>NW_016690214.1:4986554-5454054 GCF_001604755.1 Lepidothrix coronata
CAGCTGCACTGAAAGAGATCTGACATAATGGTGTTATATCAGCAGAGCTACTAATCTCAGATACCAGTGATTCCAATGCCAGGGGAGAGAACACTGCACAAATGGAGGTCATTCAATATCCTCCAGCACTTTGGACAAACGTGGCATTTTGGACTGTCCCTGCTAATGGCAGAACACAGTGCTGATGCTAAAAATTGCTGTTGCAAAGCTCCTTGTGCAGGTGATCTGCAGTGTCTGCTCAGATGGGCCTGTTTATTTTGGTACCTTGCAGAAGCAAAAGCCATGGTCTAGGGTTTAGGGGTAAAAGCAAAAGTCTCTGAGGTATCACAAACAAAACCTTTCTTTTAGACATTTAACCCTCTTCAAGGAATACAATATTGCTTTCTAGACCTTTCATCTCCTTGTGCCAACAAGGAGCTGCCCAGGAGGAGCTGCAGTGCTGTGGTAGGACCACAGGAGTGTCAGAGGCCACACGAAAAGCCCACGTGCCTCTTTCTGTGCTCCTCGAGTGGCAGAATTGCAATAGGAGGTACAATAGTATAACTGAAATCAGGAAGATCTTGGGAGAATTTTGCTATTTTCAGTGTCATGAGGTGGCACATATGAAGAATCTTTGTCCTTGGCAACAATTCCTGAGCCATAAGGTTGAACCTGTTTACTCAGGCACAGAGCCATTCTGTCAGATGGGCATTGGTACCCCAATTGTAGAGACCCTGTGTTGTGTGTGCATCAGGTGTAAGTGTCCCAGATAGGATTCCCAGAAAGGATTGTCCATATGGCTGTTCATTCTAATTTTATATTCCCTTGTTCCATTACTAATCCAGGTATGGGTCTGATTATGTTTCAAAAATAGGGAACAGCTTTCTTTCTCCTTTCCTAAGTCCTCTTGTGTAACAGAGATCAGAGTAATGGTTTAGGATAAGTTTTGGGAAGACAGACTTTCCTCCTTGGCCTTACCAGACCTCATCCTTCTGCATTCAGAGAAATGAGAGCTTTCTAAATCTTTTCCCTTTCTAAGTAAAGTCCCTGTAGGCTCCATCAGAGTAAATCTCTGGCACCAAGCTGGATTTCACATGCACAGCAGAGTGGAAATCTGTGTTCAGTCACTCCCTGCACTACTTTACAGGATGTGTTGCCCGAACTGGTATAAAACATTGAGGTTTCAGGGTTTAAGAAAGAGCAGGGCACTGGGGATTGTCTCCCTGGCTGCTCCCTCACAACCACCACCTGCCTTGCCTCTTGATTTCTTCAGTGGCCTGTTTTCTGTAAATCAGCAGTACTGCCAGCACTGCTTCTGCTCTACTTTAGACATGGCTGGGGTACAACATCTTACTTTGCTTATTCTACTTCTTGTGTTTCATTTTCACATGAATTGAAGAGATAAGGATCTGATATCTGTGGAATGTGCAGAGTGATGCCAGGTCATGCTCTTGTCTGATAGCTGAAGCAACTGCACAGACATCCAATTACTTAGTACAAAGCTTTGATAATCTAATTTTCTTGCTCATCTCATGCAGTCTGTTCCATACTAATGCAGCAGATTTTAAAAAATTGTCCAAAAAGTCTTATTTTTCCTGCTATTCCTTTTGGAATTAGCTTTACTAAGTATTGGGGTAACACACTGAAGCAGAGCTGCAGCCAGTCTTTTGATTTTTGTTTAATTTAAACTTTGAATAATGGATTCTACATTTCTTTTGGACTTGGAATGCATCATTTAGATTAGCCACAGAGAGGGAAAAAGCAATGTATTTTTCAACTGTATATGCCTCAATGAATGCTGACAGTAAGCTATTGCATTTGAAAATACCCGTCCTACTCTAAGTCTTAACTTGCTTTTATCTATATATATACTTTTTTCACCCACTTTTAAAGTGCATCTGCCTCTGGTAGGCTGAACCAGCTTTAGCTGTGTATATGACTGCAAGCTGCACTTTAATGCCATGTAACTTCCCGGGATGTTTTAAGTAGAAGAATTATGGCTGTGCTTTGATGGACTCACTTATTAGTATCCTCTCCCATTGCTGGAGCATCCCAAAATCTTTGAGGACTTCTGTTGCACAGGACAGAGGCATAAAAGTAAGTGTTGAGATCAAAAAAATTGCAGTTCAGACTGGATATGAATAATGTTCTGCTCAGATATTTTGATTGTGGTTTGGGATTTGCCATTTTCCAAATGTTTATGGAGTGTAGTCCAGCACAACAAAGCCATGCACAGTTCTCCAGGCAATATTATAAAAACTAAAATAAGGAAGCAAACATCATCTGCAAACCATAAAGAGTACACAGAGGAAGAGTCCCTTCAGTTTAACATGGCACCACTCAGTTAATGGAACAAGCATCAAGGGCAAATCTGCATCCACACATACCCCATTCCACTGGTGTGTCTGGATTTTGGTAAAGCAGAGTGTTGGTCTTTCTGTCAGGATGTTTAATTAACTTCAGCTTGACTTTTGTTTCTGCAGTTTACAGTAATTTAAATCATAAACACTGCTTTGTAACTGATAGAACAGTATGTAATGGTCCTCATCTTGTATCCTTTTTAGCCTGAATTTCACATCCTCGTTATAATTTTTAATGACAACAACAATTTTTATTATTTTGCTGGAACTTTTCCCAGGGTAGTTGTGTCTTTTGTAAATAATATGTGATTTAGAAATGAAACTGCAGCAGAAAGCTGCTAAATCCAGCATCTTCTGTGGCTGCATTTTTATGGTAAGAAATTCTTGGGCCTACTGCAAGAGGCTGAAAGTGTCTTAAAAAGAAGATCAACCCACAATTTAATTTAATGGTGCACAAGGTAACTGAGCTTTCTGTATCTCAGTGAGAGTTGCTCTAAATAGGAACATATCAAGCAAAATACGAGTGAAGGCAAAACATATTTGCATATCAGCCCTGCTCTTATGGAGATAACTGCACATTTATCTTGCTGTGTGTCTGTGTGCCCTTTGAAAATATTTCCAACTAATGGAGATTTTACATTTTGACCACAGAATTTGCTCCGGTTCCAATTCCCTTCAAGACAAAGAGAAGTAATGACCTTATTAGACCAAATCAAGACCTTTCTGCTCTTGGCTTTTCAGGAATTTAGAGAAGTCCTTCAGGCAGCAGTCTCATCAGGGGCAAACCTTATCCAAAGCTTGGCCTTTTTATTGCTACAGCCTTCAGAGCATCGATCAGAGCAACCTTTTCTTGTGCTGCTGCCCTGTGCTGCCAAACACAAGTGTAGAAGAGCTGCCTGTCCCACACATGGACCAGCAGCAGGGTGGCCATGGGGGGGGGATCAGTAACAGGGGCTCCACTACAGACAGAAAAGATGGAAAAAACATATTCCTGCCTCAGCATGGCAGCACGAGCCAGGATTTGGGAAGCCACGGGCTGTGCCTTTCTGGTCTGGCTTTGGAACTCAAAGCAGAAGCAGTTACAGACACAGCTGTTGTTGCCTGTGGTTCAATTCTGCCACTTCTTCCCCCTCAAAGCGAGACATTATTGGAGAACTTGGGAGAGGAAAGGGAGAAACTGCTTTTCAATCCACAACTTGCACTCAGGTATTGACTACCGAGCCCACCCCTTTTTCTCTGCATTTTTATCCCATGTTGAAATTATAGGTGCCATAGAAACCATCAATAGCACTATAAATCCTCATTTTCTACTTGAATTGTTAAGTTTAGTGATCAATTCTTCAAAAGCAGAGTGTGATTTACTGCATGAGAAACAGGGACAAGGTTCTCTAGGATACAGATGCTTTGCATGATTCTGTAAATTAAATAAAAATCACTTAGGAACTTGAGGAATGACTCTTCCTTAGAAGATGGTACCCTGATTAGAGTTTCCAAAGTTTGGCTAATTAAATCCTATGTTTTGCCTTAATTTTATGGTTTCTTTGATTATTTCTTTCTAGCTCAACAAAATTCACCAAAAATCCATGAAGGCTGGTGGGCTTACAAGGAGGTGGTCCAGGGAAGCTTTGTTCCAGGTAAGTGTAATTTAAAAACTTTAGTCTTTATCGATTTTTTTTTTTCACCAGAATTAATATATTTGGATTTGGGGAAGGTTTTTTCGGTTTGGTTTGTTTTATTCATTGCAAAGATTTGAAGTTCACAAGGACTCAACACCACATTATAGTGAAGCATAGACTGGTTTATGTCAATACATCATCCAAAGACTGTGGCTGTTTTCCAGGAAAGGAATCAGCTTGATGACATTCCTGGTTTCTCTCAGTAAAACTTAAGTGATGCTACTTGGGGAATAGGAAGGGGAGGACTGAAAAGCAGTACTGTTAACTGGATTAACTTATCTGATTCAGCACTTCTAGATAATCACATTTCTACAAATTTAGGAGTACATGAGGACAGGAACCCAATTGAAAATGAGCCCAGCATGCAAGTTTCACTGCTTTTTGTTTTGGAAACAAGAAACAGTGAGTGAAGAAAAATCATAACTTGGCTTCAGTGAGATTTAGTAAATGATAAATAACAAAGAAGCAGCTAAAAGGATTCTGTTCAGTATGTTTTCAGTGCAATAGAGGTGAATATGCATTAATTTATGTATATTGGCTGTCTCTTAGAAGGTAAAGTAGTGCTCCAAGTTCTATCATGAATGCACCATAAAAATTGCCACATGATCTTGGTTATTGTGTGAGCTATTCCTAAAGACCTGTAGATTTGATCTATTATCAGCTGTTTTCAGTGTTGTGAGAACTCTAAGAATCTGACAATCAAAATGCTGAATGTCCTGGTAGGAATATTTGTGCAAATGAGGGGAAATATTTCAACCCACAAGTTTCTGGCACTGAAATGCCTGTGAAAAGCACGTATGAAAATCAACATCTACAGGCCTGGAGCTTAATTACATATTGGTGTAGCATAAAGTAGCTTTTCAGATTTCCTTGAGATTGGTTTGGGCTGTCAGCGACACTCCAGTGTGTTGTAGTGCATGTTTAGTTCCTAATGCTGGCAGCAGGGGAAGAAACCTGGAGAATACAATCACCTGCTTGCAAGATACTTCAGCCTTCTCAATTTGCATGACTCAGGCAGATGCCCAGGAGAAAATGAATGAAAAAAAAAAAATTTGCTGAACAGACCTAAGCTTAAAGTTATTGAGAAAAATAATTCAATTTTCAGGATGTAAGGAAACGTATGTGATCAGGTAATAGTACTTGTGGTATTCTAGTCTTAATACTGTGAGAAATTTGGGCTTGGGAACACCCTTAGAAGATTAAGGAGGGAACAGTCACGACTCAAGCTTCCAAGAAAGAAAACCTTTTTTAGACTGGTGTGGAGGGACACCTCCTTTCTGAGAACACCCCATGGGTGGAATATTGGACTAACCTGGCACACATCCTCAAGAACTGGTGCAGAAGGACAGTCAGAAACAGCTCTTTGAAGAAGCCATGAAGAAAGCAAGGGTAATTTGGGGACACCTTTCTTTCAGGCTGCTCCCTTCCTTTCAGACTCAGCTCTGCAGCCTGTAACCCTCAGCAGAAGAGACACCGCATGAAATCCTACAAAACAAACAACTCTTTTTTTTTTTTTTTTCCCAGCAGCACCTAGATTTTGGAGCCTTTGAAAACCATATTTTTAAAGCATTTCAAGGCTGCATTTATGGTTCTGCTCTCAGACTAACACATCACAAAGGAGATGTTAGTGCATATTAAGTTTACCCGTCCTGGTAGCAGCCACATATCAGATCTCGCCTGAGATGCTAATTAGCACCTGAGAGGTGAGAGCTGCAGGCAGGCTCAGGAGCTACTGCTGAAGTTGCTGACTGATGTGCACTGAAGCAAACAGCTACAGCCATCTGCTAAGATGTTTTCTTTCCACAGCTGTTTGTCCTGACCCAGAGCTGGAAGTTAACACCCCCAAAGATATGAAAAGGGAGTGTTTGTCCAAGAGTCTGTCACTGAAGCTCAAAACTGGCATCTGAGCTGATATGACTGACGTGAATACAGCTCTTGAGCTGCTTGGGGGAGCCCCCACAAGCACAGAGATGATTAATTGGGGGCAATAGCGTTGTGAAACACAGCAGGAGGAGATGCTGGAGTTTGTCTATCACAGCTTCAGCTGGGTGAATACTTTTCACCTACTTCAAAGCAAAGTCAGTGTCTCTCTTTGAACTATCACTGCTTTCATGTATAGCTGTGTAAGAATGCATTCAGGAGAGTAGCACAATATGCCCAGGTTAGAATATGCCATTCATAAGTTTTTCTGCTTAATAATCTGTTTCGGATGCATTTAAGTCAAGTCCTAAAAAGTGCTCCAGATCCTGTGCAAATTTGTCATTGAGCAGTTCATGAAATCAAACCATATTTCACTACATTCCCAAAATTCCAGGCTCCCTATATTCTGGGATAGATTTTAGAAAAAAATTATTTTAAACCACTAATATTTGTCTGGACATGGGTTTTTTTCCTACTGTAAACACTTGCATTCACTGATGTGTATCTACAGGCAGGAAAGGATGCAGGCAGAGATGAGGTAGAAGACCCCTCACACCATCTTTCCCAACTTCCCTGCTTGTGCTGCTCAACAGAGGAGGCAGAAGTGGGAACTGGCAGGTTCTCTCACTACAGGAACTGGCTCAGGTCTGTCTTGGTGCCCAGCCTTGCAAGAGGTGCAGAGTCATCAAGTGCAGGAAGGAAGGTGCATCAAGGCTGGATCTGTGTGTGCTACTAAAGCATAAACCACCCGCCCATCTCTCACCTTCTCTACAAGCAGAGAACTGCTCTTATGGTTTAAATCATGTAGGCAAACAAAGTAGAAAGTAAGTAGTGCTTTAAAATGTTAATCAAATGCAAATTAGGTTCCAAATTAAACTTCAGGGAGTGTTCAAGGATGAAGAAGGAATACTTTCCTTTATACATGGTGATTTGCATAATAATCAAATAATTTATATTATTATGAACTTTCACTACATAGACTTTTTTTGGTACAGAATATCAAAGTAGTTCATGATGGGTTAAAATACATTTAAATAACCTTTTTCTTGTCTTTTGTTTGGCTGAGTAGTGCTGTGACTGTGACCATGTTGTATCACTGAAGTAGTGCAAGCAATTTCTGTGTGGCCAAGACAATCACATTTCAAACTATTCTGTACCATTTCTGGTACTTCAAACAGATGTGCAGAACCTTTGATACTTTACTCTCATGTGTCTGTATTGATTCTTTTCATACTGTTCCTGTTTTTTCATAGCATTATGAAAGTGGGCTTTGCTAGGCATAAAATATAACGGTGGTTAAATCTAATTTGTGAGCATGGAATTCACTTACCAAAACTCCATCCTGTTGCAGAAATTTTGGACTATGTGTGAGTAAGAGGGCATAAGTGTTTCCTTCCCAGGGAAGATTACTCTCTCTTCAGGACCCTCCCTGAATTACTCCAAAACTAAAGTTAGTTTACAAAGTGTTAGTGCTCAGCTGAGAGGAGGAAGTCCATCAAATAACGAGTGAACATTGCTGAAGGGGCAGATAATGTTCTCCTTCCTTATAATCAAGGTTGTAAAACATCTCTGATCCCAAATAAAAATCTACATCCACTATGATTCATTATTGGTTACAGATCACCACATCAAAGGCCACCTGTTCCCCTGAGATTCTGAGATGAGAAATCCCCTGTTCATGGTTCCTTTCACAACTCATTTTACTATAAAGGGGGAAAGACTGTTGGAGTTTGGTGATGCTGTTCCTGCCCTTTGCAAGGATCACATTGATGGGATTATGCCCTAACACAGACCAGCTGGCAAAGCTACACTGACTGGAGGGAGACATGGGCAGTGATTGGGAAGCACAGAGAAACTCCCTCCAAGGAGGAGATGAATGAATTTGGTAATGATTTACAAGAAAAGGGAGGTCTGAAACAATTGACAAACTTGATCATGAGCGCCAAAACCTCATTTTAAACTTCCTGCTGTCACCATGTGCTCTTGTTACACCCCACAGAGGAACCTCAAGTGTCCCTGGTTTCTCCTGGGTGAGCTTCAAGATTTGTTTCTATTGCAGCTTTGAGATTTTTTTTAAACTACACATTTCTTTATGCACTTGTCCAAAAATAGCCTTTGATGGGCGGGTCACGGTAAGAACCATGAACTGTTTGTCCACAGCTTGAGACTGAGAGATGCAAAACTTCAAACCTACACCCTTCAGCTCTCAGTTTATGCCATCCTGCAGTCACAGAGGGGTCTGTTTCATACACTGAGACTGCCTGAATATTACAACACAAACCTGCTGATTGCTACTCCTGCACTGCTCGTTTTTCTACTAACTATAAAATTTTTTCTAGTCTTATTTTGGGACTTCAGGAGGCTGCAGCATCACTCACCATCTGGTGCATTCTGCTTGTCAGTGAAAACAGTGGTGCTGTCTGAGCTACAGCAGTGTTTTAAACAGTCTGCACACACTCTTCAAAATCATACGGTCTGGTGCTGACTCTGAAGAATTAACCAGCCATATATAATTATTTATTGGAACAATAATAGCAGTTTTTCTTTTAGAAAGCAATATATTGGAACAGCTCATTTCTTCAGGGTGATAGAGCATAGATTCTGGAAATCATTCACTTATTGATTTGAACTTAGATTAGTATATATATTTCAGCTTTGGTTGTCAGTTAAAGATAGCTTGAAGGAAATATATTTCATAACAAATATTTTCTTGGTTTCTTACTTCCTTTGGTGATTCTGCAAAAATTGGCAGTTTTCATATCATGTAACTAGAAAGGAAACTAGATTTTTTTTGTATGTTTTTACATGGAAGTTAAATATAATTCAACGTGGACTTTCTCCCTGTCACAGCACCTGGTGGCTCTGTGATTTGGTTCCCACAGCCCCCTCACTGGCAAGGAGCTCAGGACTGAGGGTCACCCTTCTCAGGTGCTTTTGTTACTGTCACAAAACTCAAAAACTTTCTGTTTCAGGTCCTTTCATTCCTTTGAACACCCATCTGCACAATCCTTTTCACAAGAGTCTTTTCAATACAGGAAGTTACTGTCTTAACCATTTCCCAAACAGATCTCTGAATACTGTTTTTCCCTCTAAGCTGCCTTGGCTCCTTCCATGAAAAAACCAAAATTTTAGAGGGCCAGCAGTGTGAACTAACTGCAGTAAAGCACTCTGAAAACCTCAAACTTTAAACCTTGACAAACTTGTGGTTGTACCACAGTTCTTTGCTAACATGGTCTCGGATCCCTTTTCTTTTAACAGCCCAATTATCTTTGTTAGATATGGTTTTCCCTCCTAGGTTATGATTAGTATCCACAGAAGAAAAACTGCGTGTAACAGATGTATCTCAGACTTTGCCTCATTATCCCGACATGACCCAATGATTCAAGTTGTCTCCCTGCCTGTTTCCAGCCACACCAGGCACTGCAAAGGTCAAGCCTTCCCTTTAAAACCAACACATAGAATAGCAGGTTGGTCCTTGCTGTGTTACCACCTGTCCAGGACCTGCAGGTTCCACCCCCTATGACACACACAGTGTCCCTCTTCTGCTTCAGGAACGTGCTAATAAGGGACATCTTCAAGGCAGGAATCTGCAGATCCTTCTCAATTATTGTACCTCACACTTTGCTGCTAGGTTAGACACCCATTTTAGGGATAGCAGCATTCCTGCATTCAACTTCTTGATGAAGTTGAAAACCCTCCTTCCCACTGTCCTGAAGTGGATGCTGCTCACATCAGTTCACACTAAGTATGGGTTATAAGCACAAATAACAATTAAGTACCAGTAAATTTTGAAACAGTTGTAGCAGGTGACACTACCTCAACCTGCATGGAGGGAAGTTTAAGAGATTTAATACCATTTGGGCATTTATGTCCTCAAACAGGAGAACAGGGTGAAGTATCCAAAAACATCTGTCTCACATACTGTGGAGTCTCCAATCATTACAGAATCTTGGAGACCTGTAGTTACTGTTGGTAAAGTAACTGCTCTTTCTGCAAATTTAATGCAGTTTATTTTTTTAATGTTATCCAAGTCCACTTTAAGTCTATTAAAAGTGAAAAGCCTGCAAGCAAGGGCTGGAGCTTTGGCTGTTAATTATATTTTAGTAGAGGTCTTTTTGTGTGTGTATGTGCACATGTTTTTATACAGGACAGTAGCTCACTACTTCCTACATTAAAAACCCCTTCCTATATGGATTTTCATGGTACAGTGTAAAATAAGTTAGTGTCCTGTGGAGAAAGAAGTCACTGAGAATAGTAAGGAATAGTATTTTTCTGTGATAATAAGGTTATTCCCCACTGGTGTGTAATTGGACTTAATCAGAGAAGGGTTACAATGCTTCAGCCTATGCTTGCTTAAGTACTGCTCCCATAAATCAGTGTGGGATGAGATAGAACTGGAAGGGATTGCACTACAGCATGGAAATAGGGATGATGAGTGGTGCTAAGATGTTGCCTCACTGCTCGCTCCTCCTGTCATTATCCCACTTAAAAAAATTACTCTTGTAAAATGCTTTGATGAAGAGAATTATATTTTAAGAGTACTACAATTACAATTTGCAATTGTCAGGTGGGAATCCACCTCCCATTTCACTGAGACTGTTCACATCAGGATATCAGTGACTTCAGGAAGATTATTCCTGTGATAGACTCAGCACCAGTGAGGACTTTATATAAATACATTTGCAGTTGTTAATTCATACATCTCATTAGTACAATTTAGTGTAGAGTTGCCACTTCCTACAGGGAAAAGTTTGGTCACCACAGCTACACCCTCATCTGTGTTTAAAATAATCTCCTGTGAACTAAGACCACACCAGTGTTCTGTGCACAGTTCACAGAGTAACTCTGCTTGTTTCTTGTCACTGAAAGCTTTACTGTTCCTTACAAAAAACTTCCCTGTCAAACCCTGTCCCCTGCCTAATAAAGAGGTCAAAAAGAAAAGGAAATGAGGCTCTTACCTAAAGGTAAATACATCCTGTGGTGTGCAAGTACTCATAGGCTGCTGTGACTTAACTTGTACATAAGGAATCAGAGGACTGTTTGATCGTACCATTTATTCAGTAACCTGCTAACCTGACTTTATTTCATCTGTGTATGTGTAGGATTACTTAAACTCCTCAATTAGGGGATTGACAGAGACTTGATAGTCTGACACCACTCATTTGTACTCAGTGAAAATTTCCTCTTATAACACCTCTCTGAAAAGGTCAGTTGTGAATCCACTGAACCATGAATCCACTGAACATACCTGGGAGCAAAATCCATGCTCATCATTTACCACTTCTGCCTACGAGCACCTGGAATTATTATTTGGAGAAGTTTTACTGCTATTACTTACAGGGATTAAAATACAGCTATCATATAACATCACCCCCACCACGGTATTTCTGGGCACATGCTATTTGTGGTCACTGAAAGATTTACAAGCTCTAACAAAGGAACTCAAAATAAAATACAGTCACCTGCTTAATGCATTTCCGGGTACCTGCTGCCCCTGCCAAGCTGTAAATCACATTATGGGGAATGACTCTGCCCAAAAAAGGAACCTTCCTGAATGTTATTGATTGGGGTTTTTTTTCTACTACTGAAAATATTACTTAAAATCGTCACCTTTTCGCTTTCTGAATAGAGAGTGGTTTTATATTAGGCCGCTTTTTCATTTTATATTTATAAAATGCACAGAAAAATGCATTAGTGTTTCCAGACGGAGAAGTCACCAACTTTATAGGCAGGACATAAACCCTGAAAATAACAGCATAACATCATAATGGGAAAGCTGACAGGTCGTTAACTACAGCAGAGCAAATGGCACTGCTGTAATTCACATGTGCATGTAGACAAGAGCACAGCCTGCAGCCTTCCAGAGCCTGGGCAGAAGGGAAAAACACTGGAGGACGGAGCACAAAATCACCAGGTCACACTGGAAGTTGTTCACTTGACACATAGCTGATAGATGAACCCCAACACAGAGGCTGTTCCTTAGGACCTTTTCCTCCTCCTAATTTATTTTTCCTGTGTGTTTAATATCTCTGAGCTTCAGTTATGGGGGTTTGGGTGAAGACTGAAGGTCTTTACACAGAGAGGTCATTTTACAAATATTAAATGAGGTGTAGGTATAGAGAGATGCATAAGGTGAGTTCAAGGCAGCAGTGTGGAGGCTGGGAGAGAATTAAGCAAGCAGTTCAGATATCTGTGTCACCAGGCTGGTCTGCCCAGTGCCACTTGATTAGAAATGGAACAAGATGTTCCTGCAAATCTTTTGGAGAAACCCATGTGTTTTGGCTGACTAAAATGCAGGGGTGCAGCTGCCCCAGCAGAGAAGCAGCAGCGGGCACAGGGTGGGCACTGTGGGCTTGGCACCTCCTCCACGTGCATCACCACATCTTCCACGGCAAGGGCTCACATTAGCAGAGCTGAGGAATGTCCCGTGGTTATCTGCAGTGGCATTTTGGCACCATCTCACACCGTGTGACAAGCTCAGAAGTGAGGAAGGAAGGAGGGTGTGCAGGCCAAGTGACAGCCAACTGCAGGGCCACTGCTTCAGCTCAACAACAAACCCAAAGGTTGAAAGCACTTGCAGTGAAACAGTGACATTTCAATCAGGGATTTTTCCTCCTTGCTTATAAGAAATACCTGGGTCAAGTTGGGTTTAGTAATGTCTCTGAAATCCAGGCAATACTTTGTTCCTACACTGGAATAATTAGGAAGCAAGTCTGGCTGAAGTAGTCCCTACAAAAGCAAGCTGCTGCCAGTTTGGAAAATCCTAGGTTATTACTTTTGTCTGAAAATAGGTCACACTGAAAACAGTGGGATTTGCTTGCTGAGACAAGTGCTATATCCCTTGAATAAAGGCCATCAGAAGCTGATTCTTAAAAAAAAAAAAAAATAAAAAATCAATATTTACAAGATTACATTCCTTTTACAATGGTTTTATTTAAAACCATCTCTTTCTAACATCTTTAAGTGCAGTGAAATTACTTATTTACACAGCTGTGTAGTGCAGCCTCCATCTCTTTTCAAGGGTGTATACACTGCAATTACATTAATTATGTGCTTTTTGAGGAAATCACATTTTAATACCATATCCTTTGTTGCTCAAGGAGGAGAGGGGCTGCATGGAAGGAATAAACCTTTGTACTGGGATCATGCTGGTGTTGCCACAGCACTAAGCAGGTACAGGATGAAGGAGACGCTCAGCTCTGAGAGGAGCTGCTCCTCCAAATCTCAGTCAGATGCATTTAAAGCCGTATCACGGACCAGCTGCCCCTCTACAACATGCAGCTGGGAGGGATGGCTAATTCCCAGCTTTACTCCCAATTTAGAACTGCAGGATTTAGCTGTTCTGTATGACTCAGAACACAGCAGATGACATAGGAGAGAACACATCAGATTATGTAGTCAACCTTTCTGTATTTTCAAACTGGGCTACACAGGCTGTGCCTACAGAACACTGTCACTGGTGCATGTCAGGCCATTTTCCAAGAGGGAATTCTGATTCCATTTTGCTTTTCCTATCCAGCAGTTGGGCATCTTCAAATGGCTTTTCCTCCTAGCCTTAAATTAGGCTTTCTTAAAATAAAGAAAGAATAAATGACTGAAGTCTAATAGGATATGGCTAAAACACTTACATTGCACGGCCTTGGCAGGCTCTATTATCCACACACTGACATCTTCAGAATTACTTGGTATCTTAATGTGCATTTAAAATTGGTTAACAGGAGTATAAATTAAAGTAATAGCGTAACTAGTCTCTCAAGATTTTATTGCTCATTGTAATTTTATGTTTATGGGCTTATTGCTTTGTGGCAGGACTTGTGGCATTTTAGTTTTAGAGAGTACAGTAGTAAGAAGATGGTGCCTCACCCAGAGCCTGTGAAACCAATGGAAGTCCTTCCACTTGACTTGAACAGGCTCTGTCTCAGGACCACAGTCAAATCATTTTCACTGTGAACAGTTTGGATTTAGTTTCCCAGCTAAGAACACTGTCCAGAGAAAATTCCTTTATAGATAGAATTTTAAACACTTAATCTCAACTTATTTTACATTATTTTTCATGCAGCTCTTATGGCTAGCTTAGTTAAAAAAATTAATGAAGAGGAAGAAAAAGATTAAAATGGAAATTTTGTATTTGTTGAGATGTGACATGAGTTAAAAGCTGTGTGCAGAGATATGACTCGATTCCTACACCTCTCAGTGCAGCAACAGTGGAATTCTGGAGGGGACCAAAGGAAAAGTCCTAACTTTTCTGCCCAGTGCCACTTGATTAGAAATGAAACAAGATGTTCCTGCAAATCTTTTGGAGAAACCCATGTGTTTTGGCTGACTAAAATGCAGAGGTGCCACACTAAGTGGCAAAAATTGCACTGAATTAAAAGACGTGAAACTCTTCTCCTGTGCTAATGATGCTCAGGTTTCTGTCTTATCCTTTGTTGCTAATTCTGTACCTACTCTTTTCACAGCCTTCTCTCAATACAAATAGTACATTTGGGCAGGCACAGTTGCACACTTAAGGAATGATACAGAGCTCCAAGTAATAGCTGTAGAAGAGAACAGAAATTCTCCCAGCTTGTTATATCAAGTCATGAGTATTCATGTTTATTTGTGTCCATTAATTATAACAAGCACTTTACATTTGCATATTTTTTGCATTAAAACTCTGCCTAAAATACCATTAGATTGTAAAGACATGGAGGAGCTCCAGAATGTGAATATTATGAAATACATAAGAAAAAGAAAGTTCCTCAGGTTCCTAAACAACACCTCTTGATTTAGAAAGTCCAGTCTGAAATGCAGAATATTTTTTTCTAATACTTTCCACTTTCAGAGCTGGTTTAGCAGTCTAAGTCCCAGGGGCTTTTTAAGATTGATGGCCACATCTACAAACTGCATTTAAGTGCTTTAAAATGCAAACAACTGGCCAAGGAAAAGGAGGGAAGTACCTCAGACACACAGTTTCTCCCCAAAGGCTCTGGGAGCTGGGCATCCAACTTGCTTAGGCAAGAAGATGAGAAGACCCCAGGAGGCACCTACTGTATCATTTAGTGCCTGAAGACCATCATAATTCTGTCTGTAGAGTTCCAAAGTACTTAAATCATCTTTAAAGAAGAACTTTAGTGCCTGGAAGAGTATCCTCTATTCTCTTAGGGGTTGAAAGTGAAGTAAATAACTGAAGTATTAGTTAACCCCCCCACCTCCCAAGCCCTTAAATGAAAATTCAGAGAAAGTTAAATTACTTTAAAGCAGAATAGGCAGAAGAAATGGGTTCAAGTGAAAGATGTTCTTGTTTCTTGCCTGCTTCTGGGAAGATTTCTGGTACTCTGTTCCTAATGGGCCCTTCAGGAAGCTGTTACTGAGATAGTGGCATTTAATTTTCGATTTCCTGCTTGACCTTGTTCTGCAACAGGAGTTTGCATTGGTTTTCATGCATAATGTACCTAAAGACACCTTCAGCTACTCAGTACATAACAGTGTTGCTGGACCATATATTTACAGGGAGGATTTTGTGGAGCTTGCCGTTCATAATTGGGGAAGGGGGGATTCTTGGATGCAGGCTCTTAAATACAAAGCTGGCTTTAATAAGAAAACATTTTCACAAGTGTTGTTGTAAAGATGTATTTTTGCTTACTAACCACACACCTACAGTCACGTTTCCCAAAGTGTATTAAACTGCACAGTCCCATCCTCTGTGTCACATCTGCCTCTGAGAGAAGTAGAGCACTAAATCTTCTGACATGACCTGTCTGCAAACATCCTGTCTGTGGGATTGGGCTGCAGAAGGGGGGCACTGGGTTCTTCTTTGCATTCTGTGTGATTTTTATAGACAGAATAGTTTTCAGAAGCCCTGCCATTCTCTGTCCTTGGGTAGAGAGAGGCAGTGAACATTTCTGTCATACTTTTCTGTCCTAGAGGCAAAAGGATTGGCTCGAGAACTTCTGTCTTATTTTGTGTCAGTAAAGGAGAGCTCCACTTTCCCTCCAAATAGCCCATTCTGTTGCTTGACATATTTGCTTTTAGAGCCAGTCTGCTGTCAAAACCAGGCCAGCCCAGTACATGTTCTGTGATTATGAGAGAAAGTTTTTTACTGTTGTGACTTCTAAAACTGTCTTGAGCTGCAACAGGGGTCCTGCATATTGTAGTGTTAAACATGCAGGAAATTCATATTTTTGGGAAGTGCTTTCCTTTTACAGCAGAAGTTTAACAAATAGAACCAGAATCAAGTGTCCTTATTCAGAGAATCTCTAAATTTGGTATGTGTTTTCACTCCCTAACTTGCCTCTTCATTTCGTGACAGATATTTTAAGTAAACCCAAGATGATACTGCACCTCACCTCCAAGTGGCTGTGGGTAATCTCCTCCCAGTACAACTTGAATTTCTATTCTCTCCCTGTCATAATTTGCATGAAAGTAACTGTTAAATATATAATTTCATATTATGAATAGATGTAACCCCAAATATAGAGAGAATTTCATATTATGAATGGACATAATCGCAGAAATATTTGTATCTCCTTATTTGCTATCTCAGCTAATGCCCAAATTTGTTCATTGTGAGTCTGGGTGCACTATAAGCTAAACAGAAATGGTCAAACTTAAGCCTTTTCACGAGCTTAGTTGGATTTTTCATCCCCAAAACCCCACTGCTTCAGCAGAGACCTTCAGCCACCTGGGGAGCTCCTCAAACCCACCTGCTCCAAAGAATAAGCAGAAATACCTTTAGGCATTGCACTGATAAGGGATCAAATTCTGCTTCTTGTATTTCCTTCTTCTAAAACAACCAAAACCTCCAAACAGACCCAGCTACTGTGTAGTGCAAACCAAAACACCAAAGACCAGAGAGGATGATCACAATATTACATTTCACCAGCCTCTAACACCTTAAATTAATTGTTCTACTCATCCTGATAATAGGTTTCTGATTTTTTGTTTTTCAAGCAAGTTTTTCAGAACTGTTTTCTTTGCTACATGGCTCTCCAGTTGGGGTTCACAGACACATTTATGTGTGCATACACCTATATCTGTAGAGGTTTTTAACATTTTTAACATTTAAGATTCAAATGTTTGATATACAGAACGTTTATCTACTGCATTCCTTATGTAATACTAGGAAATAATACATGTGTGGTACAAATTAAGCTAGTGGTTGAAGAACAGCAGATATAAATTATTCTACAAGACAGAACTTAATTAGTGGATTTTTATGGTGTGTGGAGATGGATAAAGCGCTCCTAGAATGCTGAGGCCTTTGCATGAAGATGCACAAATAATTTCAGGTTGGATTTTTAATTGCTTTTAAGAGCTGAAACAACCATTGGGATGCACAAGATGTCTTTTCAATAGTCAGTCGCCTCATTTATGCATTCTTTTATGGATTTTAGCCTTGTGCTTTTTTTGTCAATATTTTTCTGATAAAATTTGAGCTTTTAAGGATCAGGTTTCTAGAAATAAGCCACAGGAAATTGGGATAATAATATCTAATTCTACATTAATGTCAGCCAAACTTATTGGGAAAACCTGTTGTCTTATTTCTAGATGCAAAAGGTGGGTCATCTTGGAAACTTCTAATGTCTCTGGCACTTTTACCCTGTTTCTTATTATTCCCAAAGAATTTTTACTGTCTTCTGTTTTGTAGTTTCACCACGCTTGGGTACCAGACTGTATGCAATCAACAGCTCTAGTTTCTTCATATACCTTTGGAATGCTCTTATTATTATTTTAAAATAGCTTGTACACTGCCAAGTACTGTATCCAAAACAACGTTTTCATTGATAGTTGAACTGGGGCTTTGAGCTTATTTTAAATCTCAAACACAACATGGATCGTTGAACCCCCAAACAACAAACCAGCCTGATTCTACTTTCACCTGCAAAAATACATCCCAGCTTTACAGTTGGAAACTTTGAGAAATTTTGTACATATTTCCAGTATGGAATCCACTGCAGGTAATTAGTTTGACAGAAGATTACAGGAGTTTGGGTATTTGATTCCCTCATTTATATCCCAGTGAGAATGTACCCAGTAGAGAGCACTGGGGCCAATCAACAAAGGAAGAAGAGGATGTTTTGGATAGAGGAACAACAAATCCATGCTGTGCAAAGGACAGCAACAGAAAGGCAGAGAGTTACCACTTTCACTCTGATTTAGCAATGCAAGTTTGGATGGGCTCAATCCAACATCCTTCCCAGCTGCTGTGTCTAAAGTTAGGAACGGACTTGTAGGAGGACCAGCAACCCACAATGAAGCCTGAGAATGTCCACAGCAGACTTAGCTGTGAGTGCAAGGTCTGTGAGCAATGGTTTGATGCAAAATTGGGTTTTGCTTTGACTGAAATAAATGGAGAATTTTATTTAGTAAAAACAGCGAGCCCAGAATTTTTTAACTTTCACAAAACTGGCAGCTAAATCCAAGAACATATGTCCAATTTACTGTGTGGGCAAGGCATTTCTACAGAACTCTAAAAATAAGTTGTTGTGTATGTTTTCTGAAGGTGGGAGTGACCTTCTGGAGATACTTGAGCTTTTAGGAATCATCTTCAACAGAAAATGAATGAATCACGTACTGAGTTCACCGTGTTCTGTAGGTATTTCTTGTTCTAAACTTAAAGTCTGTGGGATTAAGCCTTTTCTCACCATTTTTACTTCAGATTTGCCCCAGTATAAAGGGTGTGGGCAATAATCTGGGTGTGGGGAGTTGCTTTTGGATTCTACCAAACCCAAAACGGTAGTAATGAGATTTAAAAACAAAATTGGATTGGAAAAATTACAACCCGTTTTTTGTAGGTACACATCATGTATAATCTCGTAAGACTGGTATGTAGCTTCCTTTCTAATCTCCATTTTCAAACTGATTATAAATAAATAAATAAAGTGAAGTAACATTTCCTTGTTATAAAAGCATCTCAGAGTATGTCAATCCAAAGCACTGACTAAAATCTGCATGTTTGAGGTTTTCACATACATTTTTGTTTCTCAGCTCTGCGTAGTGTTGCCATTCAGTCCTGTTAAATGCGACTGTAAGAGTAAAAAAATGATAGTGAGCCTCAAGATTCAGTTCTTGCTACAAGAAAGAAAAGGGTTCCATTTTTCTCTACTGTATAAAATCCTATTTGATGGAGAGAACAGAAAGGTAACATGAGAATCCATCACCTGTCCTCACAGTACTGAAGACATTCAAGAATATGGAAGACAGTGTAAATCAGTAGATATTCCTCAGCCATAGACTTTGGAATGGGCCATGTGGAAGTATCCATGAAGGCAAGACAGAAAGATTGGAGAAAAGGCAAAAGTCCTAAGCAGACACTCCTAGTTCTGCTGCCAGCAAGTCTCCCGAGACTCACACAACCAGTTAGGAGGGGCCCTGGAAGTCTGAGCTTTGGAAAGAAAATCTGCTTCTCTCCAGCTTTCAGAGTGCAGAAATATCAAGCAGTACTTGTTTTGGAATACATGCTATGATTTCATGGGCAAGCTTCCCAGAGATTGTTTGATGGAACAGAGGAGCCTCCTGGCAGCAGGCCAGCTGGCACCCTCAGCAGCACTTCATGATCTTTGGAACCCATGAGAAACAAGCAAAGCTTCCTCCACAGATGGCTACCAGCCTCCTCCTCATCCGTTCCTCAGTCTGTGACTCTGAAATCAATATTTTCATAGGCAGTGCACAAATCCAGCTGCACCTTCCATGGACGTGCACTCTTCCAGCCTCCAGTGGTATCCATTTCTTCCACTGTCACGTGGGCTTAGCCAATGGTTCCTGACGTTAGTCTTCACCCCCAAATAACAAGGATTCCACTTTCCAAAGTAAGTTACTGCATCATCCAGTTTCTTTTGTCTTCAAGGTACCTTTCTCTCCTCGAGATTTCGAAATAGTAACTCAGTTACTAACTTGAAGAACAAACGGTTTTCTAGCTCAAGTTTCTGTGTTTGCCTTTGGTCCTTGCTCTGAGTTCCTTGAACCCATCCTTCAAAACACGGAAAGAATCAATGGTTTCAGAGGGGGACCTCCTACTGTCTGCTGGTGAATGTCTTTCACAGTGCTATGAAAGCCTAAATTTGTATTTTAGTCTGGCTATGGCACCATCATATTTGAGTAGAAGAAAAATCAAGATTAATCCTATGTTGCATTTGTATCATGAAACAGCGTTTCAAATGCAGTATTTGCACACTTGAAAATCTGGTTTAGAACATCATAATTAAAAGAATACCAAGGGAAAGGTCACATCAAAGCAATATTGGAGGCCTTGCTGTACCCTCTAATCCTAACTAAAGGTATTCTTGCAGTTTGAGTTAAGAAATACCTGCTTCACTTTGATTAGACAATATTTTCCTTTACTAATTCACGTTATTGCACCAACTTAATTATAAGAAATTGTTTTCCTGGAGACACAGAAGTATAAGCAATGGAAATAAAAACAGAAGTCCCAAAACACCTATACAAAGATACTTGCTCTGGGCTTTGTGTTCTCCAAAGACACTCTGAAAGGACTGTTCCTCAGCTGTCTTTATGAAATAAAGAGATTACAAAGCAACATGGAATAGTGAAAATGCAGCATTTCTGTGTTTTGATATGTACTAAAACTTATCCTCCTTGATCTCTGCTACTGTTTAAATATATTTTCTGTATCCTGTCACTTGTTTACTACCGTGTTTTGTTTAATTTCACTGAAAACCTCTTACATATGGCCAGGAACAGAACCATCACTGGAAAGCTTATTCTTAGAATATTTCAAGGCTGCTCCTGAAAGGGCCCTGCATCCTCTGCCCTGAAAATAACAGAGCAGTTTTTTGTCAGACCTCCAACATGGCACATTTTAAAAGTGCTTATCATTATTTTTAACAATAGAAGCTTGTGACTTTATACACTTCACATAACTGCGTTCCACATTCTTTCATATATCTCAGAACCAAACTCCAGTGAACGCAATTTCACTGTGTTTTGCCAACTCATCACACATCTTAGCAAAGGATGACAGAACTGAGACCTGGCTTTCTGAGAGCCTGGGGCAGGAGCAACCCCTCCTGTCCTGAGAACGTCGAGGCTTTTGTTGTTCTTGTTTCTAAACCATTGCCACTATCCTAATTAGCTTTTGTGGTGTTTGTCTTTGAACAGCTAAATAACTGAGGTCTCTTTCAGCTGTCTCCTCTTTGAGATTAATTGTAAACATCTGCCAGCTGGTGAGGACAGTAATTCTTGTGCTTGTTCAGTAGAGCTCCTGAAAGGACACTGGTTTATTTATTTTGTAAAGCCCTGCTTTACAATTTCTTTGTAACCTGAGATTCTCTGTCTGGATTTTCCTTTCTTTCCCTCATTAACAGAGGGTTTATATCCATTATAACAAGTGGAAGTAGAAAACAGCAACAAAGCAAAATGCAAATTGTCTTTTAATGCTGTATTTCATTCTTAAGATGGCATCAGTCAAAAGTCTGTGCTTATGCAATCTGTCGAATCTCTTTCTATTGTCAATGAGAAGAATTAAATGAAACATTTAATTGAAACATTTTCTGTAAGGGAATAAAGTTTTTACAGTATCCCACAAACATTTGGGAAAAGCAAAAATACTTCTTTCAAAGGTCAGTACAAGTAGGAATAGATGGGGACCTACATAAGCAACCTGAGCAGATGGTTAGAAAAAATGAAAGTGGATGGCTGAGAAAAGGTCCCTCTGACATTCACTATTAGAGACAACAGTGGCTGTTAATAAAGCAGAGTTAATTCTATAGCAAGGAGTGAAATATTTAATCAGCAGTACTTCATACATAATTCAATTAACTGCCTTCAGTCATCAGTATTAACGAGAGCTGGAGCTTGGATTAATGTGCTTGAGCTCCATAGCAGCACTCCCAGGCTGCTTAAATCCTGCCAAAACTTAATAAAGCACTGCCAGTCAAATTACAGTATCTGTGCCCAGTGCATCAATGTGCTGATATTACAAATCATCCTCTGCTCACATCATTGTTTGCTAATTCCTTATTTATGCTGATCTCTGCACTAAACAGTTTAATTAGTGCACAATGGTAGAACAAGTTAAATTTCTTATCCCTTTCTTGGTGATGTCTTTAGGATCATCCAAGTTGCTGAGTAATAAGTATAAATGGTGCCTCCATGTGTTTCTGAACCCTTAATTTTTTAATACATAGATTGCCACAGTGGGATTTCTATTAGTCTGAAAAAGAAAAGTGCTAAATTAATTTCTGCTTTGGTTCTGAAGAGCGTTTCTATTGTGCTGTTCTAGGCATAACACAGAGCTCAACCCTCAGTTCCCATGAACCACACTGATTGTGCCATTCCCTGCTGGTAGTACTCCCTGTGCTTTCTCTCCCTCTCCAGGAAGAGAGAAGGGACAATGAAGGTTTACAGAGTATTTTCCTTTCTGCCACTGAGGGATTGGATTCCCAGAAGCTGATGAACCCTCCTCAGCAGAAGCTGAGAAAGTGATGCTTTGGCATTGTATCACATTCACTTGTGACCAGCCCCATCCAGGAGCCTTCAGAAGAGCTAAGCCCAACCTTCCAGAACTGCTGAAGTGGGAGGGAGGCAGCCTGAAGCTGCTTATTCCACCTTTAACTCCTCTGAAATAAATCTCTGCTGCTCCTCAAAACCCTTGGCCACGTTTCAGCCAAGGGTGGACTGAGGCCAGACCGTGGCATCCAAAAGGAGATTTGAAAAGTGCTTTGAAATGCAAGTTCTGGAAGCATTACAAGCTGTCAGAAGAATCATAGTGAGATAAATGACATCACAGAGAAAAATGTGGAAGAGCGTGGCTTTTTTATACATTTTAATCTTAACACAAGAAAAGCAAGGAAGATGTCAGAGAATTACAGGGTTTGTGTACAGCCAAGGGCACGAGAGTTTCAGGAGTCCACAACGTGAGTTTGAGGGAAATTTTGTTGAAAAGTAATTTAGAATTCTAAATCGTATTTTGGGGGACAGAAAGGCATGTGCAAGTCACACTGGACTAGATTCTACCTGTATAGACTCTACTTTTTAGTTTGTCTTTTTGACATTTTTCCTGTCAGCTGGAATATATGAAATCCAAGGAAATCAATCACCACTGAGTTCCTCGATTCATGAGGTGAAACCAGTTGAGGCTGAATTGGGAGTGGTGTCGTTCTGCTGGGAACTGTAGCACTGTACTTGGCATCGAGTCTCTTGAGGACAAGTGAGGATTACAGAATGCAGCACGATACATAAAAGCTACATAAAAGCAAGAGACAGCAGCCAGAATTTCTCAGAACAACAGAGAAACTGGGTCAGTCAAGAACTGCGTAAGGAAGAATGCTGTTTATGCTATATGTTCAGCAAGATGTGCCATCAGAGGATTTAGCAATTCATCCAAAAATATTAGAGGTTAAGACTAAGTTGGATATGTTTTAAAAACAGAAAACAGTGGAGAATCAAACCCTCGTTTTTTTAATAAATTCAGCACAACTCCATTAATTTAAACAGATCCTCCCCAGTTTGGAGTTTCCTTACAGTTAATATTTCTCCTTTATCATGTTTTTAATAGGGGGTTTAGCAGCAGAAAACAGAATGCTAAGTTGAAAACAAGTATTTCCTGGCCCAGTATCATTATCAGAACCTGTATAAGGGTGGCAGATTTTCGGGGCTTCAGCACTGAAAATGCCTTGCAGATGATAAAAGTTTCTCTTAAAGGAGCATAAAATGAGCTACATCCACATGGAAAGAAAGAATTTGAATCTGCTGATAAAGTTGAAATCCTCTTTATCCTTTTGCCTTCTATTTAAAATATAAGAAATAAAGACAATCTAAAGGAAAAATAATAGTGTCTACACAAAATCTGATTTAGCCTAACAAAGAGGCACTCAGGCTTTCAGCCATTTAACAGAGGAAGGAGAAGCACTTTCTAAATCAGTTTCTGAGATTCAGGCACTTTGGTGACATTCAAAATAAAAAACTGACCCAGAAAATCAGCAGACAATACATGATGGGAAAGTGCTAGTGCAAGTAGTATTGCAAAATGGAAACACAGGACTTAGTTATGAATGGACTGCACCGGGACATTTCTCAGCAGTGGCTCTGTTTGTCAATGAGATAAAAACCTGGCAGCAAATACAGCACTATTGACTCATGAATGATCCAGACAGGCTCAGTTTAAAACCAACAGAATAAGAAGCTCTTGAAATTCACTGGAACAAAAGAGAACATGGTGCTTGCAGGGAGGGGACACGTAGAAAACTGTCCCTTTTCCCCATCTGTAGTTCTAATGGCAATTGTCAAAAAATCTGCAGTCTGTCAGAAGTTTTAATAGTTATATTAAAGAAAAAAAAAAAAAAGAAGAGGAATAGATCCTCCTGACAGTCTTTTCTGTGATTTTTATGCCCTGCACAGGGCAGTGGCACAGGCTCCATGCTGAATGGCACTGTCGGCCACAGCTCCAAAGGCAGCTGTAAATTCACAGATCTCAAGGCTGGAAGATGCTGCCAGATAATGGGTATGGATTTTCTGTACATCATGACTGTGTGTCATCCAGCTACCACCTGTACTGAGCCTAATAATTTGTCTGAATAAAGCAGTACTCTATAAACTTTACTGCTGAGCAAACAGCATGCTCTTGGCAACATCATACTTTGCTCTCCCTTTCAGCTCATCAAAAGATGACTCAATTACCATTTAAAAGTTTTTACTGCCTATGAAGTCAAGGACTGTAAGATTAGTAGTCAGCTTGAAGGTGTTTTGAAAAGAGTAAATGTGTCTTAATGTGAAGAACTGACAGGTTTGCATGTAAGTGTTAAAGGACAAGGTGGAAGCCAGTGGTGGTGGTAATTTTAACCAGCAGAATGTGTACAGTGAATAATGGGCAGATGAAAATGAGGGATTCTGTCAGCATCTGAGAGGGGATGATCATCCTGGTAATAAAGAAAACACTGGAACAAGACTGCCTAGTGTAGGCAGTTGCCCAAAATGAGAGATACCCAGACTCAGGGCTTGGAAACAGAAGAACTAGAAAGGACAGTTTCTTTTCCTGCTGGAAAAGCCAAGGCAAACAGCAAGATTGGTGATTAGAAACACGCCTGTGAAACTTTGCCTACTTGCTTGCTTAAAACTGTGGCAGGTATTTGGCTCTAAGGTGCTTTTATCTTATGGCAGAAGTTCAGGGAAGCTGCCTTAAAGTTATATCTTGTTTAATGTTGAGCCTAAGTCCAAACTGTGGGTATCATCTTGTTTGAGGAGTGCAAAGAAGCTTACTTCATTTTAAACCTATTTACTGTGCCCAGTGCCACCTGCTCCTGAACAGTCAGTGGCCAGAACAATCATTGCCAACTTCAGGATCTGTGGAATTTGTTTTCTGATGCAAAATTAAGTAGGATTTCTATACAATGTAGAAGTGCTGATGTACAAGGAATAACAGGAACCAGGAAAAAGAAGGAAGAATTTTAAAACTCTTTTGATAAACTCAGGAGTTTCAATTTGTTTCATGAAACCTCATTCAGGAGGAAACACGAGGATATGTGTGTGCAGATTGAGAAGCTCAATGTACTTATGACACACTGTAGTTCCATCTTGAGGGGGTTTTTTTGCCTTGTGAGTGGAAAAAAATTCCTTATTAAATGTGAGCCACGGAGCATCCTGTCAGATACTGCTTCACATAGCTGAGTTAGGGAAGAGGTGAGTGTATATGAGAGCAGGCAGAACAAGACAAGCAATCTGCACTCATCTGACGTCAAGGTAATGCAGCAAAGCTTATCTAATAGATGGTTTGTCACAATCAAATTTTCATGCACCCCATACTACAAAAAGATATTAAATATACAAGACTCAGTTTAAAAATAAACTAAATAAAACTATCCCACGTATCTCAGATTAAGGGTTTCCTGGGTATACACACTAGCAAATTGCAGTAATCATCCTGAATCTTATGTGTTACTTAGAAGCACATTGTGACAGGGATCTGGTGGGAGTTCATATCTGAAATGACAATTATCTTCTCTTAGTTTAGGAATGTCCTCCTAAGATTGAGTGTCCTCATTAGGTGACTGTCTCATAGCTTGGGTGTCCATTCCCTTTGCAGTACCCAAAGAAGTTTTCAGCAGTCTTAAGGTCTAGGATTTACAGGAGCATGAAGGAAATTTCCAGCAAAAGATCTGAGTAGAAGCACCTTCTCCCCCATTACAGAGGGACCAACCACAATTTTACCAGAAACTCGTGAGTAGCTAAAAGAAGTAGAGAGGTCATTCATGTGTGAAAGAGCCACCTCCACCATACACATAAGGGATAATTCCCAGGAGGAAGATTGAATCCATCAGGCTGTTCTGGGCTTTTAATTCTGTTAACACCTGCTTTGATTGTGAGCTTAATGCATCTCCAGCCTATGGAGAGCCACGGTTGCCTTGGAAGTGGTATGTTTGTTTTGAGTGCAGAAAATGAGGTTCATCTGCTCAATGAGTTACAGAGTGTTTTCAGGCTTTTAAGGAGTCATAAGAAGTGTTACCTCGGGGAAAAGAGATCTTAAAAACTGTGCTTCCTACTTCTTCAAAGAAATTTCGAGAACTGGAGATTTCCTAATCACGGGCATCTTTGGAGATACCCAGGCAGGACTGTGATGAGTGCTGTGGACTGTGGTGAGTGCTGTGGACTGTGATGAGTGCTGTGGACTGTGGTGCATTACTCAGTCCATCTGAACTGCTGTTTCCAGACAACATTTCATAAGAACTTTTGATTTAAAATGCATCACAAAATCCTTCCACCAGCAGAAGCAGCTTCAGATGGTATCAGAGAAGAAATTTCCCAGAGGTTACAGTTTATGGAGGGTTTTCTTCTGTAAATTGGAATGTATTTTTTGAAGGAAAAGAAACTGAAAATGGAGAAATTCAGTTGTGAGAACAAAAAAATGTAGATTATTCCTCAGCCACCTGCAAATATCTCCTCTGTTTAAAAGGTTGTGTCCACTTTGATTTTATATGCTGCGTAGCAAAATTACAACATGCATGAAACATGCCAAAAAGTAGAAGTTAAAGGGAGAATTTCAGGGCTTGTAAGAGACATGAAGCATAAATATGAAATTAGATGTGGATAGTTTGTTTAGTATCTTTTAGCAAGTGATGTGTATTCAGAATGTACCTGTGATTCAGGAAAGCACTTAAAGTTAAGCACTAAAATTTTATTTTGTTTCCTTTTGGAGCTGTTAAGATTTTCCACCTTAGGACGTGTTGCTACTGAAATCATCAGACTGAAGTTTCAGAAGAGTGATTATTACTAAAATCACAATCATAGCAGATCAGTGAAGTAACAAGAACCAGGCATTGTGCAGGCTCTGAAATAACTCATGCAAAAATAGCAAAAAGTATCACTGCACATCATAACACAGAGGAGCAAATCGCTGGGCCACGTCCCAAGAAATGATGTATAGAGACCATTTTCCTATTAAATTGGCCACAGTTAATGCTACAGAAACTAAATTAATACTCCTCTCATACATTAGGTAGCAGGCTGGTTGTAAGTGGTGCAGGAATTGTCATTATATTGCTCTGCTGGTTTCCTCTGGCAGCATAATAGATATATCTGTTACCCCAGCTGACAACAGCAAATAGCGCAGAACAAAGGAAAGGCATCACTACTGATGGAGGTGAAGCTTCCAATGACAATTTGCCTGCCTGTGAGACTCAGACTTTGCCCTGTTTCTCCTGCACAACAATTAAATTGCCAAGGAAAGTTTGGGTAGTCCAGTGCAGACTTTAGGAAGACGGTGCAGCAAACACCAGCCCTGAGAATATTTTTGTTTGTTTTGCTGAGGGCTTGTGATTCACATTCACTTTTTTACTTAGCAAATATTTCTGAAATTAGCACTTTCCATTTTCCTTATAACATCTTCAGTCTTTTCTGTTAAAGAAGAAAGGCACACTGGAGGAAGTTTAGTCACTGCATGTAGCTGATAGTTACTAAACCACTGCTGCTCTTCTGAGTGCAAGCCAAGAGGGATTTTATTTCCATGTGTGCTGCTCCAGTGCAACAAAATTTCTACAGCTCTTTGAAAAGCAGGGTAGGAACTTCATAAAATACCTTTCTTAGAGCTCAGGCTGAAAAGTCATTGTATGTATTATTGTAAGAGATCAAGGTGGAAAGCTTTTCTTATAAGGAAAATTTCTGTTTGTCCCACAAGTCTCAAAAAAATTCATTCCATTTCCTGCCTGCCTGGGACAGTGCAGAAACTTGGCTAAATAAACCAGAAAGAAATACAATTTTAATTGCAGGAATGATGGTTACTTCCCTTTGGATCCTTTCAGGTCATACTGAAAAAACTTCTTGATAGTAAACATCTATAGTGAATTTGTACATGGCAATTTTAATAGGTTTCCTGATTACTGACTTGGCTTTGGTAGCTTTGTGTTAGAAATTTAAACAGAAAGAAGAACACCAAATACAGCTAATCTGTACTTACTAAGCCTTCTGGGTATTTCTTCTACTAGAAGTGTATAAATAACACTAAAGCACGTTGCCATATACCTGAAACACAGACTCTTATAGAAAAATAATCATTGTGGCCATGAACAACAGTCTGTGTCCTCTTCTCCACTGAGAGCACAAACTGAAATCATGTCACCTAACACTAAATGTATTCAGATTTCTGCTTAAAAAGGAGCACTTGATTTTTTGCTCGTGTTAAAGCTAGCCAGGTGGAAGAGACTGGTCGGTATGTGGGACCACAACCTTTTGGCTGGTGCAGTTTCTCTGCACTTAATAAACCTACTTCAGTAGGTTTATTCAACTAATTCAAATTAAAACTGGAGGGGGAAAAAAAAACAAGCGGGAAATAAAGTCCGAAGAATTATTTTCTTAAAAAAAATTACATGGGAATGGTTAAGAGGGGGTAGTTCCAAGGCCTAAGGAATTACTGTTAACTAGTTTGATTAGTCCTATTTCCAGGATTACTCTGCTCATATTTTGATTTCTACAAGTATTAGCCTGTGACACAGAGGTCAACTGAAACTTATATTTTCAGTGATTATGAAGCTACAGATTTTGCCTCTGGGCAGCTTTTTTTATTAACTGGTATATTTGATAATCATATTCATAATGAATTTCAGGAGTTGATTTAGGAGCTTGGGTCCATAAGAAGGTACTGCTAGTCATCTCTGCAGTCTTTTCCATGTGCATAGTCATAAATTTTCTAATCAATCTGGATGTAACCATTTAACAATTTTCTTCCTAAACCTCTTTTTGCAGGGCAGGTGTGATTTTAATCTTCTACTGCTAGAAAGACCATCAAATGCTGTATCCACAGGCTGAAATTATTCAGAAAATAAGATGTATTCGGTTCTGTGTGAAGGTCACAAGTAATAAAGCCTCCAAGGCACTATCATCCAGTGAATCTCTGCTGCCAAAAAGGCAACATACATTATCTTTACACATCTCCCTTGGAAGCAATTGATGCTCATTCCTTCTGAGCTGTTACAATCTCTGGCAGAGAGAAATAGGCTGTGTTCTGGAGCTAGGGGCCTTCTCTTCTCTCTGTGACAACACTGGCAAGTAGACTATGGTCTTTGTGCCCCTAAGATTTTAGCATTCTGCACCCTGTGCATTGCACCTCTGACTAGTGCCCCCACTGCATTGCTCAAGTGTGTTGGTGCTGCTGTGATGCTCTTCCAGGTGGAGCAGTTGCAGCTCAGAAGATGCTCATGCAGTGCTGTATTTCTCACAGAAATAGTGTCTGGCTGGCTGCTGTCATCTTTCACAAGCTGAAATAAGTCACTGTAAGCCACAGGAAGGAAATGTCACGTGGTGACTGCCTTACAAACCTCGTGCCACCTGCCAGCACTGGTCAGATGAGCAGCGGTTTTTGTGGTGCCCTGTGACTGCCACAGAGCCAGGCACACACCCACAGGCTGGGAAAACAGCTGGGGAGGGGGTTCTGCAGAGATCACTGCTGTGCTAAACAGCTTTTCAGTCATAGTTTGTGGGGCTGCTAGTTGGAAATAATAGAGGGTTCTGCTTGCAATGGCTGTTTAGTCTAACCTTGAGCACACATCTGACATCCACAACTCAGTCGCTCCCCTTGGCTTTCTGCACTGAGGCCATGGCACTTCCATTGTCATACACATTCCCAAACCCTGTCTTACATCAAGAGGGGGCATCCACTCCTTGCCTGTAATCTGCATCAATCCCTGCTGATGCATTCAGAGCAGATCTGATCTTGTGATTCAGTTCCTAGATTGAGTTGTGCGTTTGCCAGCACTCAGAGGCTTCCAAAGCAATTTGGGGGCAGTCACTCTTTGTGTCTGTCCACGTGTGTGTTAACAGGGAGATCAGGCACAATCAGATTAGGAGCAGCAGCAGCAGTATATCAGAGTCACAGCAGAGATGATAGTGTCACCCTGCAGCTCACAGGAGGTAGTTCCCTGAGCCTCCATCACTAGACTGCCCACACTGTCCTGGCACTCTGGCTCCCACTGGCAGCCTCCCTGAGCTGCGGTCACATAATCCTCCCTGAGCAGCCTGTCCTGGGGGGCTGCTCTCTGACCTGATGCTCAGTCCTGCAGCTACTGGGCCCCTGCCAGCAGCTGGGAGGCTGCTGTGATGCACAGCCCTGCTTCAGTGCACAGCCCCCCTGATTGTCCTGCTCTGGCTCCTTTATGTCATCCCTGGCCTGTTCTCCCCCATCCATCCAAAGAGCCATTGACAAGGAGACTGAAGGCACTGGACTCAGGGGAAGCACTAATCAGGTCCTGCCCATGTCAGACCCCCAGCACAACATGCAGACCCTTTAAGAGCACCAGATCTGCCCTCTCCTTGCTAATTTTTGGTGGAATAATTATGGCAATACCTTGACAGGGTTTAACTCTGCACTTCTGATTTAATAAGATACTGTAGCACTTGAGAAAGCCTTTCCTTAAACAATTCAAGCATTAAAAAAAAAAAAAATATCATCCATGTCCTTGTCTTCCATACTACAGTTTCTTAGCACTAAAGATCTAGTCCCTGTAATGTAACTAAATAAGGTAGATACAGATACACTTTTACTTATTTTTTGCAGGGTTGGTTTAAAATTTAGAGAGCAAAACAATATGAGAGTAAAGATCAAAGTCTGTGTTCTGTGTGAAGTTCAACATAAATTTCAGCTCTACAGTCTGAATCTGTAGCTGCCGAAATTTCCAGGCTATCTTCATTTTTCCCAAAGTGTGTGGAATGGCAGCGGATCAGTGTGCACACCTGCCTCACACCTCCCACTGCCTCCCTGCACTGCTTTGTAGGGTCCTGGCCATATCCACTCCCATCATTTCCAGCACTCTCTCCTCCCTTTCTCTGCTCCCAAACAATCTGGAGTGTTCATTTTTCGGGAATTGGAGGGGATTGGTTTGTTTACAGACAAAACCAGCTTGAGAACCTTCCCAGTCACTGTCTGATGGGAGTGCTGCAGAACATTCCTCTGCATCTGACTGCAAAACTTGGAGGTAAATGAAAAAACACTTACTAGTATAATTAAATACACATTTAGGTGAGTATTTAAGAACCTTCACGGCCTTGTGAAAACCAATATATTTGCAAAATGTTTCCCCACTGACAGCAGAACTCAGCAGTTTCCTTTGCTGTACCTCTGTCCAAAAGCAGCCTCAGCAAGATCAGCAAGGTTGTTTGGAAGCTCAGAATTCACAGCACCATTCAAAACTGAATGCATTAATGGACCAAGAGGTTTGAAATATGACCTTGTCAATAAAAAACTCACATTACATTTGAGCAACACATACGACAATCCAATGGTAGGGGAGTTCCTAACAACAGCAAGCTCATATACAATTAAATACAGAAAACTTGTTTAAATAATAGCTATGCAAAAATGTGAGTGAGCATGTAGTGTTTACCCTGCATTTGTTACAAAAGCCAAGAGGGCCAGGGACAGACCAACCTCAACAGCTCTAACAAGCAGAAGCAGGTTTGGAGCTTCAAGAGGGAGTATTTGAATAAGATGAGGTGCCTCTCCAGCTATATTTTATATGTTACATTTTACTCATTTGGTGAACATAAATAATTTCATTTGTTCTCTGGTTTGTGGGGAATTTACAGATAGCTTTGCACCAGTGCAGTTTCTTTCCTCTTTAAGAAGTTATTCAGTGTTTATGTTGTTTATACAGGATTTTTCTGGACTAGACACCACACTGGATAGACTTTTCAGATTATGTAAGTGTCCCAGTTTTTCAGACAAAGTGCATCCTTTCCTATCTTCCCTTATCTTCACCTGATTTCAGAGAATACATTTCAGCCTTTCTGAAAATTTGGCCAATAATGACAAGCCTTAAACTCATCATACCAGTGACCACCTGACATTCAGCTGATTAACAATACAGGATTTTTTTGGGTAGGAATGTATTTCCTATGCAGAGTGTTTGTCCTGTGTGTGCACACAGGATACATAAACCACATAATGTGGCATGAAACAAGAAATACCCTTGCACTCAGCTATCCCTTTACATCCCAGACAGGAATTCCCATGTGAGGTGTTTGTCAGGTGTTGTAAAGACCCATCAGATACAAACACTTGTTCAGGAGGAAGGGAGAAGACAGCAAGTGAGACTTCTAGGGAAGATCCTCAGTTATTGGTATCCCACCCAACCAGGTTTATCCTGAGTCAGAGGGACCACAAAGCCCTTTCTGCTCCTGCCTGTTGCATGTGCAGGGTACCAGAAACACCCCAGGAGTATTTCAGATAAATCACTTGCTACAATAGATCTAAATTGTCCCTAAAGATGCAGGTCTTGCTAGATAAGGATTAAGCTGGTTTCTGTGCTCAGCAGCAGCCCATCTGCAGAGGTTGGGTGCCACATGCCATGTGTACAACACGTTGTCAGAGAGGCAGGGACCAGATTCTTCCCTAACAGAAATATCAGATGTCCTTCAGAGTCCTCACCACAGAGGAAAACCAGCAGATCACCAGTGAAAGATCAATCACTGGACAGCAATTAGCTGAACAGTTTGATGTAACAGCTGAGGAGAGGCCAAGGTTTCTTGCCATTCCAGAATATTTTGTAGTAATGCCTCTGTTTAGAGTTGTGGCTTGGCAGCACCATGTGGAAGTTCTAAGAGATCAGTATTGCCCAGACAACATTTTTTCCCAGCCTGTGAGTATGTGCCTCAAGTCAGCTGTCCTCAGGACTCCTGGCCTTTCCAAAATAATCAAAGTTACAGAGTTTTGGTAATGTCACTCTGGAAACAGCATCCCCAGGCAGAGCCAGAGCCCTGTGGGATGGGGTCAGAGAAACCTGATTATTCTAGAAAACACCAGAGCACAGAACATCACTGTTCCTGTCGTGAACTGTCATTACAGATACAAACTGCAGCACTCACTGGTGAACTCTGTGCTTGCTCCTCACTTGTCTTTGCAAGTCAGCAGAGCCAGGGCATTTCTGCATTCCCTGCTGTCATTACCTGTAAGAGTCTTGTGGGAAACCAAAATACTGCAGAGCTATAAGTAATTCTCAAGAGGTTGCCATCACACACAAATGTTTTTGAGAGTGGGACTGGCTAACCCCTGCTAGATGGTCCTTACACCTACCCCTCCAAACTGAACCCCTTAATGCCCTGCAATTTCAGAGTGGGATGCTCATTATATTCATCCTAACAAAGGAAGCACTAACAGATGCAGACATACACTGAATTTGGCAATAAATAGTTAAATTCCAACTCATTACCTGAGAGTAATGTTTGTTCTAGTAACAGGATGCTGTGAAGCACTGGGATACCCAGAAAGAGCACTTTTGATAGAATAAATACGCTGTCTTTTGTTATTTTTTTATGTTCCTTCTTTCATTTATATTTTTCAGCAGAAGGATCGATAGTATCCCAGAGACATTAAAATAAAGCTGAATCTACAGAACAGAGCTCAAGGTATCTGCTGGATAAGCAGTCTTTCCCCTTTCCTTAAAACAATAAGTTCCAAATTACTTTTCTCTGAAGAACTTTCTCCTCTGTTCCGATTTCATCTAGGTGAAGAGCTTTCTTCACCTTTCTTCTGGATCTTCTTTAAAATCTTACATCTCACTTGCCCTGTCTCAGAACAGTCATTCATTTTAACAGCAGCAGCCATAGTGCCCATTTTCACAGTACAAACAGACAAGCCAAAGATGAAGAAGCCCGAGGAGGAAAGATTAGAGATCACACGATAGCCCAAAATCTGGGCTTCCTGCATTTCAATCCAAAGCCCTGTTTAAAGTCCAGAAGGACCATCACAGCTTTTTTTCCATTTCATCTTTTTCCCTTTCAGTCTGCACTTAAATCCAGGCCGAACTCTCCCTCTTTTCCACCCCCCAGATTACAATGAGTGTCAGGCAGATGTGCTCAGTTGTGATGCCAACTTGTTCTTTGCCTACTTCAAGGGGAATGTGTTGAACCCTGGCAGTGATTGATGACTGAGGGACTGACCAGACCTGATTAGGAACTGCCAGCTGAGTGGCAGGTAATTGGTGCAGCTCATTACTCATAACACATCCCAGGCACTGGCAGGCACAATGAGGGAGCCCAATGTCCCACAGTGGCAGGGGGTCTAGTTCATGTGTACCCTTTGTGTCTAGTGCTGAGAAAAGAGGGAGAGGGTGTTTCCTTCCTCCCCTCCCCTCTTTCATTTTTAGCTCTTTGCCAACAAGGATTTACTTCACCCAAGACTGACACTTTAATGAGCCATTTGTGCCAACTCCACTAAACATCCCAGTTTCTTTTTAGCCTCTAAACCAAACTGTCCTTTAATCTGTTTTCATTTCCACTTCCTGCCATAGTTGTGCTAAACCTTTCAGGAGCAGGAACTGCACTCACATTACATGGAAAGACCATTTTCCCCAAGACTGCAATATCCTTTTGACTGGAATGAGAGAGAAGCACATTATATTTTCACAGTAGTAGTAGCCATGGCCCTAGAAGATTGTTACTTGATGTTGCTTAGTTTTGGACCTGGATACACCACTGCCTATGGGCGCACATTCCTGCTGCCATATGAATAATGCAAAAAGAAAAGACAATAGGAAAAGCATCTGTAAGTGCCTTTATAAGCAGCTGACCTATATTTCTCAGAAGTACTAAAGTAGCATTTGATTGTATAGTTTTAATATGTGTGTTAACCCACCACAGTGTGGCAGAGAACAGTGTAATTACATACTGCTGTATAACTACTCTTTATCCCCAAATTAACATAATTTATAGAAGTGAATTAATCTGGTTTAATCACTGTAATGAACAAAGTGGAACTGTGTTCTACACTGGTATCCCAAATGTGTAGATAAAAATAAGTAAGAGCTTTGCAAGGCTAGAGGTCACTAATTGTGATTGCTAAATACTTTTTTCCAGGTAATACTCCCAATTTAAGAAAATGTTTAATTAGGCAGAAATAAGCAGCTATAATTTAAAAGGTAAATTGCAGAGGGCATTGCAGGATGCATCTATTAAAGGCATAGCAGAAAACTACCACTTTTAAAAAGAAAATATCTTTCCAGAATCTTAAATCCTAATTTCCCCTTCCCAGTTTTCTGTTCTCTCATTTAACCAGTGCAGTTGTTAAACTTTTCTTGTCATTGGGAATCCTTCGTAGAGAGGGAAGGTGACATTTGAACAGACCAGTATGGAATTAGGAGTATGGAATTACCAGTATGTAGTATGATGCTGTTTGAGTTCTTCACAATTTTATTGTTTTTCCATGTTTCAGGATTTACTGATGGAAGTTTTTTACTATCTCTTGAATAATGGCAATGCTGTCCTACTCTTGAGGATATATTTCATCTATCAACTCTTTGCTTCTCAAAAAGAAAATCAGAATACTTTCAGTTCTCAAATCTGAAACCATTGTGATACTGTCTAATATTACTGCAGTCTGGAGGTTTCTGTGACCAATTACTGAGATGAATGCCATTCTATCCTCTGCCATTTCTTTGGTGTCCCTGATTTATCTCTCAAAGCCTTTATGACTCTACGTTTGGCTTTTATGTAGAAGCAGAGCAGGTCATGTGGTTATCCAGAGGCATTAGGATGATAATTTTCTTCAAGCTGAGTAGGTGGAAATAATTAATGGACTGCTTTATTGATGTACATAGATAGCTGATTCTCTCTGTGGTTTCAATTCCCAGCTTCAATAAAGTAGCTTGAGATTTTATCTGAGGGACCAGTAATTACACAGGGCAGGAATAAGCGCTGCACAAACACAATCTGATTGTGTTTTATGCCGTTGCCAGGCCAATGCTAAAGCTTAAAAACATAAACAAAGATCTGCTGCATGAATAAGTTGATGCCTTTCATTTAAACTCAAACTCTGGGGTAACCGAGGGAAAAAAAAAAATCAAAAAAATCTGTGCTCTTGAAAGTTGAGCAAACTTCAAAGAGGAAGTTACAGTTTTACTGCAGCACAACACAGAAATAACTTTACTGTCTTGACTAGACTCCATCTCATGTTATTGACAGTGACCAGGAGCAGATACCTTGGAAAAAATAAGCATCTATAAAAATACACACCATAAAAAGAGGATCACATTTGCTATTTTTTGTCTCTCCAAGAGTGATGCAGATTTTAAGTGAGGACTGGTAACTGAAGTCACTGTGGTTTTCATCCTAGAGTTCTGACCAACCCAAATGAATGTTAATTTTCTCAATTTATACTAAATGTCTGTTTTCTGATGCTTGATTTTGAGAGACAGTCTCTCAGATTCAGTCCCCATAAAGAAGCTCCTGTGTGGGAATGTCCCTTGGCACCTTGTAAGCAATAGTGGCAAGGATTGGTACAGCTTTGCTGTCACAGTCTTTCCTGTGCTCCTCTTACAACTGGTCCTACAGACTCAGTCAAGATTCCTTGATTCTCACACTCTTAAAAAAAAACTTATTAGTGGCTTTTAAGCCTTTATAAAATTGTTCTTTGATATCTTTTGGCAGGTCTTATTTCAGTCCTATAATTAACTTGACAGATTCTATCATCTTTTCCATCTTTGTTATTTAGACACCATTTTTTGAAGGAAGCTCCCTTACTTCTGGCCACCTCCTTTATTTCCCTGGTGAAGCTTGCTGCCTTCTTGGCCCTATTTAAACAAAGGCTCAAAACAACCCAGAATACCTTAACACTTAGTTTCTAATCTGGCAATTGCAGTATCCATTTTACCATTCAGGTGTTCTTTTTTTAAAAAACAAACAAACAAACACACCATTTTTATCTACACAAAAATTAACTGCATAAGGCTTTTCATTCCTATAGAGATTCAGTGTAGTATGATACCCATGATACAATCATAGAATCATTAAGGTCAGAAAAGAATTCTAAGATCAGAGTCCAACCATTAACCCAAACTCCAGGTCCACCACTAAACCATGTCACTGAGCACCCCATCTGCACATTTTTTGACACAAAAAAGGTGTTGCTTCTGTAGTTACTCCTAAACCAGAGTCCTTGCACTGCTCAGACTGAATCAGTTAACACTGGTTGCCTGTCCACAGCCCTTTCACAGCCTCAGCCTTTGAGTCCAGCATCATTTTTTCCCCCAAAATGAAGCAGTTAAGATGCCATACACAGCACACACCTATGTGCCCATCCTGGGAGAACTGCTGCCTCCTCTCCCAGCACGGATGCAGCCTGTTCCCATCAGCACACACTGCAGGCAATACCATTATGCTTATCTGTGAGTTTGCTGTACCTGCAGAAGGGCATCCTTATGGGGCACTCATTGCTTTCCCCTGGAGAGGGGAGGCTCATATTTATTTAGGCAAATCCTTGGTGCTCATCACCAGGAGAATAGCATTCAATCCTTGCTTTATTGTCCTAGCTGCTATTATTTCACTGTTGTTATGCATAGGTTTGGTAAAAGCCATCAGAATCCCTCATTCTGTTGTGTCATGCTGATACTAGAGCATCTCCATATATCTCAATATAAATTGTTCCCAGTAAATTGAAAAGAGAGCAGCTGCAATAAGATACAGACTGAATAAAGATGTCAGAGATTTCTGCCTCGGTATAAAATATAAGTAATGCCTCTCACCATATAACATGCACAAAAGTCTGTTGTCCACAGTGCACCAACATACAGAGGAAATAAACTTTGAATTTCCTTTTCTGCCGTGAGAAGGTGGAAGGCATTGATCAGACAAAACCTTATCACCTTATGTCTGTGTAATATGTTTGCAAAGGCTCAGCTCTCAAGTGCTGAAAGTTTAGGGAGATTTATAGAGGAAGGCAGAGACGACACGATCGCTATATATAGACTTTTGGTACAATAACCAGGAGCTGGAGCACCTTGTTAAATGAGATTTTGAGCTGGTATGTGGGCTGCATGCAAACCAGTGTGTCAAAGTAGCTCCTGTAGAGCACAGGAGCCAGGCTGCTGTCTGAAATGCCTCAGAGGTCCACACAGAGAAGCAGCATATTCCATACACGACTAGATTTTTTATGGAAATACAACAGAATTGTGGGGAAGGAGATGCTGTTTCATTAATGACTTAATCCCTAGTAGAATCTTGTCTGCTAGCTAAGGTGGTGTAAAAAAAATGAATATTTTTATATGTTTTCTAGATTCATGCACTAATTTCTTTAGACTAAACAGTTAATTCAGTGCTTGAGTTTAATTTAAACTTTGGTTTCCTACATGAACCTCCTTAGATTTTTCTATTGCAGTTTTTAATACTTTCAGATTACTTGGAGCATCTAAACAGCAGCACTAATTACTTTAATTAAACGTAATCAGACATTAATATTGCTTAATATCCCCATCCACTAGTTAACTCAGGTGTGCAATCTTAGGCCAGTCATCCTTAATTAACCTTGGGTTGAGGCACCAGCAAAGTCATTCTATCACTGGGGTAAGTTCACCATTGCTGCACTTTCTGTGCTCACAAACGAAAACCAGCGAGAGGTTGGGCAGCACGAGTGTCCAAGGCATGTGGAAGGAATCAAAGATCGCAGCACAGACTTACCTGTCTGGGGCCAACCCTGCCCTTTGCAGCACAACACCCCGACTCTGGAGCTCCTCCTGGGGACGGGCTGGTGTGACAGGCTCAGCACGGAGGGCAAAGTTCCCTGTCAAAACCAGAAATAACATCATAAAACACCCCCTCGTAGCAGATATTTTCCAGCGAGGCTTTTCTGGGTCAATGCCAGTTACATCATGAATTGTTTAACTACTATCAGCTCGAAGGTAATGGACTGGCCTGTTTGGTTTGCCATTTTATTGCACTTACCATGTCTAGTTTGTTTATTTATTTTTTAAAAGCTTGCTAAAAACTTTTTTCTTACCAATGCCAACGGTGTTTCTGACTAGAATGGGGTGTTCTTTTAGTAGTACCTTAAACCATTGAAGCAACAGATTTCCCCTTTAATGTTTTCCCTCTTGATCCTACAGCCCTACAGTTTCATCATTAATTCATTTTTTTTAAATAACAACACAGATAATACCACAGGGGAATTTATCAAGGGAAACCAGGCTATCTCAATTAACCTAAACTTTTATTTTAGGTCTCTGTATAAAGAGGGATTTTCTCTCTGACAAAAGCAGAAGTGAGCCCCAGTGGTATTTCTCTTTAAAAATAAAAACAAAACCAACCAACCAACAAAAAAAACCACACAACAAACCACAAATAATTAAGTGTATGCTGATTTAGTTTTAATTGCATAAAATTGTATTTTATTCATTTCAAAGCATTACCCCTATCATTTGGTATACTCTGGGAACCTCCCTAGTCTTGTAAGTCAGCAGTGGAAGTGGGAATTGGCTGGGAGGGCAAACACGAGCCAGATAAATTTTTAAGACCATGCTGCCAATTCATTTTTCTGGTCACAGAAAGCTTCACTTATTTTTAGAGGCCTTCCATCTGACCTTCTTTGGGGTGGTTTCACACTGGGTTTGTTATTCAAATAAAAGATTACTGACATAATTTGATGTGGGCATTTTTGGGTGCTATTCCCTGATCACTGCTTTCCCAGGGCTGTAAAGCATTACAGTATCCATCCCTCCTTGGAGATTTCACGCAGTTCATACTAAGAGGAGTTTCTAAATTCAGTGTCTGTTTCAGCTGTTAAGAAAAGATATGTCACCAGTGAATTTAAGGTTTTAACAGCACACGGTCACTTCAAATTTGTATGCAAGGAAGCTTTAAACTTTGCTGGCTGCACCATTTCAGTGTTGACTGATAGAGTTCACCTGCATGTGGAGCACCTGTGGCTGCACAGACAGACTGGCACAAAGAAAGAAAAAGTTTCAGCTGAAAATTGAGTTTTCAGGTATTCTGTAATAAAAGTCACATCTGTGGACAATAGCACATGAACTACTGGAGTAAGCAAATACTCAACAGCTGCAAAACACTTTCCATCACTCCTGCACAGACACTCACCCTGAAGTTCTGCTGTGCAAGCAACAGCCAAAGAATCCCCCAGAAAGTTTTCTAGTTTTGTAGAAAAGTTACACAAACCAAAGTTTTACACCTACACGCACTCCAACTTAGAGGGCAAAAAGAACTGAAATCTATAAAACACGTTAGGAAAACACTCACCCAGATCACCCGTTTTCCACCTTTCTCCTCTCCAAGGAATATCCTCCCAATGGTTAAAGTCTACAAAAACGTGAGGGCCAAATCCAGCCACAACTCCATGTAGCTCCCACTGGAGTACCCAAAAACTGCAAGCGGGAGCACTTATTCACACTGCAAAGCCCCAAACACACCTACCAAAAAGCTTTTTATAGCCCACTGATGGGTTGTTTGCAGCTCCACCCACCGGGAGAAGCACCTGTGCTCCTGCCCCAGGGCCCCAGCAGTCCCCCAGTCTGGGTTTTTAGGCTTTGCCACACCCAGCTGGTGCATTAGAAGAATACTTCGAGGCTTGAAGGCTGTGAAAACATTTGCACCTGTGAAATTTTCACCTGCTACACAAAATTACAGAACAGTACAGAATTACAGTTCTGATAAAGTCAAAGTTGCCTCATGTGCCTTAGACAGGGGCAAAGTGTTCAGACACAATCTAGATGTATCCTTTGTGTGCCTTGTAGTTGCTCTTCACTCATTTAGTCAGAAATTTTTTCAGCACCCAAAGAGAAGTTCAGGTTGATCTTGTCTATAACTTGCAGATTAGATGCAGTGTGACCTTCAGCCTGCAGTTACCTGATAAGAATTAATATGTAGCTACAGCACTTTTTTTTTCCAATTAGGGGTGCAGAAAGTAACTCAGCTTGTCCACAGTCAGGGCCCCTCCATGTTCCAAGCCATTGCACATCCATGGAAAGAATTATTCTTCCTCACTCCCTTTCCAGCAAGATTTTCTTTAGATCAAAACTTTGCCTAAAGAAAGGTTGGGGTGAACAGAAATTGGTAGGATGTGTCTGGAGAGCAGTTCTGTTCTCTGGGATCACCATATGTGAGTTTCAGTTACAACATTTCTGTGATTTGTAATGATTTTTTCCAAATATGAAGGCTTTTAAAAAAACTGAGTAGAATGGGACAGTTTCAGTCCAAGGACACATTGAATATATGCAAAGTTAACATAAGGACTAGTGAGTCACATTCCTATTGCTCAGTAAATATTCTATAATAGCAAAGGAGCTATTTGTTATTGAACCTGGGATTACTTCAAAAGAGAGAGGAAAAAAAAAAAGCCCAGCCTTCCTTCTTAATACAAAACTATATGAAACAACATGTTTTAGCCTTTGTGTATGAAGTTCTGAATTTCAAGTGCTAGATGAGTTTGCCTGTTTGCAGTTTAACCTCTGTGTGCAGACAATCTGACAGTTTGATTACCTGCCCATCTGCCCTGCATGTGTTGCTCCAGTCTTTCCAAACTTTCCTTAAACTTGCACTCTTCTTCTGTTTTGCAGTGCCCTCCTTTTGGGGTTTGGTGAACTCAGCTTGGAATCTTTGCTCTGTTGGGAAAAGACAGTCACCTGTCAATATTGAAACCAGCCATATGATTTTCGATCCCTTCTTAACTCCACTTCGCCTAAACACAGGGGGAAGGAAGGTAAGTGTTCATGTTCTGGTACACAAAATAAAGGAAGTTAGTAGACTTGAAAAACATTTGCTATATTTTATATTTCTAAAGCATTTACTTTCATCTGTCAGCTTTGAGGCAGAATGACAATGTAGTGCGTTTTAAGGACACTCCTCAAATAACTAAATTATCAATTCTATTTATCCAACTGAAGGGTTGATACTTCAATTCTGAAATTGTTTTATAAATAAAACACCTCGAACCTGTCGGCAGTCTTGGAAACACTCATTAGTTTCTAATGCTTTTGCCTTGCTTCCCTTGTGTGGGGGTGCTTAAAAGGGTATTTTAAAGTTTTTATTGCTTATTCCGTGCAGGCAGTTGTCTCTTATTCAATCTGTAGCACAGAACAATGCAGATGAAAAGGCTCTGTAACTTACAATATCAGAGCAAGCAGAGACTCTAACAAAAGGTTATTTGAAAATGATTTATCTTCTTTCCCTTGTTGTCATGACAAATGAGATATCTGCTGGAAACAGCAGAGATTTTAGGAATTTGCTCTGTACATCACATGGAGGTTCTGGTGGTACATGTGCAAATACATCAGAATTGATGTAAAGCTTCATCACAGAAATGATGAAAAGGTGCTGTTGTTATTACTGAAGGACAGTAATGCTTCCAACTATGGCCCAGATTCCAGGGTAATATATACATTTTGCTTTTTAAACAGAAAAGTGTTGAGGTTTTTCATTTTGATACCAAAAAAAAAAAAAAGAGTTTTATTGACATTGCTGTTTGTGTAAAGGGTTAAATATTTCCCATTATTTATAAGTTACAGAATGACAAAATGAGAAACTCAAGAAGGTGGAAGTTGTCAGTGAGTTGAGCCCAGGAGGTTCAGAATATTCAATGTCCTTAGCAACCCTAAGAATTCAACTGGGTTTTTGTACCAGCTCAGAGTGAAGCAAATGCCTGATTATTGATAAAATTTCAGAGGCACTGACAAGCTGGGAGATGCTACATCATTAATGAGGTGTTCTTACCATGCTCACAAATATTATCCTGCAGTGATGGCCTTCAACCATGTCACGAGAACAGGATTTGTGCTGGTTGTGGTTTGTTTCAGAGAGGTTTCTAAAACATTTGAATCAAAATTTTCCTTTGAGAAAAAGATTGCAATTTTGATGCCTTGCTAAAAATTCTTTGCTCGATGCTAAGGCTTCAGTGGGGGTTTGCTTTGGCAGGTATTATATTTGTGTTCACTTCTTGGGGAATGTTTTTTGTATGTTAAAAATAGAGGTGTGTTTCAGATGGGCTGAAGCATTTCGGTTTTCAGCGCTCTGAACCAATTGCTACAGCAGCCAAGGAATTTCTTAGACAAGACTTAACTGTGATTATGCTGAACATGAAAGGATTTTATGGAACTGATCCTAAGAAAAATGGTGAATAAATAAAAAAGGGATTTGATGTGGTTTCAAATCGGAGTTATAATAAGCTAGCTTACATGCAAAGTGAACAAGAGAGACAGCTAGATGCACACAGTCAAAATTATAAACCTCTTTTGGAAAGGGTGCTGGGAGGAGAGTCAAGCTGTAAGAGAGCACTAGATGGAAGGAAATGTTCAGTGCAGTTTTCTTGGAAGAGTAACTTCAAATTTTTAACAGATTTTTTTATATTAAATTAGAAATCAGCTTTATCTGAGTTAGAAAAATATTTGCTTAATTTTGAAAACAACATTTCCACTTTTTGTGCTTCATTTTTGAAATTAACTTCAGAAGGAACAGGAGTGGTTCACCCACAGGAACACAATCCAAGACCAGTCTGGAGAAATTCAAATAATACCTGAGTGATATGATCACAAACTTAATAATTCCTCTTTCATTCCCTACAACTCATTTCCCTTGGGCTTTGTTTTTGGGCAGTGAAGAGCATTGCTTAAGTTCTGTAAACCAGTTACCTGTTTAATTCTCACTTTCCACCTTGGCAGGCCAAAACTGTTCCAAGCCATTCCATTGTAGAATTTCTACCTAAAGTTTCTACCCTAAGCACATACCTTTCTAGCCTGTTCCTTTGGACAGTTTATTCTATTTCAGTGTTAGTAATGGAAGCCTTTTAGTAAACCAAATTGAGACTTTCCTACAATTTTTTAGACCACTTGGAAATACAGTAATGTTTTTCTTTTTCCTAAAGAAAAGGAAGGATCTGACAGGAGAATATGAAGAACAACATCACTGTTTTCCTGCCCCACAGCCTACAAGGGGAGAAAAGCACACTCTGTGGCCTGTTACACATCAGGTGTCTTAACAGTTACTTCTGGTCTGAGGCTTAGGAGAAAATTTTCCCCATTCTATTCAGGAGCAAAAGGGATGGCAATGCAATTTGCCAAATATTTATACCACTTTGATCCAATTTTTAGCAGTAAAGTGTCAGTGAGCAATAATATATTGCTTTACATGCTGTCCAACAACTGCAGGGCGGTATCAGGTCACACGATTTGCAATTCAAGCACCATCAGATGTTATTCTGAATTGTACTGTGTTATTTTGTGTGTGTGATTCTCCATTTCCTGAGAAAGTGGCTCCTCAGGTCCTGAAGGCTGAGCGTCATTGATAGAGATAATTGGATTTCAAGATCCAGAATCTCAGCACAAGATACTTAATGAGTTTACATGCAGATAAATTCCCCAGAAGAAATGCTGCTTTTGAGGGAACTCCCCAGGTTTCAGTTCTCTCTCAGGCCCAGCTTTGTCTCTTGATTATCCATTTTAGTGAATTTAGCATGCAGCCCCTTTCAGATAAACAGCCCTTTTTTAATAAACAATACCAAACCCTTATTAATTTGCAAATCACACTCCTTCACTCTGTCACAAACAATGGCATCGTTTGACTTCCTCTGCCTTTCTGCTTTGGATTCACACGAGCACCAAAGCAATCAGCGACAGCACAACAGAATAACTTCCAGTGCAGTCTGGTGACACTGAGGCAGAAAGCACTGTGGGTTTCGGTCTCCAGGGATTTCCAGCCTGTCATGGATGATTGTGGTGGATGAACAAATCCCCTCCCTTCCCACTGAGCGAATCCTCTGCTGGAATTCCTTCCTCTGTTCACCAGTGCGAGAGCTCTGCCTTTGCTCCCCCCAAAATTTGGCCCCTGCCTTACTGTAGCCCATCTGCCTTTGATCTCCTGGTTTTCTGTGGGCTTAATTTCAAAGCCCTATTTCCATGATTGTTTAAAACTACACTACAGTTCCTGGCCATAATTTTTTTTTTCTCCTAAAAACCTGTTAAGCAACATCTTTTGCTTTAGACAGTGAGTGCATCCCTGCCAATTAATTAAACCTTGTCACATCAGGGACGCTGTCTTACTAATCATTTTAGGTCACACTCAAGGACTTAAATTGTGGCCTAAAGTAGGTAAAACTCTGTTTAAAAATCACTTTATTTCTAAGACAAGGAAGGACATTGTACCTGATGTTGACCTCTGGGGAAATAAATAAATCGATGTCTGCTGGCCAAGGACTGTTACAGACATTCTAGAGCTCAGTGTGCATAAATGGAAGCTACTCAGCAAGATCCATACATCTGCCTGCTCACATGGAACATTAATGAATGCAATCACGTATTATTTAAATTAATATCTTTATAAATAATTGGTTCGTTCTGTGCATCACAAGATAACGGCGACATTTAGCAGCTTCTAAACTAAAACAGGATAGGAGAAAAGAGAGTTATGAATTGAAATCAGTTAAATGGTTTCTCTGCCAGCTAGCTCTGATTCCATGCTGTTCAATCAATTCAGAGTATTACTAGCATTTTTCTCAAGAGTGCAATATATGACAACTGCCAAGCTTTGCTTTGGTGATTACTAAAAGGACAGATACTGGTGTGAACCATATTTCAGCACTGCAGGAATATAAAAAATGAATTGTTAGAAATGGTCCAGGAGGAATGGATAGCAATAAGACATCAATGTCATCTGTAAACTGACTTGTGATAAATTTTTAGAGGGCTTAATAATATGATTTTTGATTTAGAGTGGCTTTAGAAAGTCAAAAGTCTGATGCAAACATCAAAAACTTTAATGAATAAAAAATGAAATGCATTGCTGCTTAAGTAATTGTTTCTAATGCTTCTACAGTATTTCATGTTCTCAGATGTGTTAGTAAGTGAACATGAAATGAAAGCAGCAGGTAAGCTAACTTGTTTATTCACCCTCATCATTGACTTCAGAAGAGGAAAACAATGTTAAGGACTATTTCAGTAGTACTTGCAAACTTTGCTGTTAGTAGATCATGTATAGGGAAAAACATATGTTCAGGGTCTAGATTTACTCTATGTTGGGACTTCTCTTTCCTTATCACTTCAGTTGCCCTTGAGACTGAATCAGTTTGGAACATGTGAGGACTCAGATGTGCATCTCAGTGTGCTCTTAATTCCTGGTTGTCTGTGATAACAGAGCAACACTGAAATCATGAAGGAGCCCTGAATGGACGCAAGAATGTACTTCTACAGCTTCTTCATAGCATAAAGAGTTTTTTGCTCCAGTGTAACTACTCTGCTTGACATTTAGCCATGTCTAGTGTCATAAAACAAGCTCACTTGTCTGTCATGGGAAGTTTCTTGGGAGATCCTGGGCTTGGCCAGAAGTGATTCAGGGGGGCTGACTCCACAGGCTCACTGTACCCTGGTTTGGAGCTCTCAATTTGGCAGCAGTACCTTTCAAATTATATGTTAGACCATCTCTCAGCTGCAGTTTTGTAGTAATTCAGAGCAGCCCATGGTGTCCTTGCAAAGGTGGGTTTGCTGACCCTGGAACTGCAGTCAGTGGATGTCACCTGAACCACCAAGGGCTCTGCTGTTACGGACACTGGGCAGTCAATCCATCAGAAAGAAGGGTAAAGACTCTGAGGGATTATTGAAGCTGTGATAACTGATACCAGCCAAAGGTCTTGTCCATTCTTTGTCCCTCCTCATGTTTATTTCAATAAGTTGCTTTCCAGTTTTCAGTTCCTAATGATGAGACTTCAAAAAAACCAAAAAAGACTGGAGCAGCAGCTGGCCTCCAACTACTAAACAGCTGAGTTAATATTGTTCTTAATGCCCTGTTTTTGTCTTCTAATAGACATTGTGCATTGCTTTTATTTGGATTTATTTCATTCTGCACTTGGGTCTATTTATAAACCTAGGTATTTATTTCAAGCCTTGCAGAAGTAGAAGGCTACTTGTGTTTCCACGTGATTCTGTACTTGGGGCTGTACTCACTGATATGAAAAGACTGAAGATTTCTTCCCCTCACACTGATCCTGCTGTTATAGCAAAGGTGTGCGAGTTTCCTCACACCATGTGCTTTAAATTAAATATAATTTTGGATTTTCGCACTGTTAAAGCACATTCCCTGGTCTCAGAAGGATGATTCATTCTTAGCTTTTCTGTTGTTGTTGTTACAAACATTATTAAATGTATAACATATTGAAACTTAGTAAGATACAGTAATATTTTACTGAAAGTGGGTATTTTTGGCACTGTATCAAAGAATTGTTGTTAACTGGGAGCCCGCTGTAATAAATGGGGATGTTCCATGTGATTTTGTACACAGAAGCTGGATCATATAATCAAAATCAAGATATCTGGAGGAGGTGAAGGCACACATAAGGTGGTTGTTCAGCTGCCACCAATTCATCTGGTGGCAAAAACACTTGCCATACCAACCAGAAATAATGAGGATCCACATCCCTCTCCTACTGGTAAATCCTGGCCCCAACATTTTACAGGTCTGGGTTTGCAGTTCAGTGGCAAAAGGCTGCAACTTACATATATTGGAGACTTCTTTTTCTTTTCAGAAAGCAAATGTTGGTTCAGTTCTGTTCAGTCCTCAGTCCTTTAGGAAGGTGACATCCAGGACTTTAAATAGCTCCATAGCTGTAGTGGCTGCCATCACCTGTGTTTGAAATTGCTCTGGAATTCTGTAACAGTGTGGATTAGGGCACTTGTGTGTGTGGAGAGAGACTTTATAATGTGTGTTGGGTGTCTGCTGCCCATGTAGGCAGGAGATCACTTTGGCTGAAGGTCTGGTTGTGGCAGCGAGGTGCTGATCCAGCTTTCCCAACAGTTCTGCAGGCAGCAGGCACAGGGGTTGCTGTTGGCAGCTCTGAAGGGTGAGCTGTCAAGCACTCAGTTCTTGACAAATTAAGGAAGCTGGGGAAAAGGTTTTCTTCCTTTTTTTTTTTTTTTTAGTAACTCTCCCTTTCATCCATACTGGCTAAATCAAGCAATCACCAGATATTTGGTGGGGGTTTCTGCCTGCCTGGCAGCTGGAGCTGGTACTGTATAATAGGCACTTGTCAATTCTGCTGTGACATAAATGGAACTGCTGCCAGGGTGAGATACAAATTGCCCTGGCACTCAAATGTGCTGTTCAGAATTCTGAGTAGAACTTGGTGTTAGAGAGAAGTGCGAGTTCATTGTTTCTGCTCTCAGTGCTGTTAATCCCCGATGGTTGAAAATTGAAGCAGGCAGAGTTTGCTTATAGATAGAAGAATTAAACTACGTATTTTAGGATTAGATTCTAGAAAGGAGCTTAAGGGAAAAAACTGAAAAACAGTCGTCAATGAACTGTATCTAATAATCAAAAACAAATCTGTGGATCAGCAGCTCCTCATCTAACTGGGATCTGGACGGTGGAGCAGTGGGGGCAGTTAAGCTGAGTGTCATCCAACAGGCTGAGGGAAACCATCAGCAGATGATTCTGGAGCAGAGAAGGAAAATGTGCATAAACTGGGGGTAAGAAACTGTCCTTAATGTAAGGGACATTGCATGCCACAGGGTGTTATAGACCTGGTGAGAAAATCGGGAAGATAAAATTATCCTTTGGCATGTACACTGTTTTATTTGGGATGTGTTGTTCCTGTTCAGAAAGCCACAGGGAATGAGAGCTCATGGTAGTCCTGTTAGATGTGTGGTATCCTTGTGTCACTTAGGTAAGTGTTTGAATCAGTAACTCTTGTTTGTGTTATGTAACTTTGAACTGAATCCATTATAACTGAGCAGTTTTACCTCCAGCCTTTTTATCAAGTTATTGCTTCTGTCCCTGAGCAACAAACAGACCCAAATTATCAAGTTAGGTCTGATAATGGAAATTTTAGTCTTTAAGCTGAAAAGAGAGAATAAAGTTAAACTTCCCTACCAGAAATCATTGGAGAGGTTGTTTTAAATATCAAATGTGAAGAAGATGATTAAAATAAACATTTTCTCTTGTAAACTTGCGTAGAAGAAGAGTGCATACTGCCCTCTTACTAACAATTCAGTGCCACCTGTCCCAGGGAAGCTGTTCAGCAGAAGAGGATGTTGCACAGAACACAGTAATATGGCCTGTTGCCACACATATATTTGGGATACACATTATAGCTGTTGCCTAAAGATCAGGACTTAAAAAAGACTCTCCAGGCAAATGGATGAGGAGGAAGGGGAAGGAGAAGAGTGGGCAAGTGCTAATAAGTACAAATTGTGTCTCTTTGCTTTCTGTGCATGTTTATAAAGGAATGTTTAAAAGGTAAAAAGGAGTGGGTTTGCCCTTTACTCCTGTATCCTTCCTTCTGTACCCCAGCCAGCAGCTGGAGGCAGCGTATCAACATCATCATTTGCTGCTGATGGTATTAAATGCACACACTCACATTCTGCAGTGCTCCTTCCCTGCCACACAAAGAGTGCAAAGGAATTCATCACAGACATGACTTTAAATCACAGCACCTTCCAGGGCTATGCCAGTGGCAGCACAGCTGTGCTGAGGTGGCACTTGAAAGCTCCTTTGAAGACACCTTTTTGCCTTAATTAAGTATTTAGCCTTAACTAAGTTATTTCATCTACTCCTATTTTGTGTAGGGCTATTTAAGACCTCTACCCAAAACAGTGTTCAAATGTGCTGAGCAAAGAAGCCTTTGGGGGGAAAAAAAAGAAAAAAAAGAAGGTTAAAATGCAAATTATTTTGAGTCATACAAATGTACTTTTGATGTCATCACAGCCCTTGCAAATAAATGTATTTGTGTGTTTGGTTTTGTAAAGCAAATTATTTATGTGATGGACTTTGATAGCTGCTTTTGAGTGACATAGGCTTTTGATGCAAATACACATTTGTGATCTTTTCTTTCAGTGTGTTACTGAAAGGGCCAGGCTGCCGTGGTTTCCATAGCCTGAAGATGGATTGGGATGTAAATCCCTGTTTGACACATGGGGCTATGTACAATTAGAAGCACAGAAACACTGTTAAACAGGTCTCCTGGCTTGATGTTGCCCGGGGACACAGTGAATGCTCCGTGCTCAGAACCTCACTACAAAGATGGATTTGGCACGGGCAGAAGCAGTGATGTTGGAGAGATGCTCAGATTTATCAGCCACCAGCAGGAAATCCATGCCTCTAAATCTCAACTCTAGGCTTAAAACTTTGGCACTTTATCTTGTCTATTTGAAATCTTCCCAATGTGAGTGAGCCACTGTTCTGCCCGTGACCAGATGGATGTTGCATCCAGGCTTTTTATAGTGCTTACACCACGCTCCTTTTATAGAGATATATTTACAGCAGAATATTCTTTGGAAGCACAGGGATGCATGCCAGTTTTATATGGAATAGTCCTCTATTATCATGCAAAGTTTTGTGACATCTACTGACCCATTCCTTACAACCCAAATGTCCCAAGTCCTTGAAGTAGCCACATAATGGTCCTAAATGATTTTTGTATCTTGTTTGATTTTTTTTTTTTGAGAGGCCTCTTTGTGACGAGTCTCCTGTTAACACAAAGTGTTCCATAGACAGAAGAAATAATGCAGCCTGGTTTTCTACAGAATCTCATTTTAGCTTCTTTACAGCCTCTGTCTCCCATTATCACTTCACTACCGCACAGATCCCTTCCATTAAAAGACAAAGGCAGAAAATGCTGTGGCTATTTCCAAGTTCTTTGTGTCAGCAAATGCACCTGCTGACTGCCCAGTTGACTGCTGCTAAAACAGCAGTCTGTGATACCTGAGTTTTACCTGCCTGGTCCTCAGTACAAGGTTGGTTTGGTCTTTGCTTCTACCCAGTTTTCACAAAATACTTTTTGACAATTATTTCTTCTGTGTCAAAACTAGAATGAAACTGGCCAGGAGATACTGGAGTTAGTGTGGGGCACGTAGGAAACTGTTCCCAAAGCAGTTTGTTACTATTATAATGCAGCATCTTTTGTCAGAGGCACTTACTAAAAGCAGTGTGGGTCTATAAAGGCAGGAGCTATCAAAGGCAAGGATTTAAATGACAGGCAGGGAATTTCACAGGTAAATGCACATTAAGGAAAGGAATTGCATATCCTACAGGTTTCCTCTGTTAACATCATCACATCAGAGTTTGGCTGCTGTTTTCTCCAGCAGAAATGCATCATTTTCAATATTTTTCAGGGAATACAGCACTGAGGACTCGTCATCATAAGCAAAATCAGGTTAATAAACTAATAGAATATAACATTGCCTGGATAAAAATCTTAACAATGTACCCAAGGAGTGTCTCACCCAAGTTTTCCTTCTAGAAAAACTTCCTTTGGAAGATCCTGCAGCATTTGCAGGAAGCACATGATATGTTGTTTCCTTACAGTTGTGATAAATGTCAGTCAGGGAGCTAAAGCATCACAAAGCCTCCTGAGAACCACTGCAAACTGCAGTGCCAGGACACCTGTAAGGACTGAGCAAGGGCACAGCTCAAATCCTCTCCCAGCTCTGTGTTAAGGCTCACAGGCCAGAGGGGCAGGAGAGAATCTGCTCAAAAGTACCAAAGCTCAGAGAACAAGCAGAGTTAAATTGTGAGAACAGGATATCTCAGTTGGCACTGCACAGCTGGCCTGGAGCTCAGCCAGCCATGGTGGGCATCTCTGCACTTGTGTCAATGGTTTGGGGGAAACCTCTGCCCAAACAGCAGGATATTTGAATGGACTGGTATTTTTCCAAATGTCATGTTCTTTAAATGCTGTTTGAAGATGAAGGTTTGCTCAGTTCCCCTTAGAATATCACTGCAAATATCACCAAGATGTTTATATGTGTCCAGCTGCTTTATGACCTCCTGTTCCTCCTCTCCCAAAACACTGCAAGGAAAGAGGAGAAGCTATTTAGCAGGAGGAAGTCTGAAACCATTTTCGTGATGAATGCTCACCTCTGCGAGTGAAGGCATAATATCCTCATGAAAGGACCAATCCTTCATTCCCAATGACTGTCATGTTGTCTGTGTGGCTGCCTGGACCACTGATGATTGCCCTTCATCCCCTACAAAAGAAGCAAAAAATATAAAATCAGAAACACAGCTCTGAATATACTTCTTCACCACACACTCCAAAATGTTTGTTCGTTGAAGGCTGTGCTAATGAAAACTTCCACAAGGCACTGGATAAGAACCCAGAGAGGATCACAAGTCAGGAAGTATTTCTCTTGCATGTCCATCATTCTTTGGGTAAAAACCTGTTTCATTCCCAAATCTCTGATAATGCTGCTAATAATTAGGTATTCTCAATCCAGTATCTTTTCTCAGCTAGTTCTGGGCTATCTGATTATCTCATTTAAAGGATTATGTATTATTTTGGCCAATGGAATTTGCTCATATCCTTTCCTCCACTTAGACTTGTCTTTTCCTGAAAGCCCTTGAGCTGTAAAACCACACATCATTTCAACATCTGAAATCCTTTGTCTGGTAATGTTGTACCATTTTAGTGCCCAGTTGTGCCCTGCATAACTAATCACGAGGAAAGGGATGTGAACTGTGTACTGAAGAGATTCCTAAAAAGAAGAACTACTGGGAGGAGCAAAAAGCCAGCACTTACAGTTTTCTTCCTGCCTCTGCCAGATACCATCTGTTATCTTTAGGAGGTCAGGGACTGTGCTTTCCCTGTGAGCAGCATGGAGGTGATGGCTGGAGAGAGGGAGCTGTGCTGCTGAAATGAGCAGCAGCCTTTAACTGAACACTCCACACAGAAATTAGGAACAATATTACAGCATCTGGTGTGTGTAATGGGAGAATAAACCAGCTGTGCTAGGTGAAATATGGAGTACGTCAAATTATTACAACAAACTTTATAAACATTACTGTTAGTCTGACTGCAATCATTTTTTTAATAGCAGGAGAAGACAGAGAGAGAAAGGAGCTCTGCACATCAAATGCTGTGAAAAAGAATGATACTACTGTAAAGAGCACGAGAGCCAGCACCCAATTAGAGCAGACAGAAACTGGCTGCAAACAAGAAGGAAACTGGAGCAGCAATTCCAGAATGAGAAGGATAGTTCTCATCTCAAGATCTGCCATGGTAGCAAGAGGCCACAAAGCATTAAAGAGATATATTTTGCAATTTTTTGCAAAATGAAAGTTACATTTCATTGGCTTTTTATGGTATTTTGAGCCCAATCAATAAGCTTTACGACCTGCATCCTCTGTTGGCTCATTGAAGCTAACTGGGCTATCAGCTTTCTGTCTTGGTGCACTATAGATGGGCAATCACACTTTATTTAATGACTGAAATGGACATCTTTGGTGATACAGGATTCTTCAATGAGATATGTAATTGTTCCCAGCTTATGCAGCTTTTATTGAATTATTATTGAAAACATAATTTCATGCTTGGTTAAGTCATAAATTTAATTCATTTCGCTGGCAAGATACAGTAACAAATATGACACTACCAGTATTGCTTGGAGGAAAGGAGAGGAGGTTCTGTGTAGCCAACAAGTATAAATTAGCTGAGCACTCATTGGTTAACTTTTCAGCATTTTCTGCTTGTGGATTTAAAAGTGCAGGAGAAACTTGTCCATGTCCAGTAGATCAGTTTTGACAGAAAGTTGGCACTTGGTTGTAACATATAGATTGAGTCTCGTGGGCACAGTTAGTTGGATAAAATGGAATTGCACTGGTTCTGCTTTTTGGTGGCTTCAGGACACAGATGAGTCATTGGCTAGGCAAAGGTCTTGTGTCTGCTTTTATTAACCACATTAATTAATTAATTCATTCATTCATTCATTAGCCACAACTGAAAGTTTAACATCTCAGCTGTGTGTGCATCTGTGGGGCACTCTCACAAGTGCCTGCAAAAGGCAGGGGAAAAAGGTGAGAACTCCCTTTTGTTAAAATGAACTCAGAGAGACTTTTCTGAACACGGACTATGTGCAAGGTACACCCTCTTTTTCCTTTTTAGCCCAAAATCCGTGAGAGACTGGGCTGGCTGAAGCCCTGGATTTCTTTAGGCAGGACTGACTGCTTGGAGCAGGAGGCTGGACTGGAAACCTCCAGAAAGCTCTGTCAGCCAGCACGGCCTCGACTCTGTCTTTAATCCTGACTTCTCTCCAGAAACATTAACTGCTTAACTCTGCTTTAACACAGGCATCTGTGAACAGCCTGAGGAAATGCCTGCTTTTCTTGGTAAGGAAAACTCAGCTTTTAGATGCCTGCAGTTTAATGAAATTAATTTCCCTCTTATTTCTTGAATATGAAGCAATTCAGACTGTCTTTGACACCTCAGAGTAAATGCATTGTAAATGAAAGGCAGCTGGACAAATTTTCAGTGAATTTGATGAGGTGAAAGGGTAAAGCAGTTACTGGAAATACATTTTTTTCATAATAGATTGGAATTTATGGAAACCCTTGCTGACTTCACAATTAAACCAGTTATTTAGCATCTGCAACATTATTTGCTTCAAAAGTCATAGTTTTTATCTTACTAATTCAACCGATCATCTTAGAAGCACAGTGAAATTGCATTAAATATACTTAATATCATTTTTTCTCTAAAAAATCAAGCTTAATTAGTTTTGCAGCTTTGCCCAACATAAACATGTATTACAAGCTTTACAGCTTTGACTCTTGCAGGATTTGATTTTAAAGTCCAAGTCCCTCCATTTAGGTGAAGAACCAGAATCAGACACTGATGTTTATGCTGCATCCCTCAAAGTAAGTAACACATTAAAATGATTAGACCTTTTATGCCACAGTTGCCCAAATTATGTTTACTCAAGGACCCCTACCTACCTACAGAATGTTTCATCATTTTTCTACAAAGAATCTGTGGTGATGTTTTTATTTTAAGTAACAAAGTTTTTCTTTCTCTCAATTTCTGCTCTGACTCTACAGAGGGAATTTTTTTTCTGGCCTGTTGCTGTTTGCAAGCAAGTTTTAATTCAGAACTTTTGGAGGCTCTTTTGTACAGGTTTGAGTTTTTTCACAACCTTTTGAAGTTGAGGATGCAACACACCTCACTGGCCTAATCTTTTATTAACCACATTTTACTTATTGTACTTTAACATAGAATCTTGTTGCATTCAATGAAGTGGCTTTTGGCAATCAAAGGAAACTATTTGAAGGGGTTAGCAAACAATCTTTGTTCTAGCTGAGAAATTAGTAGATATGTTAAGTAGTGTAAATACTGCTAGGGAGTAAAAAAACCCTGATTTTTGCCAAACAGTTGAAACAGGAAATAGCTTAATGCATAAAAAACAGCATAACATAGTGAAGCTATATCTTTTAATTATTGAATCTATGTTTCTACAGTAGAACTCACCAAATGTGGGCTTGAGAAATCACTGGAAGTTAAAAAATTATTACTGAGTCAAATACAATAGTTTAATGAATTAGCCTGGTTGAAAAATAAGGTAGGTGCTAGAATTTTCCTGGCATGGAAAAGCCACACAACGGCCAAGGTTCTAACGGAAAGGAAAATAATTTTTTTTAAAAAACCACTCAGGGAGTAGTAAATTCATAATTTGTACTGAGTAGGAATTGGCAACCACCTTGTCAATAGCTATAAAACGCCTTATGTGCAGAAATATTTCAGGACATCAAAGACAAAGAAATGTGTTTGGCCCCGTGCCTTTGCATTCAGTAGACAATTTATGTCAGCTTTATTTTTCCATTTTTTCAGTAAGCTTTTCTTCCCCATCTTCTCTCTAACAAAGGGCGACACAGAAGACACGAAGAGCAGCAAGACTGGACTTTTTATGCAATAGGGAGATGTGTCAGTACCATTGCTTTGTTTGATGTTTTACTGGACACCTTTTTGTGCCTCTGCTCTCGAACTCAGCAGCAACCCAGAAGCTGCCTGCCTTGATATTATGATGTACTTGACCAAAGGAAAAATACCTGCAAAATAACTTTAAAGATATTTGCATTGAATTCGACCATCTTTCTATCTCTGCCTGTTGCAGGAAGAAAAGCTACTCTTTTATTCTAAAAAGGCATGATTACTTGCTCCTGGTCTTGCTATCCTTTTAGAAAAGGTTCTTTACAAGTGCAGGTAGTCCTTCTCTATTGCTAAAGGAAGTGCTCTATACCACATTATCTCATTTAAATACTTTCTGGGTGTTGTGCACTTTTTGTTATGTTTGCAGCTGTTTTAAAGCACCTCAGCTGAAGCCTTCAGAAGGCAAGTACACACAAACGTCCTTTATGAGCCTTTCTGGCTTTGTCTCTCCCGATCCCTGGTACTTTTCTTTGAATGCAAACATCTTCCTTTTCCAGTTCACGAGATTGCCAGCGTGGCTCTCAGCAAACAAGGGTGAGTTTTAAAGGATCGGTGGAGTGCCTGTGAAATCATTGCCCTGCATTATTGTGGCTTATCTCTCTACTTTCATGGTCTATAGTCCTCGTATGGATTTATTTCATCTGTGCTTGCACACAGCCTTGTACCCGGGCCTGCTTAGACTCACCATAAAGCCTCATACTTAAAGGATAATGGTCATGATGGGGGAAGTATACAAGGCAATAAACAGCTTTTGCAGGTGATTAAACACGCTGAAGCAAAGCTGAGGCATTTGAAAAACCCCAAAAGCTGTTTACTGTAAGCTCGGCAACACGTCAGCTGTGTTCAACAAGCCACAACATTAAATAAAAGCTTTTGCCTTGTCTTGGAAGGACTGGGAAGTTTTGTTCACCAAATAGATGTTTCCTTCTTTTTAATAGCGTGGGTGGCTTTCTTTGTGTCACATACGGTTTAACAGGAGATAAGTTCCGGAGTAATTGCTTGGGATAAAAGCAGCAAAATGTCTTTCTTCACATTGCTATGGAGGTTCTTGATGATAGTCCTTTCCTCCTCTTCCCACCCCACAAGAATCCCCCTTTATTCCCAACTCCTTTTTTTGCTCCTGCTACTCCTTCCTTTGTGTGTTTCATGATTTCATTTCTTGGTTGGGTTTTTGGTTTTGGTTGGTTTTTTTTTTTTCTTCTTTTCATTTCAGTGGTATCTTCACCTCCACTCTCCCCAGCACTTCAAAGTTTTCCTAACAAGAATGCCTGAGGCTGGAACATTTAGCTGCTTGAAGGAGGAGGACAGACGCAGGAATCTTATGAGTCACAACACTTTTAGTGCTGGGGAATCTCTGTTACACAAATAGCACTGCTTTTGTAATGATGAGTTGTCTAAAACCAAACAGCCTTTTTTAGCAACAATAATTTACTAAGCCATATGATCTTGAAGAGTATTTTTCTTTAAAACTTAACGCGACTTTTTCTTTATTCCAACTTGCACAGATTTCTGTGGGGCTTCCTATCAAATGCAGTGAATAAAACTGCACTTACTATTTTCCAGCCCCAACTTACTGGCACTTATAATAGTTGTTAGATACCACCATGGCTATTTGTGCAAGTCAGACACTTAAGTGATACTATAGTTAACTGCTGGCACAAACTGTATGACAGAGAAATAAGTCAGAGGCCAATAACCCTCACAGAAGACTGTAATTTCCTGTGAATATCAATGGAAGGAAACTTACAGTCTAAAGGAAAGAATATTTAGTATTTTGCAGTGGTTCACAAAGACGTTTTTGCTGTTTATTGCTGAGAATTACGGCATAGTCCTTCTCATTTATAAATTAGACCTTGAGGCAGTATCTTCTGTGAAAGCAAAATATGAAAGGAGTAATGGAAGTTTGGTAACTGGCTGAGCTTGGAGCTGTATGCTGTAAAACAGAATTCCTAGATAAAGTGATCGTCAGGAAAAGGTTGGCAGTTCCAGGTAGTGGTTGGTTCTTTCATTTTGCCCTTTAATCATTTCTACAAGAGCAATGTATTTGAGGAAAACTAAAATTTACTCATTTATACACAAAAAAAACCCCATTAGCATTGTATAAAAAAACTCCTGTGTACATTACATCCTTGTCTCAGATAAATACAAATCCAGTATAATTCTGGATTTGCACCAGTATTACTGAAGCACAAATCTATCCTTGAATATCTTTATCCATTGTGCCCTGTTATCTAGGGCAAATCCTGAACCACTGAAATTAAGGCTAAAGAGGGAGAGGTGGCATTCCTTGGCCTCACAGAGAGGTGACCGGAGTGTTCATGTCATGGCAGCTCCTTGGGAAATGCCTGCAGATGTGTGCACTGGTCTGTGCTGACTCCTTGGGAAGGCAGACTTGGAGCAGACACTGGTGTCATAAGGAAAGACACACACAGGAAAAATGTGTTTCATCTGTGCTGGCTGGAATACACTCCGAGGTAACTGCTCATCCCTGGGTTGTGCTGGACCATCCAGGGGAACATTCCCACGTTGTGTCTGCACAGGGCAGAAAGGGTGAAGTGCAGAGGAGATGTCAGTTCCTGAATAAGGAAATGTGTAACTGACTGTTTCTGTGGATTTTCTGTCTTCCCAGGAAATCCTCAGGTGTCATTTGAGGATATCAAGTGTCACATTTACAGCAGGAATTAAGGCCAGTGATAGTGAACATATTGAAGGAGTTGTTTGTTCCCATTTCAGGTTAGGAAAGAAGCTCTCAGAGACTGATTTGGATTGTTTCTCACAAAGGTTAATCCTCAAACTCTGTTCTCCATTTACTGTTGTCTTGTAATGATAAAGTAAACATATCAGGTAGCTTTTGCCATCTATTGTATACTTTCAGATATACTCAGAATAATAAAGAGAGCAGATTTGAAGAGATAGAGTAGGCTGTTTATTTTTCTAATTTTTAAGTCATTTTGAGTTAACCAAGACTGGTTTTGTAAACGCATTTTCCTTTTTTTTCTTTTTTTTCAAAGTTGTTACATTTTTCATGCATGAATTTGACCTATGGATTATATAAAACTAAAAGAATCCTCTTCTGATGGGCAGTCAGTAAAGCCAGATGCTTTTAGTGGGAGTTCTTGGGTTGAAAGAGATTTGGTGGGGCTTTTTCCCCCTATTGCATTTTCCACCAAAGTGTTTCTTGCTCATTTTATTTAAAAACATAAATTCTATTATTTTCTGTACTCTAGGGATGAATATCACAGTAAAGACTATTTGAGGAGAAACAAAGCTATTCCCTTCTTTTAATCTGAAACATAAAGCCATTTCCATTACAGAATTTTCAGAGGAACCTTTGTAAGATTCCTGGGGCCATATTTTCAACATAGTTTCATACCTAATGAAGATTTACAAATGTTCTGAACCCCATTTTCATCAACAGAACTTAGTGCCAGGATATGTCTATGTCTTTCAAAATCACTTCAAGTGTTTATCTGCATCTCAAGGGCTGAATTAGTTTTAAAACTCTGACTCTTAGACTTCTGTGAAGTAAATGATCACTTAAGGCAATGTTGTCCTTCACTAGATTAGACTTCTAATATTGTGTCTTCATCTGAATAGATTTTCACTTCAGCCACAGTTAATATGAAATATACTGCATTTTGTATTTGCTGCATGAAAGGAAAATTGATTTATTTCAGGTACTTTATAGACTATTTTATTATTCACATCAAGATCTCATCTAGTCCCTCTGCATTCATATTTTATAGCACTTTAACTGATTGATTTGATTTGACCCAACACTTTGATGGCACCTTTGCTATGGAGGCTGCACACACATAACACAAATCATTTACTTGGTTCTTTTCAAAACTATTTACCTTACCCTTGGGTTATTTTGTGAATTTCTGGACTTTTGGTTCTGACCAGATTAACCAGCAGGCAAATGCAGGTAAAACACAAGTCCCAAGTCCCCTTTCCTCTGGGGTAAAATCCATAGTCACTCACATCACCATATTTACAGTGCTGTACAATAGGATTGTATTCATATCAATATAGCAAAGACTTCAGAATTTAGCCCTGAATAATTTCCAAAGCACCTCCTGGTCCTTGTTTTTTTTCTGTCAGGTCTGCTGGGAACAAAGCAGGTCTGGATGAAACCAGAAATGGTTTCCTCTGAAGTCACTGAAGTCAAATGAACAATATTGACTCTCATCCCTGTCTGAACTCATCTATTTTGTGACACAGAAAGGCAAGATAAGTTTTCATTCCCAGAAGCTCAGTGGTTTTCCTGCAATATCTGAGGTAACTGTGATGGTGAGGCAGAAGCAGAGCCTGGATCTCTGTTCCCAAATTAGGTGTTCTGCATTATCCTTCCTCACCATGAAACAAGTTAGAACTCTGCTGCCCTTCAGACATGCACTGATCATTTAGAAGCCCTTAATAAACTCCTCAGAAATGGAGCCTAGATATCAATTCTTTAAAAAAAAAAAAAAGTTTATTTTTATAAAAAATAACAAAGTGCGTCTGGGTATATTTTATGATTTCTTTCCCTTTATTGGTTTTGTTTCATTTCTCCATTCTCCTGCATCTCACCAGTGTAGAGTTTTGTCTGACCTGGGGATTAGCACAGGATTTGATCCTTCTGGCAGAAAACTTCCTACTGCCTTCACAGTTGTGCATGTATCTCTTACTGGAATTATGGCTCATTCAGGATGTTCTCTAAATTTAAACTAAATTTCCATTTGTGGTTGCTCCCTTAGACACACTTTGTGATTTCCCTTACAAATGCAAACCTCTGCCTTAAATATATTAATTATCCCTATAGTAGGTTGTAGTACTGCAATCCCTGAAGCAAGACTTGCTTAATGGTGAAGTTGCAGTGAACTGCACAGCAGAAAGGCAAATTCACCAGCTTTCATTATGAAGACTCACACCTGTCCTGCACGTGTGTAAAATCCTGCTCAGTGAATCTGATTCGTGGCACTGGAATTCTCATGTAGTATAAAAAGAAGTACTAGAGGAATCCTCTGGTAGAAATTGCTGCTATTCTCAAAGCTATCATAAGCTTATAAAGAAATCAGGTTATTATCCTAAATTTCAAAATCAAATTTATCCCTCTCTTGTTATGACTTTTAAACAATTAATTCACATACTCTGTTCTAGGTTGACTTAGTATTAGTAAGGAATGCTACTCCAAACTGTTACTTTACAATTCCCTTTCTAGATCAGGTTTCTTTTTGGTGTTTGGGGTTTTTTTTCCCAAAAATCTATGTGCTGGAGTACATTCTTCAGCCCAAATCTTTGCATCACAAGGATGAAAAACTGTTGGTGACTGTGTGTTTTCAAAGTGTCGTATTTCTTTACAAATCTTGTTTTGTGTTTAATCTCTGGCTTCACTTCAGTTTACAAACATGGTAAAATTATTTTAAATCTAAGAGAAAGGTAAAATAAAGTGTCCAAACAGCAGGTTATAAATTCTCAGGCTTTTTGTAGTGGATGTGCTGAGGGTGGATGACTTATTTCTCTCTGACTGGAAAGCTTTCAACATCTGGCTTTGGCAAACAACAAAGGCCATTCCAAAATGGTTGTGTTTGGGCTGTGACTGTTATATTTACAGTACAGTAGATGTCAAATAACAGTCAAAGTAATTTGGGCATCACGGGAAATAATAGGAGTGATTCCAGTGCTTTCTGTGAAAACCTTCAAATTCCCATTTCATTAAAAATTCCACTCTGCAGCTGGCAGCAGAGATTACCAGGTTTCACCATCTGTGCAGATTAATGTTTCCTAAAGGAGAATGAATGCAACAGATGAGGTGGCTGGCTTTGCAGATCAAACAAAACCCCAAAGTAGAATCTCTTCCCTGACTCTTGCATCTTACACCTGTTTCCTTTTAATCACGTGACTGAATTGTTTAGGGCAAACAAGTCCAGCTTTCCTTAAAGCTGATTAATTTGAAGATTGCAGATCACCGAGATGTTTGTGGGCTTGTAACTGTGTAGAATTAGTGATGGGAAGAGTTAGATTTTACTGCAAACCGGTTGAACACCTTCTCTAGATGTTATTCTGCTCATATCCAAGAAAAATGCCTTCACCCAAACATGCACAGGGATTTAAAGGCATCGCAGTGTGTGTGGATTACGGTGAGAAACCACCATGGGGAAGCTCAGTTGCCTCCAACCCACGACCTTGTTGTTTGCAGTCTCATCTCTTTCTTTTTTTACTGGCCATAACTAATCTTTCCAGGGGACTAAGCATGTGATTCATTTAAATTGCGTTTTTAATCAATCCTATGTCACCACATACCTTACAATGTTATAATTTTCAAATTACATTGGCTTCACCGCACATCAAACACGGAAATAAATTCTTGGCAGCGATCACCGTATTAGGATTCATCAGTAAAATTAATAGAGTTTCTGGGTTTGCCAGGAAATGGGATCATTAATTTGATTATTTCTTGAAGGCAAGAAAGGAAAGCCAGGTATCAGTCCCTGCCTGGGTTTCCTGAGATATATTCCTGGCTGTTTCCCTGAAAGACAAGATGTTTTGCTCTGCTCTCCGGCGTGCCGGCCAGCAGTCAGATGCTGGTGTCTGAGAGAAGGCAGATCATGGCACAGTGGGGTTGGCAGCCACTCCCAGAGGTGACACACGTTGGAATGGGGAGGGGGGGAGCTGCCCTGTGCAGAGCAGAAGTTGCCAGAGCCTCTCTTGTACTTAAAACAGGCACCCATCCATAAGGAGCAGCAGTAGCATGGGGCATTACCATCCATACGGATTAAACATTAAAAAAACCCAACACCCCAGAAACCAATTACTAATACAAACATGAAAGTGGGTAATTAAACTCACTGGCAACGTTGGTCCTTGCTCTCCCTTGCATTTTCCTCTTATTGAAACCTAGCTGTTCTTTGGCTGTTGCCAGGGGTAACCAGCAGTGACATTCAAGGTCATCGATGAAAAGCAGGCCTTTCTCCCATGAATATTTTCCACTTTCTTGGAAACTTCATCCTAGAACAAATTCCTTTTAAAACAACATATTTTGGTCAGTATAACACTTGGTTTGTTGGTTTGTTTTTTTTTATTTCCATTCATTACAGTTCTTTGGTCAGGCCATTACTGCTCTTCTGTGTTAATTGTGAAGAGCAATATCTCAAATTGTTCAAGTAATATCTCTCAGAAGTGTGTTACAGTGTCACCCAGGCTGCTCTGTCCTCCTTTAGGACAGGCTGGGGACATCAGACTGCACTTGGAAAGCTTCCCAGAGTCTCCATATCACCAGAGTGCTGTGGCACCAGCAATCCTCATCCATTTGCATGTATTCTATTTGAGCAGCACCAAAGCTGTTCATTCTGGTATTTTGCATATGTTACAATTGTCTTTTCCCCTTTCTATATCATTGGTGATTCATTTATAGAGCTTTCTACCAAGCAAATAGTTTATAGGATTCATTAAAGCACTTTCAGAGGTAAAAAGTCAAAGTTTCACGGGAAGATAGGAAAAAGTCCATTCTTCTAGATGGAAATTTTGTGGTGATTCATCATGCAGTTCTACTTTAGATGTTTTTCAAGGGGTTAGGGATGTGCTGTGTGGTTTAAATTGGGTTTTATTCTGTTTTTTGTTTAACCTGTATGCGTGCATTGCTCATTTTACACTTTTTATGTAAATAAGCTGCCTGATTGTGAACTAGAGAGAAATTAATGTTTTCAAATATGTTTGATCTTGACTGTGAGCTTTTCCCATTCAGTGTTCCAAACCAGTATTTTTCTCTTAAAAGATGCTGCTAAAGAAATGAGTAGTTGGGATCGGAGGAACCAAATTACAGCTTTGCTTAGGTGAACATAACTCCTTTTGATGCAAGTGGGAGTTCCACTCGTTTACATGGTGTGTAATTTGGAAAAGAGCATTTTACATCTAGTTTGACCCAGATTTTCCTACACCGTATTTGGGAAATAGAGGGAACAATCACAGCAGACATCAGGGTCTGTATTTGGTACCCACCCTGGCTAGAGAGTATAAATTCCAAAGTGTTCTGCAGCCAGCAACTCGGAGGTGAAGAGACCCGTCTGCTTACCTTGGAGGGAATTCTCTGTCTCAGGCTAAGCCCAGATTTTCCAGAGCTGCTTAGGTGGCATCTAAAAGCACTGAAGTGGTTTAGGATGGATTATAGAAAGTGAAAATGACAGTACTTACCTTTTTTACAAGCAGATTATGATGATTAAGTATTAATTGCTTACAGTGTGTAGGTGGATGGGTTTTAAAACTCGCCAGAGGGCTTTGCAGTGTTCCCACGAAGTCCCCTCCAAGGATAAATGTCAGGCCTCATCTTAGCAGAACAATTGTCGCTGTCAAAGTGTTCCAGGTGCTGGTGTGACAGCTGACATGGCAGGGAGTGTGCCTGGATGGGAGCTGGGGCTGGAGCTGTGGGATCATCCAGGCTGGAATGTCTTTGCAGCGGGATGTGTCGGCAGAGGGGTGGAACCTGCACAGGTGGAGCAGGAGGTAAGAAGGATCCAACAACCAGGCATCCCACAGCAAGAGCACGAGATGGATGAGATTGTCACATTTTATAGACTAAATACTGTTGTTTTATTCATTCTCCATGCATATTCATAGCAGTCTCTCAGTGGTGGGAATCAGAAGGTGCCTATGAAGCACAGCCTGGAGTTTGAGAAAAAGCACAGACGTCCTTCTGAAGCCCAGAGCAGCTTTATGGACTGGTGCAGAAATTCAGAGTGTAGAGCTTAATTGGAGCAGTGTTTGTGCTTCACTGCAGGAGTCAAGGCTGCTCTTCTCTTTTGTTTCATCTTTCCTCTTTCTTCACTTCACAGTTTAAATACTTGCAGTGCATTTTGAGTTAATTTACATCCTGCAGAAGGTCAATGGCACAAGTTTTTCTTCCATTTCTTCATCAGAACTGACTTCTGGAAGTTTTGCAAGGAAATCTTGTCACTCCTTATTCTGTCAGGAGAGAGACATATTGCAAATACGGTTACTCTCAATTACCTGTAAGGTAACACTTCTCTGAAGGGCCTCATCTTCCACCTGGGTGAGGTGGACATTTGCACCTGTCAAAATGTGCTTGTTTCATGCTGTGAAAAATAATTAGTTGGACAATGGAGCAGAGGCTTGTTGCTTTGTGTTTGCACGTGTGACTCATCCCACAAGCCTTCCTGCATCAGTGTTTGTGGGATCAGGCCCTGAATTTGAGAAAAGACTGATAAATACTCTTTTAAACACCTATGACTTCAGAACAATGGACGTTGCTGAAGGGTCAGCACTTCTGAAAATGGTAATTTGTTCATGTGCCAGGGAAATGAAAGGAAGGAGCAGCTTTTGATGGTCAGGGCAGCAATGCCTGTGTGCTCTTGAAATTTCTGGAAAATATATGCATATTCTATTTTCCTTTGATTATGGTTGCCACACACACTTGGCATCACTGATAATATGTGTTAGGAGAACTGCTCCTCTGGGCAGATTTTGAAAGGGTGGGTCCAACATGAATATAAACTCCATTAACTGTAGCATATTTTGATCTGCAGAAGATTAATGGTGTGTGTTAGACCCAAACTATCTTTTTTCCCCCCTTACACAGATTATTGCATTTATTTCAGTGCATTTTTCAAATGAATAATGAAATAGCAGGACATGACCCAGAAACACCTCATAGTTAGCCTTGAATGCAATTCAATAAAGTGCTTTGCTCAGTATTACAGACTTTGAGTAGAATTGAAATTTTCCTGCAATATATCCACGCATAATGTGACACAAACTGAACATCTTTGCTGACTTGTGAAACAGGATGTTTCCACATGACTGTTGTGCTACTGCCCTCTTTTTAACAAGATTAAGAAATCAATAGTTGTCCTGTCAAGAGAATGTAAATGTTTCAAAAGATACTGTGGGATGTTTCTGCCCAGTACTCCATTCAGAAATGAAAAGTATTCTGACTGTATTTCAGGGTCAGAATGAGCCAGAACCATTTAACTTCTCTAAAATTCAGGGAAGAACTGTTAAAATACAGGCTGAACATGCCTAATTAGAAAAAAAATAAAACCCCATGAGTTAAGCCTATTTGAAATCCCTATAGACATGTAGTGTGTAAGTCCATGCATATATAGCTACAGTTTTACTCTGACACTACAAGTTTACACTGTTCATTGAATTAGTACAATGCTAAAAAATTCCCAATGCAGATACATTTAGAAGTGTTTGGGTGAAACATGTCACATCACTGAGCTGACAGACTTCAGCTTTGCTGAACATTCACAAACCAAACCTATTTTCTCACAGCTGTCTTCAATGCCAGAAATCTGTGTTTTTAGAGTATTCCCATAAGAACCTGTTCCACTTCTCTGTTCATCCTACCACTGACTGCATTGTCTTATGCTCAGCTTCTTTTTGGTAGACAACTGAATGATTAGCTGATCAGGGGCAGCTGCAAACAAATCTTCATGGAAATACAGGCATTTCTGACAGCATATTCTGTCCTTTTTATACTTTTTCCTTTTATTCCAGTCTAAAATTGGTGAACCTTATGCACATTCCCACATACCCACTTTATCCCTTTTAAAAATTGCCGTGTTGATACTGTAATTTCGTAACAGGACAGATTTGGAGTTTTCTGTATTAAATATGATGAAAGATGTGTCAGTAATAAATATGTTGTTCTAGAGGAGACATGTTCCAGACTAGGGAAAGCGGGACCATAAAAGAAAGGGAAGAATGTCAGGGCTGTGTTTATATTTCACATTCCTCATGTTTATATTTCATACGAGAAAGTTGTAAAGAAATCTAGAGAACAGATGTAGTGCAGGGAAATGCAGACAAACAGCAAAGACAGTATGGGTTTTCAGATAACTACAGAGAAAGCTATTTTAAGTGTCCAGACATGGTGACAGAAGAACCTAATGGAAGTATTCTGGTCGTGTGGAGAATTGTACTTGAGCATTTGCAATGGTTTCTCAAGGCAGAGGCTTCACTAGAAGAGCAGCTTTGTATAAAACTTTTATATGAAAGTGTCCTGCTCCACCTGTGCAGCCTTTGCAGAGCATTTGCATTATGTAATTCCAAACCACAGTGTGGACCCTGTGCCAGGTGCAGGGAGATGCACTTTAAACAGTCCCTGCGGGGGCTGTTTCTGCTTGTCTTCGTCTGGGATCAAGGTTAAAGACACGACACAAATCTGCAAAAGGCAAACTATTCCCTAATCAGCAATTCAGCTTTTAGAACTCTGGCCTTGAAAGCAGAACGATACAAAGGAGGTCTTAGGCAAAACAGAGGGGAAATTATGGAAAAGCAGCAGTAGACAGATAGATTTGGGAAAAGGGAGCTGTTATCCACCCTTTACCTAGAATTTAGGTTTCATTGAGGCTGCATCTTTATCTGCTGTGTGAAGAAACATCAGGAGAAGCTCAAGGGAAAATACATCTGCACTGTGGTTGTCCTTTTTTCCTTCATTTCATCCGTTTTCAGTGGAGTTTACAGACCCAGCACCACGAGTTTACAAGAGGCTTACCCTTATCTCCTTGCCTTTTGAGAGCTGGAACACACCTGCTGATCTCTCATCATGCCCAGCCACCTAAGGGCAACACAGTTTCCCACTGCCAGAGCAGATCTCCACGGGTACTGGTTAGTGGGTATAACCCCCTTGGGAACCTTCCATCCCATTCTCAGTCCCTGTGTCCACACAGGACCTTCCCAGGTCCCACAGCTGAGGATGTAACGCAATACAAGAGTCAGGTGCTGAGAACACACTTCCCACCTGCACATTCAAGATATATTTCTTATTACCACTGTGTCCTCAAGTACTTCTTCAGACATCTCACCACGGCAGCTGAGCCCATCCTAATGGACTGTAAGAACTGTCCTGGTGAAAGGATCCCTTTTTCCCTGCATGATCAGCTCCTTATAATCCCATCAAGCCAATACAGTTTCTCATATTTATAAAGGAAAAGGGAGATGCCACTGTAAAAACTCAAGAGCCAAGGGCATGCCTTGAGACACTAGTGGCAAATCACTGCCTTCCTGAGCAGATTTGTCCTGACAGCCCTATATGAAAAATCAGAAATAAAGCCATGAGTTTACACACCACACAGCTGCCACAGTACGTGTGATGATGGCAGGAAAAAAAAAAAAAAAGAGAAGGAAAGGGGAGAAATCAAGACTGCTGGGAACTTTTCAGAGATGAATTGGAAAAATAAAAGCCACCACTGTGTAAGTTTGGCACTGTAAAACTTTCCAGGTAGTTCTTGAAAGTCTTAGAATGGTGGAACAGCCAACACCTGGAGGGTAGTGACGAGCTGAAGCCATGGGTCTGGCACCCTGGGTTTTGCCATTCTCATGACAGATAGGCATCAGCTGAATATTCTTATTTTTGTCCATTTTAGAAACAAGGTTTTCCTCCATAGAGAGCAGAATTAATTGGAATTCTGCATGTAAAAATGTCTACAGTTTGATTTGTCTAGTGGCCTCCTATGGAAATGTTTTTTTGTCACTGGAGCTGGCTGTGTGTTGCCTGTGCAGCCCTTCCAGTTTCATCTGAACTCAGATCAGACTCTTTATGATGTGTTCTGCAAACAGCCAAGCAGGTGTTTGCAAAGACTTCATTTCTAATATCTAGTTTGAAAAGCTACCTATGCTGTGTTTTAGCCATAGCATCATATATATATGTATTTTTTTTTTATCTCTAGTTCCTCAGAAAGCTAGTCTGTTTTTATCAAGGTTATTTTCGGTGTATATTTATATTGGGATGCTCTCCTATGCATTTGTACAGGTATAGCTTCTGTATATAATTACAGAGTATCCAAAATAAAAACCCATTTAAAAAAAAAAAGGTTGAATTTAGTCATGATCTCAGTTTTTGCAGTGCTGTAAAGTCACAATATTCTCACTAGCAGTATTGCTGGCCAGAGTCTGGGCTGATGTGTTCAAGAAGGAAAGGGGAGCAAAGCAGAGAACCAAAAGCACTAGAGGGTGAAATCATATATGCATCAGTGCCTGCAGTACAGACATTAGGATTACTCCAGATTTATAGTAATAGAAGCAAAAGTAGTTTTCAATTTTGTGCCCTTTGTCCACTGCTCTTTGTGCTCATCTGCACTCTGCTGGCATCCCTTAAAGCTGTCTCAAGCATCAGTTTGAGAAATGCATTTCCAGAGTGAGCTGAGATGGCAGACAGCTACAGGAAGCATTTTAACAGTTGTTTAAAAAAAAAAAATAAAAATTAGGATGATGGAAGCAGTCTCTTTGGGAAATAGCTTTACATATTTCATAGCACCTGGCTAATAGCGGTGATGCCCAATCCATGTTAGCAGTCCCCAGGCACAACAGAAACACAAACAGTGAGCAGCTGCTTTGTGCAGACCACAAACACATCATCAAAAATTAAAGCAGGGTTCAAGGCTTGTATAATGGAGATTTACAGAGATACAGCAATATTTGGGCAGTTTTCACAAATAGCCCTGCGGTCAGGCTCCTTAAATAAGCTGCTGCTTGTCCTAATTTGATTCCCATAACTACTCTTTGGACAAAGCAAAAGAACACCTAGAAGTTTTGGGTTGATATTCTGGGAGGGTTCTCACCTGGAAACAACATAGACATACCCTGGGCAGCCTGAATAAAATCTAAGGGTCACATTGTCTCTTTTGGAGTCATGGCTAAAAGAGGGAAATACAAGAGAAAAAGCCTTTTTCTCGCTCTCTCAGAAGTAAAGAACACAGGGCCTGTCCTTTAATCTCTTCTGAACCTGAAACTTTATGAATGATTGGGGTTTTTGATAGGAGGACCTTCTGAGATGCTCATCTAGGATGTGCCTCAGAAATTCCTAAACTGGGCTAATCTACCTTCTTAGGAGGGTTAAAATAGAAGCAAATCTTTCTCAGCTCTGCCTGCTCCTTCTGTTTTCCTGCTGCATCTTGGAAGCAAATTAGTGGTGATAACACAACTGAGGCAGAGCAAGCACTGTGACTTGCCCAGAAATAGCAGCATTGTTTGCAGGTTGCACCTGCTCCTCCGAGCTGGAAAACACAGGCATCAAAGCAGTGATACTGTTTATTGCTCTGAAGAGTGTTGATGCCTCCTGGCAATACTTTTCTGAGGGGAAAATGGGAGAGGGAAGAGGATGCATCCCCAAACCTGGCTGTAAGGTTTTACAGCAAAGAATCACTGCAGTGTTGAGAAGATTCGGTAGGAAATAAACTGCTGATGAAGCACACGGGTTTGGAGTTGGGAAAAGTCAAGTGACAATATTTTGTCTGGATGAATCTGTAGATTTTTCTTTCTCAGGCTTATACCATCAGTGAGGAATTGGCCCTAAACCAAATTGTCCAAGTCAAACAGGACAAAGTCTTGCTGGGTTAAAATCAAACCCTCTCTAATTTAATAAACAAAAAGTGTAGCTCATCTTCACTGACATTTTCTTTGCTTTTTGTTTAAAAAAGATTAGATTTTTATGGGATCGTTTTTAACTTTTTTGTCCTATTTGCTTTTTTAGTCTGGCTGAGTAAAGAATGTTTGAAACATGCACTGGAACCATATTAAACTTTAATGAATAAAGTGCTAGAGTACTAGGGGTTTAGTGTTAGGCTAAAAATGTTAGGTCTGAAAAGAGGAGACCAGATTTCCATTTTTATTTACTAATATAAACACTAACATTAATAATTAATCAAGTTTTCTATTAAGGAAGACTTTGTTGTTCAGGGAAAGGATAAAAACAGTGGGCAGAGGAGGATCATGGAGACCAATGTGACATGGTGCAGACCTGCTGAGTCACCAGTGGAAGCAGCAAGTGGGATTGTCTTCCTGATAATGCAGAACTTCAGAAAAACATACTGGTTTTGCAAAAGAATCTGTACAGCTCTTTGTTTGTTTTTAATGCCTGATTTCTATACCTTGGCAGCAGAATGAATAATTGCTACCATTTTGCTTTTGTTTGTATTTCCTTATAGTCCAACATATTCTGCACCATCAAGATGCAATTCAAACACCAGCAATAAATTAAAGTACCTGCCATGGCACCTTTATTGTTTCTGTGGATTCCATCAGTTGAGACTGGATGGATGGGACAGGATAAAGAAAAATGCCCACACCAAAAGCTAGGAGGGGGAATTTAAAACTTTCTGAGCACCTGAGCTTGTTTCAAATGCTGATTCAGGTTTAAGTCAAATGAAGTGTTACTTGTCAGCTTGGAGCCATCCCAGCAGCTCCAAGTACTGCTGCTTAGTGGTTTTGTTTCTGGGATGTTCACCTACAGCTCAGAAAAGGGGAACCAAAGTCCAATTTAGCCCTAGATGTGTGTTACAACAAAAAAATTCATGCTACCTGTGGGCAGGGTTCTAGAGACAGGACAGCAGATCCTGTGTCTGTCACTGTATCCTGACCCAGAGGAGTAATGTATCCCAGATTATCCTGCCTCAGGTAACAGTCCCAAGGCATTGAAATGTCTCTTCTTTTCCAATGACCCACTTGAGTAGCTCCTTAGAGAATTTTGCAGGTTGTAAATTATAGGAAGGCAGTAAAATTGTACAAGGAAAGACTAAGGCTCTGATCCTGGATTACACTGCTGAGCTGTAAGAATCATATTACTGGAGATATGGGAAGAAATAAATAGAAAATTGAAGCTGAATATCAGGAAAAACTTCCAAACAGTGAGAGCTACTAGACTGTGAAAGAGTCTCCCATGTGGAACAGTAGATGATCTTCATGCTTGAGTCTCAAAACTGAGCTGGACAAAATGTTCTGGGAGGAACATCCTGAGGAAGTCTTGCAAACCGATCTGTTTTTTCTGGTGTACCCAAAGCACCTGTACCCAAAGAATATAAAAACCACTACGGGCTTGAGAGGAATCCCCTGTTCCTTTGCTTTCCTTGTCAGTGATGCTCCTTAACATTGTTATTACATGAGGTTAAAAATATTCAGTTAAAATATTTATTTGCTCTCTCACTGTATCAATCAATAGCTGCTGCAAGAGGAGGAATCTTCATAAACATGTTGGCACATGTCAGTGTCTGAGATAAACAACACACTGCATTTATTTTTCAATCAGAAATTTCTAACACCCCTACTTTATTTGTTCTTCCTGCTAACACAGGGCTTGTAACATTCATCTTAAATGTTTTAGCCTAAAATGTTTAAGTGGGCTCTCTAGCATTTTCCTGGGCAATTTTTGTTTTTATTAATGACGTTCCAGAAACAGTTTATAACCATCCCTATGCATTTCTTTCAAGTTTGATTTTGCAGGTCTAGCCTGCATAGCACAGGGTGTGACAGTTTCTATCTGGTTTTATTTTTATTGCTGAATACAAATGTAGAGTTTGTCTGTGGATATTACTGCTGCCCTGCAGATCTGGGAGTTTTTTATGCTCTGGCTTTTTAATGAGTATGTGTAGTTTTTTTTTCCAAACGCCTCTTCTGCTGTTTACTGGAGTTGTGAAGTATTTACCAACTTCATGAGATGTGACCAATGCATAAGGAGGAAAGGGGATCTGATTATTTAAATTGCATGGAAAAATATGCATACTGTCAAAACAAAGAGCATAGGATTGTGTTGTTTCTTACACTCTACAAATCAGGAGTAACTTCACTGAAAATAGTGGGGTAATATCTCTGCAAACCCAATTTAAATACCAGTAAAATCAGATCTCCCAATTTGATGTACAAGAATACAGTGGTTTTAGAGACGACAATTTAATTTGAGAACTGTTCACCTTTTACTTGCTGTCAGCAAAGCTAAAAGTAATTAAAACTGGCATAAAATATTTTCCAAATCCTGGTTACTTTTCTTTCCTGTAACACCACTTCTCACAATCGGTTTCTCTAACTTTATATGGATTTCTTTTGCAGCAGCAGCAGTGATAGCAAGTTACTATTTTTACTTCTATTATTCATTATTGTGAGTATGAAACTGCACCAATTGGCAAGGATCTTAGGGAGTGTTTTCCTATCAAATCTGGTTTAAAACTTTCCTTCCTAAGCTGTGTGTTTTGAGCTGATTGAAGCGTGCTGAGGTGGGGATTGGCTCGGGTCACACAGCATAAACTGAGCAACACAGCTCAAAGTGCTCCAGATTTATACCAGTGCAACTGAGTTAATGATCTGGTTCCTAAAGTGGGATTCATCTCCTGTAGATGTAAGTGTTGAGTTTCACTTAGGCTGTGTCAAATGGGCATTTCCATCCTACCTTAACATAGTCAGCAAAGATAGAGGAGCAAATTTTACCATGTAGGTACCTGTCCCTCTCCACTAAGGATAATGGTAGACAAGACTATTAGTTTGAAACAAGATAATTAGGTATTAAATAGCAAAAATAAGATTACTCTAGGCCCTAACGTCGGAATAAAAGGGAAAAAAGTAAACAGGACAAACCATCTTCTCAGAAAACAAAACCTTTTAGCCTTCATTTGGCTGATATTTGTGTAACTGCAGAAGTGTTTATGCTGCATACAAGGTGGTGCCACTGGTTGTCTTGGCCAGCCCACCCTCCAGCCCCTGGGCCAGGTACAAACACATCAGCACTGTGCAGGGGGATGTGGTCACTGCAGTCCCTGAGCTGCACACGTGTGCTGGGAGGTGCTGCTGTTCCTGTCCAGCCTGGGCTTAAATCCTGACACAGAAACATCTCTGGAATGTTACATAACTGGGAAGGGACTTCCCTTGGTTTCGTTTGTTTTTTTAAAATCATCCAGATTTTGTTTATTAATAATTTGATGTCATTGCTGATGCACAGTGCAGCTTATAAGAAGACAAACTATTTATGCTTTCTTACAGTTATTGCAAGAAAATAAAAGATAGCATTGAGGCTCATCTGATTATATTATACTTCTGTACTTTAAAAGATTTTCCAATTTTATCTATTTATAAAATTACTTGAAGCTGAGGATTAAAGAGAAAGGTTTAAAGCAGAAAAGCTGATTTAAGACTGAAGATCTTTCTTAGCAGCATCCATTTAAAGTTAATCTTTGATCATCTGTGAAGCTGATTACCTAACATATAAAACCTATAAAAATTATCCTCTCTTTTATTATGCAATAGAAATATTGTGTTCTTTTAAATTCAGTCGATCGTGAATACCATTCAGAAAAATCTGTTAACAAAACGATGTGGGAAATGTTAAGAGAGCTGCAAACAGAGCGTGAGGAGGGAAGGAGGAGGGAGGACAGTGGGAAGCTTTGTCATTGTCACTCACAGCAGCGAAACAGAATCCCAGGATCACAGAGAGGGATTGTAAAGCAGAGAGTTCCTTCTCCTGAGATAGTGAAAGGTTTAATATTTAAACATACTTGACAGAGAACATACAAGAGGTCCATGATACACTCTTAGAGTCTGTCTATTGATTTCACTGTCTATTGATGCTCCTCTGCCCAGGTATGAAGTGCTCCACAGATACTCCTCGACGCATCATTGCCAAAGTAAAAAGAAAAAAGTATGTTCAGTTTGCCAGAGATTCTCATTGGGCCTCCTGGATATTTGCTGCTTCTTTCCCCTCAGTAACTGGGTGATGCCAGCCAACCCTGTCTCTCTAGTCCAGTTGTCCACAACAGCACCAACACCCAGCAAAGGCCCAGACCCTCCCTACAGTCCCTTAATAGCAGAGCTCAGAAAACTGCTCTACTGTGGTGCAGAGCATTTCTACCCCTTGGAAATTCACTTTCTGAGGTGGTCTACACAGGAAGTAGGAAGAGTTTTCTGAATTTTTCATATCCTCAGATTTACTGGAAAAGGAAAGGTTTTCATAGAATCTTCTGCTTTATTCCCAAAAAGCAAAGAAAAGGCAGAGGGAGGGAAAGATGGGGATCAAGGGCAATACTGCTGGTTATCAGAATCCAGGCAAAAATTAAATATTTGAAGAGTCATTTCTCAGTTTATAAATCACTTTATCTCCATCTCTGCACTTTTATTTTACACATTTGTTTTGAATGATATGAGAGCTTTAAAATCTTCTCTGCTCCCATCTTATTTATATTGCAGAGGTTCAGTTAACAAAGTGCTGGGCCAAATATATGTAAGTCCAGAAGAGTCTTGAGCAGTGAGGAAAGCTACTGGTCCATCCTGTTTTCTGTACCTTCAGAGTGCTTATCTGTTGCTTTCATATACAAAAGGAAACAGAATGCACGAAAAAAAAAGGCTTATTGTAACTTGAGTTGGAAAACAAATCTTACTTGCCACAGGTTAAGATTTCATCTTATCAAGACATGAAATCTTTCCACCTGATTTCTGTATGAAGGTGTTTGTCATGCCTTCAGTCACACAAACCCATCCCACTTGGGATTTGGTTTTCATGTCTTTTATGTGCCCCTTGGCTTGAAATTCAGGGCAGACTTAGTTTTACATTTAGGCAAGCTTTGGATAACCATTCCAACATCTAATTTGGACAAAAAAGACTAAGCATAAGATATATCTGGGTAAAATGTGTCACTGGCAGATCAGTGATGTCTTTTGCAAAGTGTTTTCACGTTGTCTGAAATTGCAGCTGTTGAGGTGATTCTGGATAAATCCACTTTGCTCATTAAATGTGGCTTTGCTGGCACAAAAATCTGTCCTGGGGAGTGCGTTTCCTGAGCTCAGGTACAATTAAAGAGGTTGCAGAAGTGCAGGGCTCCAGTCAAGGGAATCCAACTGCAGGACAGGGGGTTTTGTGCTGCTTACAGTACTTAATCCCCTGAAAAGAAGGAAGAGGGGTTCCCAGGCAGGATTTACTGTTTTAAGAACAGATTTTTTCCTATGAGTAGGTCACTTTTGCTATTTTTTTCGTGCTTAATCTTTGTTTCTTTATGATCTTAGGAGGCTTGATATCAATGAGCATTAAATTTCATTTTGTGGGGTTTGTGAGACCTATTTTCTCATAAAAATGCTTCTCAAGGCCTAAAGTTGCTGTCACATCAGAACAAAGATGTACTATTTTGAAAATGCTTATCTCTTTTCTAAAGGACTTGGACTGTTTAAAGAGTTCATGTTTTAAATAGCCCAAATAATTCCGTTTGCTTGCTTAGAGAAATAAAATCTAATTTGCAGTAATTAAAGCACATTAACCTGATTAAAAATTATCTCCATCATCCTATATTTAATACCTATATCAGCTTTGCTGCTGAGGCAGTATTGGTTTACGCTGAGAAGGGATTGCTCTGTCAAATAAGCATGTTCAGCAACAAATAAAATAGGGGGAACTGGAGAAGTTGAAAGCAGAAAAGGAGCTGGTAATTTTAGAAGTGGTTACTTAATTTCCTGTGAGTTTATCTGACCAGCAACAACAGTTTCATAGGAGAAAATGAGGAATATCTTTTAGAAATAGCTTTAAGTACTGGAGGGGTTTTCCTCTGAGATGACAACTGAAGGAAGATTCTTGAGAGTGACACATAACCACAACAAACTACTGGAGGCTCAGAAAGCTCCAGCCTGTCCTGGGACAGCTGTTTTACAGAGACATGTGGGAGGGATGCATTTGGCTCCAGCTTCCATATCCATACTGACAGCCAGAACAACAAAAAAGAAGTGAACTGGAGTAATGCCAAAAATTTCCAAGAGGCTTAACCTCTGAACTCCAAAAGAAATTTAAACATGTTAAATTCTGTTACTGCTGGTTTAGCACATCTTATTTTTCTAAGTGGAACAAAGAAGTGGAAGGTGTGAAATATGGCCCCAGGATTCCATTTTTTTAGAAATGAATGGGATCTTTCTGAGAGGAAGTGTCTATAAACCTGTGAGCTACCACCCTGTGTTAAATATGAGGCATAAGTTATGACCTATTATCACAGAAAGTTTTAGAAAGGGAAGTGGTGTTAATCTTTGTTAGTGCAATAGAAGTGAAAAGAAAACCCTTTAAGCCTTTTAGATTCACATTCTAACTTTCTGTATTCCTTTTGGAATTTAGAGGTAGGCATTTTTCTCCTGAACACTAACAGAAGTTGTTGGAGCAGAATCACCACTACACTGCACCACAGTGTGTCGTGCAACCCCAGATTATTCTTTCCAGAGATCAGATTCTGTGTCTTACAGCCTTGCAGTAACTTTACAAAATCAGAGGCATTTCAAGTTTCTGAGTGGAATTCAATCTACCATCTAATTAAGTTGTTAAAAAAATCTTCTTGGAAAAGAGACAGCAAATAGGTGGGAGATATTTTTACCATCTACAGTTATCTACTCACTGTAACTCACAGTTCAGGTTTCAAAGAAGTGTAAATTATGCTTTTTGAGTGAATGGGGAGTTCATTAGTTAAGGAACAATAGGCCATTTCCTGGAGTCATAGGTTCTACCTAATACAGAGAGTAAAAAGAAATACATAACCTTATAGGTATCTATTTTTTCTATATTTCAGTTTCCAGTGAGTAAAAAAGCAAGTGCAGTGTACCCTTCTACCTTATAAACTTGAAGTATATGAAAAATAAATCATTCTCATGCATCATATGCTACTTTTTAAAGGAAAAATATGCATTAAAAGATTTGTTCTATCATAGGTCTGCCTTCTAGCATCAGAGATCAATGTGCAGTCTGATTAAGTTGTGCTCTATAGATTTCTGCAGTCAAGTTCATCAAAGAACCCATTTCTCTTCCTCTAATGATGCTTGAACCTAAAGTTCTTCTCTGAAGTACTTTAATTTTCACTTGGTCATTACAAGAAGACAGTGACTTAATGAACTGCAAATAGGAGAAGAAAGTAACATAAATCATTTTTGCATCCTTTTTTGTGGTATTAGCATAACTCTTCTTTCATCATTTTAATGCCTCCAGTGATTTCTCCACATATGATGGCAAAAATTAAATTATACTGCATTTTTTGCAATCCAGTGTACCAATAAAAATATAAGATCATTAGAATAATCTAGATAAATTAATGTCAGCAGACTGTAATATTATTTTACCTTGTGCTACAGTAACTGTTAGAGTGAATTTCCTGCTGAGATAAAAATCACTAAACATTTATCATAAATAATCAGTAAGAATCTTTAAACTGTTCTTCTGTGAAGACCTGCTCCAAAACACTTATTTGACAAAAATAAGCCACTGATTGCTTGCCTTAGTGCTTCTGACTGAAAGTAGGATTCAGGACTCTAAAGTGTGATAGTAATTTGTTTTCTTTCTGGTCTCTTGTTTCTGGCTTCTCACTGTAGTTTTGTATAACCTTAAAAATCATGTTGCCATTATATTTTTCTAAAATAGCAGATTAAATCAGTCGTGGCAAAGAAAATACCTGAAGATGTAAAAACAAAATAAAAGCATGAATCACATCAAAAGGTAGTAAAAAGCAGACTGAAAGGATAAAAATAATTGCAGGTGTAATTTTTCTCAGTGTAGTGCAGCTGTGCTGCTCTGGAATACATTCCACTGCATGGGAAATTTGGAGCCAGCCGAAAGTGAGAGTGCTGGAGGATTTGCCTGACAACAGGCTGATGTGCTTTGTGAAGCAATACAGAAGCAGTAAAAACCACAAGCAAGTCCTTGGCCATGTTTGGTACATGGTGCATGGAAAATCCCAGGGATTTTTGAGGAAGATGCTTTGCTTCAAAGTCATTAAAACGTTCCTAAAAATCTTATACTTCAATTTTTGTGCGAAAATCTGTAGTAATGTCAGTAAAGAAAAGGCGGTGCCACACGGTAGGAGAGTAGAAGAGTCAATACATTTCTACAGTTTTCACACTTCAAATTTGGGAAAACATTTGTAGTGATGTCAATGGAGAAAAGGCAGTGCCACGTGGTGGGAGTGTAGAAGAGTTAATAATCCTTCCAAGTAATTATAAGAGTGTGAAGCACCAACTCTGTGCAAAGGGAGATCTTCACTGGGCTGCTGCCTTACTTGGTACATCCAGAGAGAGGGGGAAGGTATGAAGAAGTGATGTGATTTGGGGATTTGCAGCAGATCTGGGATTGTCCAGAATTAGATGGTGTTCAGCAGCCCCCTGAACGAGGCAGCACTTTGGGGCTCAGCTGTGGGAGTCACACAGGCTGGACCTTCTCGGCTCGGCCTTGCCTTCTCTGACCGGGTAACTCACAGTGGTGAGAGCAAGACAGAGTCTGAGCATATGAGCCACAGCCCAGACCGTTTGAAGATCTAGTGCTGAGCAGAGATTTCCCAGTTGTTTGGCCCATGTATCAAAGTAAAGCAAGGAATTGCTCCTGGGCTGCTCCTCGTGGCTGGATCGAGCAGCGGAGCAGCCCCGACACACAGGCCAGGGTTTGTGCTTACTACAGAAAGTACTGAGCTTACTGAAGGAAGCTAAAAAAAAACCTCCTAAACATCTGAAAAGGGAAAAGAAGACCCAAATATAGAAATCTGGCAGCTCTTTACAGCAGGAGATGGCACAGGGGTGGCCCCGGGTGGCTGTGGCTGTGACTCAGCCACCCTCTGCCGCTCTTCCCTCATTCACCCTCGTCATCCCCTTTGTGCTCTGAAAACAAAGGTGAATTTTTCCCTGATGTTTTACAATATTTTTTTTAATGATGCACTAATTTTTCATCTGTATTTTTGTTTCTACAAAAAATCTGCCTTCCCGTTAACGAAAAAAATGTTTTCGAAATATTAAATGATTAGTACATTCTCAATACCAGTGGAGTGCTTATTTTAACTCTTAAATGTTGATTATAGGTGATGAGATCCTTGCACTTTCCCTGTTCTGGAAAGGCTCTGACATATATGTATAAATGAATATTTCCAGTCACTGCAGCCTTTTAAAAAACTGAAATTAAAAGCTCAGCTTAATTGCAAATGAAAGATTCAAAATTGTCGTTTGCACTTTTGCAATGGAATGTTTTGAAAACAGTGAATATTTTTAGCATAAGTGCTCAGCGAAAACTGAAATTCAGTGGCTAAAAAGGGATTATATGTAACTTCTGGAAAATAGGAGTTTTCTGAACTTGGCACTGCTATACTTCAGTCTATCTAAACAGATTCCTTATAAAACCAGGATGGGGTGAAAAATCACTGCAGTAGCTGAACAAATGGGTCCCCCAGTGGCTTTAGGCATTTGTTATTAAACACAAAATAACATTTAGAGTACTGAGCATCCTCAAAACGAAGGCAATCCTGGGCAATCACCTATACAGGTAATACTCCAACAATAATAACTGTTTAGCTTCATATGCTTTAATGTCTTTTATGCATTTTTTCTTCATTTATTTTAGAAAAAGATCTTGTTTCAGTAGTAGCTCCAATGGGAGCTATCACACAGTATTAGGCAACAGAGGCAGCTTAGTCCTAAAGACACACCTTTAAATATCAGGTGGTATGTTTGAACAAACATAAAGCTACTGGAGATTTCAGCTTTATGAAACTGTGTTGTAAATGCAGGATAAAACAGTTCTTTATTAGACTTCCCAGTTACAAAGTACCAAATGATGTTACTCTTGCTACCACGTGGGATTTGCTTTAATAACCATCAGTGAAGGCAAAGATCTTTTGCCTTTTAATTACACACAGTCCCAGATCACTGACATTATCCAGTGGTATTTAAGACTGGAATGTAATCCTAAAATATAATTTCCATCATTAAAAAATTATCGTTATTCTTTTGTGTGTTTTGTGCAAGGGAATTTTCCTTTCATTTTCAGAAATCTATGCACATGTCTAACTCTGTAATGAGATTGCTATTATTTTACTCAATGGTCATTGTTACCCTTAAAAAAAAAAAAAATTAAGAAATCACAGTCTTCTGTGTCACTCTATAGTCATTATCATAGAATCATAGAATGGCTTGGTTGGAAGGGATCACAGTGTTTCACCTCTGAAATGCAAGTTTAAAATGGTAGGGGTTTAGCCCAGCTTTAAGTGTATCTTACTGATTCTGTAATCTAACTGTAATTTAATTTTCCTGATCAGCCCTTGAGAAGAGCTGGCCAGGCCCAGGGCTCTCAAACCACTGCCCCAATTTCGATGTTCTGATGACACATAAACACTGCTGTGGGCTGTGTGCACTTGATTCCTCTCACACATTACACTGAAGAGGACTAATATTTTCTGGCAGTAATTCAAAATATAATCTAAGGAAAAGGTACTTGCTCATGTGTAATTGAAGACAGAGCTTGTCTGGCCATATCTGTGGAGTTTGTAGTCACATGAAAAAGGAAGGATTCATAGAATCATTGATAGGTTCAGGTAGTGTCCTGGATCCTGACCAATATTCTTGGCTCACTCTTATTATAACACTGTTTTGCTGACAAGCTGAGGTGACAGCATTGAAATGTGAGATGGTAGAGTCCCAAAATATCTAATGCACTTACTGTGCTATGCTGTCTATGTTGTAAAAAAAAAAAATATTAAAGAAATTAGAAGTAAAATAAATAATGCCACTTTTCCTGTCATATTTAAATACTGCAGTACATGGCCTTGGTTTCAAATCCTCTCAGGTCATTGTGAGGAGTAACAAAAGACCTGTTTAGAAAATTTCTAGCTAGGGTCTACAAGGAATGGAATAGATTTCCCCTCTTGCACCCTCATCAGGCAAGCAAACAGAATTTTTGAGCAAATGCCTCTCACTTATTTTCTGCTCATCCTCCCTGAGAAAAAAAAATCCCAACCTCTTCTTTCTAGGGAATAGAGCTGGCATTAATTGCTGCTTCAAACAGCATATACTTAAACATGGAAATTCGGCCTGAGATGAGACAGTAATGGAAATCATGCCCCCAAAAAAAGGCAACAACTTTTCTCATAAGGATTCCAGTGCAAAAGAAAAAGAGACAGAGAAAATATGCTACGGGGCACATAAAGAATCGATTCCAAACAAAATGTGTTTCAGAGATTTCCCACAAGGCATCAGCAACTTCTTAATGCAGTTCATTCCCAGATTCCTCCAGGGACTCAGTAAAAGAAAGGCAGCTCATTCCACGTCTCCACAGGTCCTTGGGAAGGAGTGCATTAACATGTACGTGAGGATGCAGAGATGCTCAGAGCTCCCAGAGCAGCCCGGGCGCAGTTTGACCGACCGCTCATCGACTTTGGGCCCAACAGTTGAGGCTGAGTGAGGGTCAGGAGTCCCTGGGGATGCTGGGGACCATTTCCTAATTGAAATTCAATGGCAGCTGAGCAGCTCCCTCCCCTGAGTGTCCAAATGTGGAGTCGGGGATGGTTAAATGAGCACAAACAGTCCCAGTGACACAGAACTCTGTTCGTAGCTCTGCAGTCACCTCTCGCTCCATCTCAGCCCTCTAAACTCGGGAACAGTGCAGAAATCCAGAGGGATTTCAAGGACTCTCTCAGGTTTTTGGCAGACAAAACTAAGGTGTGACAGTAACTTCAGATTTGGACAAGGTGCTTTATGTTTATTGATTCAGGTCTAAACAGATCTAAAGAGAAACCATAGGCAACGCGGGGATGAGAAGGGAAGGGCCAGTGCAGGGCTGTATCCAACTACATTAAAGTCTTTCTACAATAAATGGTAATTTCTGTTGCAAACTATGGACCAGAAAATCTGTGATTTGCCAAGACCATCCACAAGAACTTATCAAACAAAATGACACATAAAGAAAAAATTGTTTTTTATAAACTTTCCAACGTGGCAACTCAAGAGATTTTTCCAAATCCTGTTTTCTGAGAGTTTAAAAAAAAATACAAAACCTGTCCTAAATTAAAAGACTTTACAGTGTGAAACAGCTTCTGAACTTGAGAAGAAGCAACAGAAAATCCATACAAATTCAAAGCACACAGTAATTCCAGACTCTTGCAGTAGTAGCTTGATCACCCACACACATTTTCTTAAGTCTCTTTAAGGGTTTGGGCTACAGACTATTGAAAATATCTTTATTCCTCATATTATTCCCTATAGGGAAATCATAAAGTGAAGATCTTGGCAAATTTTATCTTTGTACATATGACTATCCAGAATGTAGTTTTTGTTGCAGAACAATAGGACAGTGTTTTTAGTGCCAAGCAAAGAAAAAGCCAAAGCCAGAAAAAATTAATGAATATCTGTAAGTGATTGGAAAAGGTTGGTGTTGGTCACTGCATGTAGGTCAGGATGGGGGTTTTCTCATGTAAAGAAGGATAATAAATCAGTATGAAAAAAAGGTTTGTGGATTTGTTTTAAAGAAGTCCAAAAGGTGAAAATACTACAGAAAAAAAAAATGATGTTGCAAATATTGCATGTGGTTTGTAGAACATCCACTGAAGTTATCATGTCTATCCTTATGCTTTGTAATTTGGTGTTTTCAGGATAAAGGAGATGCCTCTATTTCTCAAGACTTCTAAGTCAGAAAAATTCCTATGTGTTAGCTAGGTTTCTCTAAAAATTGGGTGTCAAATCCCTGCTAAAGTTCAATGATATCTAATTTCCTCAGGCTCCTCTGAAAAACTCAGTTTCAATATCCATAAAACTAGTTAGTGGTTTAAATACCATAAAAAGCTAAAAGGAACAGAAGACTTGCTGACCTTCTTGGGCTAAGAATGGGCACTTCTCTTCCTGAAAAAAATTAATGAAAAATCACTTACTGATGATAGAAATAGTCAACATGAAGCCTAGGATCTCCTACCATGTTCACAGGGGACATTCTTTTACTCCTGGAGTCAGCCACTAATCAGAGCAGTGAGCAGTTGTGTCCCCCTTTGCTATTGTTTAAATACCAGAGGCTGGTGTTTCCTCAGGGCAGCCGTGCATCACACACATGGGGGTTTGTTCATCAGCAGACTGAGCTGCCACCGTGCTGGGGCTCCAACAGCCATAATTACAGATTGGTAAAGCACAGAAACCTGAACAATCCCTCCTCTGCAGAGGAAATGTGTGTGCTCTGGCAGCCTGCAGCCCCTGCTGCTGCCTCCTCCCAGCTCCGCCTGGATGAAGTTCTCTGGCCAGAGCAGCAGCACACGCTGGGTATTCTTGTAGCATCCAACTGCCAAAAAACCATCCTGTGGTGCTTCTAGAACTGGGCGACCAGCTGTGAGACAGGGATTCAAATGACCTGGAAAGAAAATTTGGCTTCACTGAAATGGATGGCAGAAGTCTCTTTTTCTTCAGCAGAGCCAGGATTTCGTTCCTGGCAGTTGTCAAGCTTCTGTTTGTACAGAATTGTTTTCCTACTGTCGAGTGTTGTTAGATTTGTGGGGGGAGGAGGCTGTTTCTCCTGGAATTGTTTCTGTAACTCAGCCAAGATCTAGAGAATTTATCTACAGCAAACCACTTCCACTTTTAATTTTCAAAGGAAACTTGCAAACTTTTCTTGCCTGGTGCCAAGGAAACGGGTCTCCTTTTTCAGCAGAAAACCTCAACTTGGATACAATTTTGTAAGCCAAAACAATATGTCAGTGATAAGGGCTTCAGAAGCAGGAGGATTTATGAAGTTGTTTGCTGAGCCATCGACAGGCCCCGAGGAAAGGGTTTGCATCCAAATCTCAGAGAAGTCAGAGGTCAGCTCGTCCTCCTATTAACCCAAATCCTGCTCGCTGACAGAACCATCAATGCAACATTAGAATTTGAGAGCTCCTGGTGTGCAGCTTTACGTGCTGGTCATTAAAGAGCTTTGCTGTTGCTGGAGGCTGCAGTGCCCCTGGTATTATTATTGTTCCTCCTGCTTCGTGCTGAGGATCCACATGCCCTGAGATGAGTGTCTTGGTGGCACAAGTGAAATCCTGATTGTCCCCCTCTCTCCCACAGCCCATGTGCCACGCAGAGATAAGCAGCCCTCAGACACAAAGAGGCAGGCAGGTATATTCTGCATCTACGTAGAAAACTGCTAAATATTGAGAATAAAATCCTGTTTTCTGTGCTAGTGAGGAGGCAGAGGAGCCTGTTGTCCCCCCACAGTAGCAGAGAGCCTTCATGCACCTGGCTCCCTGGGCACTGGGAGTACCTGCAGCTCCAGCCAGGTTACAGCAGAAGTGTTCCAAAGGCCACAAGGAGGAATCACATTCCTAAGGACCCTTTGAAACCACTGGGCATTAAATACCCTTTTCCCCTGCTGGAAAAGCCACTTGTACGTGTCAAAGTGCAGTTGGTATGTCTGGTGACCAAGACCTGCTTTTGTGCCACCAGAGTAAACTACCACAGCTTGTAATTCAGCCATAACCATCACTCCTGTCCCTGGCTCAGGGGTAATAAGAAGGAGAGATTTTCTCCAATTCTGTTTTTTAATTATTTCAATTGGGGAACAAGTAATCCTTATGCTACTGGAAGGGGTTAAAAGAACAATAAATATTTTAGTAATCTGGGTTTGCATTTTAATTTTGTAGACTATCACTTTATTATAAATAGGCTACTTTTCCCTGTTTAGGCTTTAATCCTGCAAATATTAAGGTTATTTAAATAGGTGGGAATTTTCCTTCTTTAGGCTCCTGGTTTGTCTTTCATATGCAGTTTAGTGTCTGTATGTCACAATTCACAAGAAGGACACAGAAGAGTTCTCATTATCCCAACAAATAGGCTATTTATTGCTGGATAGAGTTACCCAGGCCTAGTAGACAATGTATCAGATCAAATCAGTGGTGTTGACTCGAATTTTATTAGAGTGTTAACCTCTGAGCTTTCCATATACCGTGTCGTTCTTGCTGACAATAAAAAGGGAGAGTCTCAGCCTCTACCTTTATTTAGTTGCACCTACAGTGTATTTTACAAGAAATGTATTTGCCACTGAATGCAGTAACAAATCTTCAAATTTATTGAACAACTTAGGGCAATAACCATTCTCTAAGGAGAGTAACCCTCTATGGAAAAATAAATCACAAGTTTAGAACATGGGGGCAAAGCAGTTGATTGCAGTTCTCTAATACTTCATTTATCACTGGAACAGTAATTATAAGTCTAACAGAATGGACAGACCACTTTAGAAGCATTTTAGAATTATTTTAACAGCCTTTAAAAATTATTAAACTGGTGGAGCACACCCTACCAGTGACTTCTGTGGGGGATACTGCTTTGACAACCATGTGTGAGCAGAGTATGGCAACATTCACTATGGTTGGCTTTATTTTCCTTATTTGTGTGAATGTTTGCATAAGGGTTGGAGACTTATCTGCAGTGCAGCTCATTTGGAACTGAAATTTATTGTTCACTTAGCTCCTAAAAAATAATCTAATTTTTCAAGCCAATAGAAAATAGTGTGAATTATTCACCTTGCTACATTATTATAAGATATTTTATGGTGACACCAGAGAAGTCATTATTTATAACATATAGGATCATCTTTTATCAAATGTTTTCTCCTTTATCTTCTTGTAAACATCTTGAAACCATGAAGCAAATCTTGAATCATCCAGTCAAAAGTGCCCAACAATGATAAATAGTTGCATTATGTGCACAGGATTGCAACTGCAATGTTTCTCTCAAAACTGCATATTAGCTTTTACTTCTGAGAAACAAGACTTTTGATATGAATTCTTCCATAAGTGCTTCACTTTATCATAACACTGAATATCTACCCTGTAGTTTAGAGGCAAATGGAACAAAAATTAGGGCTAGGGGTACTGCAGGCTTCCACTTTCGAAAGAGAGTGAACCAAAATTAAAACACAGATTTAAGTGTGAGGGAAAACCTATTACTTGGCAGAAATAATCCAGCCGGAGTAGTGAGAGTGTGTGTGAGAGAGACTCAGTGAGTGTCTGTGTGTGTGAGAGATAAATTGTGGGGGTGAGTTTGACTGCAGCAGCCAGACTTTGGCAGATTAATGCAATGGAGAGAAGGTGACTTTTAAAATACCAAACTAGAATTTTTCTTCTGGAATAAGGGCTGCAGCACAACCAAGGGTACTGTGACACCGGGTTGGAAAGCTCATTTTGTTTAAAGATAAAGTGCTCACCTGATATGTTACTAGAGGTGGCAAACCAAAAGATAAAAAGTTAAATCTTGGTGAAATCTTCTCATTTAATTGTTTTTAACCTAATTCAGATCAGAAGTAATTTTCCTAGTTTCTGCAAAATATGTTTTCAGTGAAATACCTGCTTAGAGGCATCATTCCATGGTATTTTGGAAACACCACATTCCTCACAATACTAGAGGCTTTGTCTGAAAACTGACCTGCCAGTTGAGTCAAGCCATCTCTCACTTGTAAATTATTCAGGTCCCATTCTGTCATTGTGCTCACAAAGACACCTAAACTACAACAAGTTTTTTTTGTTCAAGTCTTGAAAAAGGTGCACCAGGCGAAATTACGCCATTTTTTCATGTTACACTTTATCATCACATCTTGTTTCTAAGCTTTAAAATCCCAGAACGAAATTAATGGGGATTTTACATTTATTTGGAGGCCAGGATTCCATTCTTTGAACTTTCTGCCCTCAGACATGGAGAAAGCCAGAACACCAGGGTTTAAATCAACGTTGCTGCTCTATTACCCAGAGCAGAACAAAGTGGAGGGACAGCCTGTTGTATGTATATGAACCGTTCTGAAAGCAGAACCAACGGGGCATAAATTTAGTTAATATCAGACGAAATATTATCGCTGCAGTAAATGATGAGGCGATGTCTTGCTGATTTAAGTCTCTGAGGAGCACCAAAATTGTGCTGTTACGTGCTGTATTGACAGGCTCATGTAAAATTCAGCACGGCTGCTGCCCCTTGGCAGCCGTTCCCTGCAAGAGAGGACGTGTCAGGGCTCATGGGCACAGTGGTGGCCAGCACTGGCCCTGCCTCAGTGCTCCTGGAATCTCCTCCCTGCCAGGCTGCAGGCTGGGTGCTGTAACATCCTTGTCAAACAGACGGGGGGGAAAGGCCTTCCCACGGGTACTAAAGCTGGCAGATGTTTCCAGTGTTCCTTGCAAAGCGGTGACAGGCGCAGTGGAAAGGAAAGACGGCTCCTGCACAGCTCTGGGGGTGACCTGGGAGGGCTGCAGAGCCGCCTCCTATCAAAATATCATGTTGGGAAGGTGGAGGGGGGGGATGTAAGTCGGTATTCCTGATGGATCAGAAAGAAAACTCCATCTTTACAGCCCGTCTTTACAGCTATTAACCATCACTGCTGAGACTCCAAAGCGTGAATAGAACATGAAGCGAAACAAGGCATTAAAATGTTGTTTAGAGTTTTCTCCAAAAGAGCTTTACTTATAAAGTATTTTTTTAAGATGGACTAAAAATACCTGGCTCTTCCAGTTACATTCCAGAAATCAATAGGCAGGAAAGTAAATTACTGTTCTTTCTCTTACATCTCTGCTATTATGGTCTCAGTGGGGTGAAATTACTTTACAGTTAATTAGATTTTTAAAAAATATCGGATGGCTTCTGTATAATTCCCCTGGGTGTTTCTGTACCTCCCCAGCTTTTTAAATCCATTTCCAGGAGATCAGGCATTGATTCTGAGGAGATTTAATAACCCATTGGTAACTGTATAATCACCTGCAGCTGCCATGATAGCACTGGTTAGACTTTCTAATAGCAATAAGCAGCAGGTCAATACTTTCAGCAAAAATATGCACAGCCCAGTCCTATAAAATCATCTGGAGTTTTTTAAATGTGCATCTACTTCAGAGTCAGTTCAGTTCCCAAGTGTGCTTTCAAAGCAAATCTCCTCATCTCCACTGACTGAGATTTAGTTCACATCTGGGGAACCACCCGGCGTGAGAGCAGAGGTGAAAAAGTCTTACATCACTGTGTGTGGGGGCAAGAGCTTTTGGGTTTGCAAATGATGAGGATGGGGGGGGATTTCAAAGACATCTGAAAACACACTTCTCACAGCAAGATCCTTGTCCAGCAATCTAAAACTTCTGATATGTAAGGCAGTGTGCCACCTCACCCAAGGTCTTGCAGTTAGGAAAAGGTTCTCTATAGCTCGAGATCAATATCAGAGGCAGAGAAAGAGCCCAGAACCATTTTAGAAGTATCCTGATTTCTCGTTTTTAGCCATCACAACTCTGTGGCTGACATTTTATCTGGGTTGCTTAGGTTGGTACTTCGCCTTGGATTTTAACTTTATGCCGTGGATAAAACATGAACTGGGAAAAACCAGTTTAAAATAACCCTCACACAGAAATACTTGCTGCCGTGGCTGGGCAGTTTTCACCAGCCTGAGCACAGTGGTTTAGTTTGTAATGCAGGATCTCCTCTTATTTCATCCACTTTCCTTTTGAGTTTGGGGTGAGCTCTTCCAGCAGACAGGCAGCAGCACGAAGACATGGATTGCAGTTAGCACATCCTTGGGAAACATTCCCCCAGATGCTGTTATTATCCTTAGGTGTTGTGCAATTCATACCAAACAGGTGGACAACTATGACCTGCCAGGATGAGAGACCGCCCTGGAAAATACCCTCACAATACCTGCAATCCTGTGCAATTTAGTGGAGTTTGCAGGAAAATATTTGTTCTCCAGAAATCCCTTTATAGGTAGCAGAGAAAAGCCTTTAGCTGCTTAGCAGAGGAGCATCTGGAGCATCAGGAACTCCGTCGGCATTGGGGAAATCATCCTAATCTTTCCTTTTGTTTGCACTGACATTTTTATAGGGGCTCTTCTTTTTAGCACATCATTGATTGAGCTTGAAATAGCATAATCAACTCAGTGGGAATTACCAGTCATAGACTCCAGCCAAATTCTGCTTTCAGTTATGGCTGGCTGAGTCCACATAATTCTGCTGCAGTTACTGTGTATTTACCTCAGGGTATCAGGGATCAGAATCCATGAATCTGCATTTCCGAGGCAGCATTATATTTATAAACCCTGGATAGTAATTACTGATTGAACTTCATTGTTTAACTGGAGGTTGTTTTCCTCCTGAAGAGAGCTACCCATTATCATTAATTAACACTATTTAATCAGGATGCTGCTTCCCTTCTGATTTCTTTGAATGCTTTTTTACTGAATACTTTCAAACCATAATTTTGTTTCTGTATATTTGACTTTAAATATATGTTATAGTTCATTACTACTTTTTCCCTTCAGTCTTTATATTACTTCCTTTGTTTGTGTGTAGTTAATTTAGTTGTAATGAACTTGGTTGTTTATGGGGAAAAGAGAGATCTATGCTTGGGGTTAAATGCTTTTCCCTCATTTTAACAGTTATAATTATTGAGTTGTATTTTAAATACTAGGGGTTATTCACAACCTTTCTCAGATTTTTATTTTAAAGTCCTGTTTTATGGAGAAACTTTCCCAGTAATATCTGGAGTACAAATTGGAATTTTGTTATTTTTGATCCCTTCCTCAGTGTACAAGCCTGAGTGGTGATAACGTGGCTTCCCAGGTCCTTGTAATTGCTCCAAGTCCTGCAGTTTGGTATAAGAAGTAGATACACACAAGGAAGCCTTCTGTATTTTAAAAGAAGTGCTTCTTTTCAATGGATATATCAGAAAAAGATGAAAATATGACATGAAAACAGTAAAAGTCCTGTGTTAAAATGGGAATCCCTCCACATATTTCTTAAGCCACTCATTATTTCAGTGTGTTTCTTGAGAGTCTGGAATGATTCAGAGTGGCCAAAAAATGAACAGAACCACGGGTAGCTGCTTAAATGTGTCTTGTTTTCCTTATATTGATGTATACATTGAATTTCTGAGTGTTAAGTCATACCTTAGCAGATAATAACAGGTTTTTTGGATGCCCTTGGCTTTTTTAGTCAGATTTTCAAAGTAGCTCAGAGAAGTAGATGGTGTGGAAACCATCACTCTTTTTGAACCCCCAGTAGCTTCTGCTGTTCTCAGGTTGAGTTCCTGCGTTCAAAACACTTCTGCAAATACGGCCCTCGTTGGGTCTCTCAAGACTGATCAGAGCACTGGTGGCATCCACACCCTGGAGAAGACATGAACATCACCCTGAACCTGCTCTGTGCTCAGAGCAAAGGTGCAGTTCCTGCATCTCTATCCCATGGAAGAGCTTGGGTGGTACATCTCAAACCTGCTCCCTTTTCCCGACTTGCTGAAGAGTTCCAGGCTGCCAGCGGTGGCAAGAAATAGCAAAGTGCACGTAAAAACTGCCCGTGTCTGTCAGGTTTGTGACTGGAAGGATGTCTGGGTCTGAGATTATTCAGAAGCAGATGGGAGCCCAGCAGGTGGATAAATGCAAACCTCACCTTCAATGAGCACTTGACAAAGAAAGGTCAGAAATGAGACGCGAGAAAAGAAGTCACAAGTACCAGGGAGCGTGTGCCTGATGACACCAGGGAGGAGGAACTGTCTTTTCTCCACAGATTGACTGTTTCCATATAATAATTTAGCTATCAACCTCTATTCGGTTTTTAAACTACTTTAATACTGACTGACATTTTCTTTAAATTGTAACTTGTGCAATTTAATGATAACCTTTAATTTTCTTCTACCCTTGCGATGTAATGGGAAGCAACAAAAATAGTAAGAACTAAATTGCAGACATTAGACATTTTTATCAGAAGGTAAAAGAAGTGCATTCAGGCACTGTAATGTGGGAGAAATTTAGATGGCTTTCAACATTTTATTTTCTACAATAACTGCTCTTTGGCACTACTCTGTGCGTGATTAATGTTTTTATTATTGTGTCACGTAAGATCCCTTCTACCCTAGACTGCAGACTTAGTTTTCATGTCCCACTGTCTAGTGGGAACTGAAGTTTCAGAGCTTTCTTGTACAAGACCAAACCGATTACAAGTCCCCATTTACCCATTTGGTCTGTCCACAGACACAGAAAAAGCTTTTCTGTGCCGTGGTTTCTTTTGGCACAGAAAAGAAGCCTGGGTCATTTCCATCAGTATGTCTGATGACATGAGACTTCTGGCTTTCTTTGTTTAGTAATACAGTGCAGAAAATACTCTGCAGAATTGATTAAATAGCTATGTGAAATACTGGTATAAGTGCTTTAGATTCCATTTTTTCTGAAATTGTTTGCATGGTTGAAAAACAAATCATTCTTCAATGTGGAGACAGTACTTGCCATAGCTTTCATTTTTTCCCCTTTGTCCAATTTTTCTGTGTTGCTTGAGTGTGACAGCTCTGATATCAGAGAGTCTCAGGAACCTGTAACTTTGGAAATAAATCCGAGCACTGGTTTACAGTAACTAAATTTTCCTGCTTTCTAAATTATGCTGCTGGTCCTGTCTCCTGCTCTAAGTTATGTCTCCTGGAAAGCCTGCAGAGAGGAAGGAGCTGGAAGTCAAGGTGTGATTATATAAAGTTACCCAGGAGGTTTAGTTTGCACTTCTGCATTCCCTTGAACGAGCAGGGAACTTCACTGAGGTGAAGGGTTTGATGCTGTGGTTTTACCATGTGTGCACTGCCAGAGCTAATCCCAGCCCATTTATGTATTTAAGCTTGTTTTATTTTGTACAGCCAAGCTGTTCTCCAGCTTTTTCAAGTATAACTTACTGGAAAAATGTTGTCAAGGGCACCTCAGAATGCATTTTTGTACCTGGCAGTGGGAAGATGATGATCCCTTACAGTGAGGGAAATTCCACTGGGCAGGATTTGGTAAAAAGGACATAGGAAGGCACAAAAGTGTGTAACTTTCTCATTAAGTGTTACACAGACCACAGGTCAGCCCAGGCTGAAATTTTAACAATTTAAATGGAAAATTCCTAAGAGCCTTTTCACAGGTGACATTAACCACCGAGCTGTGCTGTTGCCATTGCTGAGGGTACAGGGATGCTGATGTTCAGATTTAGGTCAGCTGATGGCCCAGCACACCCTGCTCACACAGACAGTTCTGTGCTTCTGAATTGAGAGAGATATATACAGAAATAGATACAGAAATAGCAGGATGGTTCAGCTTGGTTCACAGAATCAATCAGTAATGTAAGTTCCCCTTTCGTTTCCTGGACTGTTTATGGACACATATGGATATGGACACAAGTGACTTAGAGGGATACAAAGATACTTCAGATGACTTGATCTGTTTTTCTCCTGAACCAAGTATTTTTCCTTTTTCACTGACTTTGACACCATCTGAGCTCCTACATGGTTTTTTTACTACAATCTGCAACATGTTTAAAGGTCTGAGGTATTTATCAGATTCTACCCCCTCATGACCCAACCCTCTCCCAGTCACTGGGCCATCAGTTCCCATGGAACTGAGATCCTTGGCTCTGTCACAGTGTGTGTGAGGACTGCACCTCATCAGGATCATGAGTCTTCCCTGGGTGTTCCCACTGACATTCCTAATTGGAAAATGGGGAAATCAGTGGCCCAGAGTGAACTGACAGAAGAATCAGAGCCCTCTGTTCATTCATCTGTATTAAAACAATAAAATAACTTTGACCTGAAACCAAGCAGACAAGGCACCTGCTTCCAGTCTCACACCCACGTGCACTCCTCTTCCCTCACCCACACCTCCCATGTATCACAGAATCGTGCAAACATGCTTATTTATAGCCTGCTGCAATGTTATTGCTTATTTGCTTGTGCACACAGGCCTAATTAACAGCTATCACTCAATTTATTCTTGATTTAAACTTAATTAACAATATGCTTAAGTAATGATTTTGCTTATGTCTACTAACTGCAGCCAAACTTGTCAAATTATTGCTCCATTAATTTAATTCTTCCTCTTGATTTAGGGAAATTCAATTACTCTGATGCAGTTAGTCATATAGTAAATGTTTTCAAGTTCTCTTCTGTTGCTTAGATACTTCCAGAGTATTTTCTAGATTATTATAGTTTGTTGCCAAGGGAGTGCATGAGCAAAAAATGATATCTTGATAAACTGTCAGGTGTACCTGGCTACTTGTATACAAGTTCTGTAGCATAACTAACATTAGATTCATTTCAGCTGTAAATAATCTACCAAATGTCTTTTTTTCTACAATATCATTTTACAACTGGGGAAAAAAGGGATCAAATAATTGTTGTAACTGATGGTCTTATGTGTCACTGTCAGCACAGCACAGGTTAGCAGGGGATTGTACAGAGCCTGGACACGGGCAGGAAGGGAAGTATCCTCCAGAAACAGAAGAGGAGCCACCTCCCACCTCTTTTCCCTGCTGGGGGCTGGACCTCAACAGCTGAGGCTCCAGTGGGAAAAGCTGAATGTTGGAGCACAGGGTGAGGCTTCACCTCTGCACTGTGAGAGAAAGAAGTGTCTCCTTAAACCCCCTCAGTTCTGCCCCACACCGCTGCTGTTACACACGTTCCTACCTGGCTGTTTTAAGCATATGTTTATTCAAGTTTTTAGCCGTATGAACCTTATTTAAATAATGGAATTGCAACTGCTCAAATCATTAGTGAATTCTTCCCCCAGACTGGCTGGAGGGAATTCTTTCAAATACGGATCATGTCACCTCAGGCCATTAATATGCTCGAGGACACACTGGCTCGTTCCATATTCTGGTTCCTGACACCGTGTGAGAGTTTAGGAACAGAGGCAGCGTCCTTAAGGTCTCTGAGCTGCTACACTGGATGACTAATGCCATTCACTTGCTAGTAAAATTCTGACTCTTTGACTGGTTTTTTTAGCTGTGTTCCTCTATTCAGCTGCCTGGAACAAGGCGAGACAGAGATGCTGTTATGTTGTCTCCCAGGACTTGAAAAGAGAGCCCAGTAGCACTGTCTCTATTGATGTAGTGATAGCTGCCTTGTGCATATTGCTGGCACTTCAAAACTTACTCTGAATAAGAGTAGGAAAGGACCATGTGGGAATCCAAGCACAAATGTTCTGCCTTAGAGAGCAGAGTGTTGTTTGCTGCCAGCTTTTGAAAGGTTTGTGGTCATTTGGGGGAAATCTTCAGCCATCTCTGCCGCAACGCTCCAGCTCAGGGAAGGCTTGTTTTATTCAGTAGAGATGAGGATGAGGGCCTGCATTTTCCGAGTGATTAGGCCTCTTAAAATCTCCCTTGATAGATAAAATAAATGATATGTGCTTCTGCTGTCACCATTTGAGTTAAAAAAAAACTGGTTTGAAACTTCCCCAGCTCCCTGCTAGGATATGCTAGGAGAATTCCAAATCGGAGGGTCCTGTCTACACTGAAGTTTATATCAGTTCATTTAACAAAAAATCAGCTTTGTTACATGGATACAACCCTTAAACCCTCTTAAACCATTATCTATCTGCCTTGTGTTTAGTTTCCCTATCAATTAAAAGAAACCCATGTAGGCTACTATGTAGTTTCCAGATAAAGGCTTAAGCAATTTAAGTAAATTGATTGAGAAGTAACCAGGTCTTTCACATAGATATATATATACACACACACATATATATACATGCACACACACTTAGATGTTATGTATTTGGAACACGAAAATGGTGGGAGCTCACAAAGGAAAAAATGGAAAGGGAGAAGTGTTCTAAGAGCTCTAAATTTGGCAGGATGCAGAAGGCAGAGTATTAGGCAAAGGGAAGTCAAACTGTGAGTAAGATTGCTGTGCCAAGAGTTCTGATTAAATGATGCCTGACTGAACCATTTCCTGTGAATACCTCACCCCACCTGGTGCACCCAACCTGCCCATCACAGATTTCCCCCAAAACGAAGCAAACTCATCCAGGTAGTGCTGTTCACACATCTGGTGGGGGGAAATTGCACCTCTTAAACCACAGGCAAAAGCTGCGTCGGGTCTTAACTTGCATATAAATGTGTCTGTACACGCAGCACTTGCTGAAGCTCCAAACAGAAAGCCCTGGCATTTGAACATAATAGATCAAGGCCTGTCCTCGAGACATCCAGAGGGGCACAGTCAGGGCATTACCTTGGGCATTTTGTGATGTCCCCCACAGAGCACTCGATGTGACCTCTGCTGATGCTCACGGTGCCCCCAGACAGGGGCACTGCAGGGAGCTGTGTGGGGGCTGTTGCTGCTGTGATGACATGATGTCATTTCAGTCTAACTGCAGAGCCTTCCTGTCAAATCTAAATAAGATGTGAAGCTTTGCTTAAAGCCAAAAATTTCACAAGAAGTCGAGGTAGGTGGGTGCCTCTTTCCTCAGTAGGAAGAGCCTAATTCCAGCTGTTCTTGCTATAGTTTTGAGTCCAAAACCCAGAATTTTTTTTTTTACAGGATAACCTTCATGTTAATTAGCTTGTGAATGCATAGATCTGCAAAACTCTGCTTTTGCCAATAATCCCCAGATCTCCAGTACTGCCAGGAGAGATTGCATTAAGGGGGGAAAAGAAACCACAATAAAAACAAACAAACAAACAACACCACCATCCAGGAATCTTGAATCTTAAAGAAAAAGAAATACTTGGGTGCAATGAAGTATTTTGTTTCAAATCAAACTACAGGAATGTGGACTAAATTGCCATGAGATCTCCATAGTTTTTAGGCAAATGCATTTGCCTAAATTTGTATTTCAGGCGTGCCTTTGCTCACAAGGGGTGAGGAGCCACTTAACTTGTACAAGTAAATACACACACCATTTTTCAACCATGTTACTTAGGGCAAGTTGAAAATTTACCCTAAATCTGATTTAATGTCTCATAAGCCTGACTTACATGTGCTCTGCTATAAATGGTCACTGGCTGAGTATTCAAAGCAGGAAACCAAGTGATCTGTACACAAAGAATGACCACTTATCCTCACAAGGCCCCCTTCCCCGTGCACACTGAATGCTTTGTCTTGTGCAAATCCTCAGCTATAAACTCTAGGTCTGATTCTCCTCTCACAACAGTGTAAATCAGAAGTAGCTCCACCAAAGCCAGTGAATTTATACCACAATAAATCCAGCATGAGAAGAGAATCTCTCCGTTCCCCATTGACGTGGGTAAAAAGAACACCAGGCTCCATATAAATAAATGGCAAGAAGCTTCTTTGAGTACATTCCAGTTGACAAAAGTTATTTGATAAATACATTTTAATGAGGCCTGTTTAAGCTGTGTTACATTTCACCTGATGTTTATATGGTAATTCTTAGAAACTGGTTTGCTGCATGAAATATAACATACTTTGATGCAGTCATCTATATGTATATGTGAGAACAGGAGGTTGGATGTGCCACATATGGAGAAAATGTACAATTTAGGGTTCCCAAATGGCATCTTTACATAATTGTTAGAAGACTTAGAGGAGATGAATAGCTGTAGTGGTAAAAGAAAAGAAAGGAAATCATAAAGCTAATGATAAATAAATATTTGCACACACATGCCACACAATAATCACTAACTTAACATCAGAAGACAGAGAGGAACAGCTGCTAAATATATTTCCCATAATAAAAAAGTTCATAGGAATCTGAATGTGGCACAGATACCAGATTAGAATTCCTTCCTGTGTTTTGCAAGTATTGTTAAATATTCCCTGAAGTTTTCCTTTCCCATAGATTTTTAGCAGTAAGCAAAAGTTTTTCTTTTTAGAAGTATGTGGATTCTGTGAAGTGACAGATTTTGCTGTAAATAGGATTTTGCTTTAGAACAATAAAGAGCAAATTCCCTAGTTAGCAATCCAGCACATTGCACGGATTGCAAATACCTCAGATATTGGGGCTCTTGGCAAAAATAACATAATTTGACAGTAGTCTGAAAAAGGAGCTCTTGCATGTCAGAGACAGTATGAATCCTCAGCTGCACAGGTTTCAGCAAAGACAGTTTTTAAACAACTTTCTAGTATTAGCTCTCCAGGGCCAATTACCTGCCAGGGGGATCATATTGTTTGTGGCTCCAGGGCTGTCTCTGCCAGCAGCAGCTCCAGGTTCTCTGGCTCAGAACAGGCAGCAGGGACGTGCTCACCGTTGATCTAATTTTATTCCCCTGAAATGCTGCTGTTTAAGTGGGAGCAGAGCAGGTCTGGTACCAACACCTCGTGAAAACCCAGCCCAAAGGTCTGCACATGTTGGTGACAGGGAGCCAAGTGAAGAGAGGAGGGAACAGAGGCCTCTGGGATCTGATGGATGCAAAGAAATGTCCTCCTTTATCCCCCAAACACTGCAACACACAAGTTAAAACAGAAGAAATTTTCAGCTCTGCTCCACCAGCCCGTAGCAATATGGAAATGTGGTAACCTGCAGCCCAAAATGGAAATTTAAGCAACCCCTGAGACGTTTGCAACAGAGGAGAGGCTCCACCTGTGAATTTATCCTGGGAAAGGGAATGCAGAAAATACCACAGAGCTGAGCTGAGAGCTCCATGGAATTACTCATGTATTAACATTTTGTACGAAGAAATCAACGCTTTGATTTTGCCTCAATTCACATTGAATCATTTTGCATCTCATCGTTAATAACAGTAATTTTCAGATACCATTAACATTTTTAGAAGCAACTGTTTCCTATTCAGGACTTCCAATGTCATGAGTTGGGGGGGTGGGGGCTTCAAGGGGGGGTGTTTGTTTGTGCCAGAATACACACAATCAGTAAAATCCTTTTTGCTTGACAAGTCAGCTTCGCCCCCCTCATTGCCAGAGTTTTCATTTGAAACCAAACTGTCTAATCTTTCTCTAAAAATTGTTTACTGCTCTTTTATCACCACTTGCTTTCATAAATGCTGTCAGTGCATATGATACCCTCTCTACTTCAGAACCTGCTTATAGCTGTATATTCACAAAGGTGATAAAATACATTTGATTTCCACTGAAACAAGCTTAAGGGCGCTGTTTATAGAATATCTCATCCAGTCATATTAATTCCATTTGTGTGGAAGTTAAGCTGTGAATTCCAAACAAAATAATAATCATTCTGCCTCACTGGGGTGAAGGTTGAATCTTAGAGTGTAATCAAGTTCCAGAAAATGGAAACACCCTGTGTCATAAATGAGAAACTGTCTGCATAGTAAATACTGTAATTAAGAAAATGATTAATATTACTAGAATTAATTAATACCAATCAGAATTAATTCTTCCCTGCTGCATACTCTTAACCTGTAAGTGGAATACATGTGGTTTAAAGCTTTCAGTGAGCCGACTGCAAGGCTTGAATTAAAATTCCTGGCGTGTAACTTTTTTCATTGTAGTGTCTAAGTTGGTGCTGCACAGTGTGTCTGTACCACTGGCTGCCAAACCAGCCCATGGCCACCACCTTCACAAAACTGAGCCCAGGATTCATTTTGCTTAACTCTGGAAGCCAGAGGAGATGGCTCAGAGGGGAGCTTGTACCTCCCTGTTTTTTGTTGGTCAGGTCATGGCTCTGGCCACTTCCCTTCCCCTGACTGGGCTGTGTCAGAGCTCTGCTGTTACCTCTGCAAGGTGCTTTACCAGCTCCCTCTTCCAGCCCTACAGCGAAGCAACCTGTGCCCACCACCAAAGAGCCACTTACTCATGGTAGTGTGAGCCTGGAAAGTTGAACTCCAGTCCACATCTTTCCCACTGATCCCTGCAATAGATCTGAAAGCGTGGAACTGGAAAACAAACCCCAAACCACCAAGCTACAGCTCTTCCTAAAGCCTACTGATAATCCTTTGTAGTGTTTGTGATTTGAACTATCACTAACAACTGCATCAGGAGCAGAGACCCTGAAGATAGGCTGGTCACAGATCAGAAGGATATCAGGAAACATGAAGAAGCTCCTTAATTAATTTCTAATCCTTTTTCAGCCTTAATCTTCTTTTTCATAGTAAGATCTGGCATTACACATTTTCTGCACACATGCTTTCTAGATGATGTAGATTAAGTCCTAGGCCTCTGATTTGCTGGAAGCAGCATGTTGGTAGGTTAGGTATTACTGCAGCCTCATAGAGGAATACCCAGGATTATTCTCTCTGGGCTGATATATTCAACCAAAATATTCATTAAAAGTATGGGAAGACGGTCCAGTCACCCAGAATTTTAATCCATACTTTGTTCTGTGCTTCACAAGGGTTTGTTCAATCTCTTTGTCATAGCTGGGGCTGTTTTATTTGTGCATTTATTCCAGAATTTGACTTACATATAGCAGTGCTGGGATGGGGGGCAAGAGGGCTTATAAATGAATACCACGTGGCCAGGGTAGGGGGCACATTTCAGGAATAAGAAAAAAAATACTGCAGATATTTTGAGTACATGTGGTTATCCAGTTATAAACCACTAGGGATTTCACTAGGGATTTCACCACTAGTTAAGGTATATTTTCTTCTAAATTATTTTGTGAATACAGAAAATAAGTGGATAGGCCTCTTCTACTACCATAACAAATAGAGATACAAGAAATGTAACCAGCAGTCACTCTCCTCCACACTTATCCTGTAGCAGAATCTGAAGCCTCCAGATTTGGGACATTTGACACATATGTTAGAGAATTCTTTCTTTATAAAATTCTGTAGCAGAATAATTTCAGGATCCTATAGAAGGACCATAATGAGCTTTTTTTCACGCTTTCTAGAGAAGCTTCTAGATTTCCCTATGATTAAACAGGCATTTTCCATAGAGATAAGGAGGTGTTTTTAATAAGGAGTTAGTCAAATTTAACAACTATCCGGACTGTCACCTGATCTTGCTTCTGACACTTCCAACAGGAGAGTATCAGGCTGTAACTGCAGTAGGGAACGGTGTGTTCATCCCTTCAAACTCAGGAACGAAGGTAGGTCAGTGCTGACAATGTGTTTTAAATTGTTCCTGTCTCATATGCTCTTGCAGCACCACCAGATCCACATTTAGATAAGAATTTGTAATCTGTCCCACAGCCTTGATCGGATAAAAAATGTGTTCACTGCCTTGGATGCAGAACTGTGCTGTGGAAGTGAAAGGCTCAGTGTTTCCTGAGCACTTTCCACTGAGTAGAACACACATATTCCTGATTGAGGCACGTTTCAGGCAGAAAATTGCAGAAAGCATTCAATTCTTCTGCCCAACATCCCCAAGAATAGAAACACAGAACAGACCAGGTTTACCCAGAAGAGCAGGAGACCCTCAGGGCCTTCCCACACATGTTTAATTCCTGCTGAGGTGCACAGGAACAGGGAGCACAGGAAAAACAGGCTCACAGTTATCACTGTGCTGACTGACCATATGTATGGGACAGTGAGAAAAAAAAGAGATCAAACTAACCAAATCACTGAAACATGAAGGAAAAAAGAAATCACTTTGCACAATTACAGATAAAAACGTTAGGATTCACATTTTCCTAAGAGTCCAAGGGATATATTTGGGAGTTTCTGATGATTATTAGGAGCCTGGAACGTTATGACTTATAGAATCCTGTGTACTTAGCACTTCAGAGAATGAGGTCATGTCTGCTAAGGTGCCTAGATGTGGAAAAAGTTGACCTAGATCAGTGTTTCTCAGACTTTAGGCACGTGTGGATCACTTCTGGTTTATCAATCTCCATGTGCCTGCAGGCCCCTGCACTGGCCTCCACTGCTGACAATTACTGGAGGCAGTTGCTGATCCTACATCTAAGGGGAATTAAGTTCCTGACATGCCTCCTTGTGCCTCATTTCAGCGTGGTGGCATCAGGGTCCAGAGTTTGAGGAACCCTCTTTGGCCTCGAGTACAGAAATTTTATCTTAGAGGCTCCTGGTTTGATTTTATTTTGCTTTTGTGTGACAGGGCATACAAGGAATGAAAGGCAGGGATTTAGGAGTATTAACTTTTTTTTTTCCAATATATAAATGAAAAAGACAACAAACAACAGTATTTAAACCAGTCTGAAATCCCTTAAAGGTGATTTGGCCATAACATTTCTATTCAGGTTTTTACTCAATACCTATTACTATGTTGTCAATTGTCAGCTTGTATATATCACATTTTGTTCAGTAATCCCTCGGTGGTTCTGTTATGCTTTATCCTCTATAAATTTATGTTGCAAGTCTTTTTTTGTGCTGTGAAAGCATAAGCTGGTAGGGAAAACAGAAAAAAAAAGTGTTTTGGTGAAAGAGCTGGAATTATACCTTGAATACACATCCCTGAAACGACATACAAATAGGCACCTATGTGTTTGGATAATTATATGTATATATATGCTTTTAGTCTTGGAATGGATCCATATACATACAAAACCACAGTTTTAATACACGAGCTACACTCACTCTAGAGGTGGAACTTAGAATATCAAAAGCATTTTTCTGTTTCAAACTGGAACATTTTAGAATATTTGCCCCACATGTATTTCATTATAGTCTGATGTGTGCAGGAATTTTCTGTTGTTTCGATTTTATTTGCTTGCTTTAGTAGCAGCTGGGCTGTCATCACATGAACCTTCTGCCCATCTAACCAAAGAGTCACTCAGGTATGTAGGGGTTTTTCAGGAGGCAGCCTGAGCAGACTGTCTTTGAAGATATTCCTTAATATGGGCAAAGGTTTCATGTGTTCAGAGAAAAGTAAAATAAATTCCAACAGTGATGAAAAATATTTTTGCAGTTAGAGGGAAGTTTTTAAATGTTCCATGTTGGCCTCACCATTGGGTTCCCATCACCTTTCCTCTCTGAGCAATGTGATGGGCCATAATGTGATCTTGAAGTTTTGTGTGTACCAAATCTCTCCAGCAAGAAGACCTAAAGCAGAGGTGAGAATGTGTCTGCCTGTTAAATGGTGAAAGTTCTCGAATTATTCTTCTGTACATGAAGGAATCACTCATTGGAAACTCTTCCAAATTAAGAAAAACAGCATCCCCTCACCACCTCTGAGTCCCAAAAGAAAGCACTGCCTTTCTCCACCCTTGATATCTCATGTTACCTTTGAAAACTCCTGCCCTGTCACTGCTGGTGCTGAGCAAAGCTCCTGGTGAACAGCTCAGCCCGTTCCTGGGGATGGAGGCTGTCACTGAGGCTGTTTGCACAATTGTTTGCTGGCTGAAATCACCTCTGAAAGGAGGAAATCAACCACAGAAACCTGTAGGTGTCCATGCCTGTCTGGTTTTTAAATGCAGCAACTTTGGCCCCATGTCCTTATTGCAAATGAATGTCAACAATAGAGGGATAATGGATTAGAGCTCTAGCAAAAACTTCCCTTATAAATTCAGCCATTTGCCAAGTCAGTTGATGCCCTACTTTCAAGACTGTCATAGCAAGCAATTCTGAACAGTCTCTTTATTAAAAATGGAGTGCTAAAATCAATATAGCAATATCTTGTTGGAGAAAATTCGATTTATCAACAGGTTTGTCATTTTAAAGATGATTAAAGGACTTGTTTATTAGGCATCATCTAGGCTTTAGAAGTAGTTGGTATGAAAATAATAAGGCATAAGCCACATTAGACTTACAAATCTTTCAGTTATATCAGGGAATGGATATTTTTCTGTAAGTGAAGGCCTGGAAGCATTTTCTATCTTTACTTCAGACTGTGTCAGTCACCAATTACATATTAAAAACAGGTACTGCTCACAGATTTCAGTGGCTCAGGGGCAGCAGAATCTGTGCATTTAAAATTCCAGGTGTGCTGAAATTGTCATTAAACTCTTGTAAGAAATATTTATTCTGATCTGCAGGAGTTAATTTCTGAAAGCTCCAGTTCAGCTTCTGGCTGAGTCCTGTCTGGTTAGTAAGAACATGAGCACATTTAAAGTATTTTCATGTTCTGCAGGTGAGAATGGCAAATCTGAGTGTGAGAAGTACTCTAAAATTCATCTTCATCAAGGATGAAGAGAGTAAGACTGTCTTTACATTGTCATATGTTCAGTACCTTTCAACTTCTCAGCTATAATTAATCACAAATAGGAACGTGAACACACATGTGCAAACACCCAGAGCTGGGGAAGATGCCTCTTCACAGGCATTTGAGAGCATCCAGCCTCCAGTTTGCATTCTACAGAGAAGGAAAAAGGTACAGAAAACAGGAGGAAAAGCAGTTGCTGATAAAGAGGAATGCTGACCCATAACTGAATATGGACTACTATTTTAAAAGATTCTTCCTGGGAAGATCATAGAGATTAGACATTCCTGAAACTCTTAGAATAAGCATGATAAAACACCTCTTAAAAATGAACTTGTGTCTGGAAAGCTAAGATTCTTTCCAGTCTAAATTTTATCCCTGTTGGAAAAGCATTTTCATATGCTGATTCCTAGATACCTTCATCCCATAACCCTTTCCTCTTTTCCTTAGGATTCTTCTACAAAGCCAGATAAATCTGTACTTTGGTAAGCCCAGCAACCAAGAGAACAGAGGGGAACTGATGGCAAACTGGCAGAGTAGAAAAATTTCTTTTCTAAAAGCCTTTTTCAAAAGAGTTTCTCGCCATTACTTTATGATTTGAGGTAGCAAAAGAGTGTTTTTCACTCTGCATGGAACAAGACATGAGTGGGAATGATGTAAGAGGACAAAAGTGCTTCTTGGTATTCAGAACCTTGTTTTTGATTACTTATAGAAACACTCATTTACACAACTGCAGTACATGGAGCTGTACAGGAGATGAGAACGTGGAACAAAGAACCAGCTCTTCCCCCATAGCTGTGCAATCTGTAAACACAGCAGGGAATGGGGGGGAAAAACCAACCAACTAAACAGAAAAAAAAAAGAAAAAACCAAAAGAATAAACACAAATCTCTTGACCAAGGGATTTATGTGCACATCCACCACCCCCACGATGTGCACACAGAACACCAAGTCTGGAAACATCCAAGGCAGCGAGGTTGGGCTGCTGAGCTCAAGTTCATGCTGTAACCCCAATATTTCCCTGTCTTCCACCCTCCTTGCACAGTGACTTTGAGACACATTTGAATTAGAGCCATACTGGAACACAGAGAAGAATCTAGTTAAGCCAGAAATGATAATTCTTTAGGGAGCTCTGTTGCAAAAAGAGTGTGGCTTTGTAGGTTTGGTTTTTTTAAAGTGCATTGTCAGGAAAAAAAAATGAGGAGTCGTGGAATAGAGTGAAGTGTCAGAAAAAGCAAAGATAGGTTCAGGATAGGGGTTGTTTGTTTTTCTTTTTTCTACTGCAGTTCCACTGTTTTCTAAACATAAAACGTACACAAATGCTTCTGAGGCAGATAAAATGGGAAAAGTAAAACAGTCCTGTGTTAAACTGGAACAGTAATATTTGGAGCTGGAAAGGCTAATTTATTCACCTTATTTAAAGAAGTAGAAAAAGCAGGCCAGGACAAACCAGCTCTTTTCTGCTCAAAAAAACCCACAGTGAAATATGCTACTAGGCAGAATAGCTCATGATTTTTGCATGCCACAAAGGATTTTCCTTGACACATAATGAATTTTATTGAGGTCAAATTTCAAGTTATCTAAATACTAGTTTACCTCCAGAGATACAGGGCTTGGGAAAGTATTTTGCAGTAACTATGCATTTTTGCCTTGGCAGTGATCTGAGAAGCAGCTTGGTATTGTGAATGCTGCTCTCAAAAACTTGCTAAAAAGCTGATAAAACTTTTGTCCCTTTCAAGGCTAAAAAGCTGAGCTTATAGATTCTCCTTTTCATTTCCACTGACTTACAGTTTCAGCAAAGCATTACCGTGCTTCTCTGGCTGCACCCCGGCTCAGACACTGCAATTTTCCTTGAGCAGGGATTGGTACATGGAATGTCATGGCTGGAGTGGGCAGCAGATCCCAAAAAACAGCAGCAGTCTCTTCATTATTTTATAAAAACGTAAATTTAGAACATCCTGGCGGCGAAAGAACGAGAGAAATAAAGGACTACAACAAATGGCCTTTTCTAGCTCTTGTAAAATTGAATCATTAACCTTAATGATGGTGTGTTTTGACTGTGGTGTGAGACAGATGAGCTGTGAGGGCACATCCTTTACCCTGTGCAGGAAGCTCTGTGCTTCTCAGCCACTCAGCCAGGGATGCACAACAGCAAGAAGGTGCTGCCAAATGACTAATTTAGGCCTGTGTGTGAGGACAGGCATTTCTCTCCTTCTTTCTGTTGGCAGAAGTTCGTAAAATATAAAATATTTTATTTTTGTGTATGTATATGTAGAAATATATACATATAAATATATATATGTGCAGATAATTAAAGTGGTGAGTGTATTAATAACCTACACAACACCACGGTGTCAATACCTCTTAGCCTGAAAGATACTTCCCAGCCTAATTTAGCACAGCCTTTTTGCTAATGCTACATACAAATAGCAAAGTAGAAGACGCACCAACGGTTTAAAAGAGAATTTAAATCAATCAGCTAGCTGGAGCTCATCTGCTCAGCAGGGAAGGTTCTTTTAAAAGTTGTGTTGAGAATGAAAGTACTGAAGAAAATGTACCAGCAAAATAAAGATCTTAGAAAGTCTGAATACATTTATTAATATGCAGTTGATCAAATGAGTCATTAAGCACCTAATGTCTAAAGTCTGTCTTGCTGTATGGAAAACATAAGGCAAGTGAAACACACGCTAATTCCAGTATATGTCCTATAAATTTCCATCTAATCTGGATTCCAGTGGAAAAGCTCTGGCTTTTCAACCAAAGTGCTCTCTGAAAGAAGAGCTCTGAAATCCAGGCAGCTCCAAAGGTCAGTGCATCTCTATATAAGTCACTAAAAAGGAACTCAATTAGGCCCCCTGGATTTTAACATATTCAGTTTTACGTTTTGAACCCACATAAAAAATGGAAGGAGCAATTTTTCATTGATCTGGATTTCTCACAAGTTTGTTGGCTTCTCTACCATTTACAAGCTTTTGAATATTTATGTAAGCCTTGAGATTTTGAAAAGGCAGCTCTTTTGACATCCCTTTAGCAGAGACAAAAATTATCCTTAGCGCGATTTTTTAATGCAGATTCCTCAAACTAAAAATCTCTTTATAGATTGCAAGACCAAATTAGGGTAATGAGATCTCCAAGCCCCAGTTATTCCCTCAATTACTTATTGACTTGGCCTAATTATAAACTAAGGTTAATAAACTAAAAGGAGCATGCAAATGTAATATTTCCCTCTTTCATGTAATGCTGGTGACTGTGTCTCAGCACAGGATGAGACTTGTCATCAGTGGTACAAAGGTGGCTGTGGACATGCAGGATTGTGAACAGTTCTGTGGTCAGACAGTGCAAGTCTGGCTTAGAACACCCCAAAACATCCTTTTTACTCACTGGAGCATGACACAGGTACATGGCACTTCACAACAAAATTGAGTTTTCTGCCAATAAACCAAAGTCAGTCCAGCATTTGCCACAGTGGGGACACATCTGTGAATGCTGTCAAAGCACTCACGTGATTATTGTTAAAACCCCCAACAGTGTGGAGTGTGTGCCCCATTCTGTGTATGATCACAAAGGATCTGGAATTTGCCAGGATCCTGCCCCTGTTCCACCTGGCTGAAGGTACCTGTGGCTGTTGTGGCCTTACCTGCCAGCTCAGTGCATCTCACACGGGTCCTGCTCTAGGTGAAGCCTCCTGAGGTCCCACTACAACATAACTTTCTTTCACACATTCCCCTTCCACACTCCAGTTTGCCTACAAATATTCTGGTTGTAAGTATCAAGATACCACACAGAAAAAGTGACCACTGGGATGCAGTCTGCTTTCCTACAGAAAAACATTCTTCAGTATGTCCCTTTTTCACCCCAAACAGCAGGTAGTGGATCCTTCCATCAGGAAGCTCTTGACATCAAGATACATCCTCCACTTAAAATCCTCACTGGTCCCTCAGCCTTCGACCAGTGGTGGAAGCAGATCCCTTGTCCAGTCTCTGAAGCCAGTTTTTCTACTTGTCTGTTTCAATAATTTGGTTTTAATTTAAAAAAAAGTCCCAACAAAAACTATGGGATTAAATTCCCCTACTGCATATGATATAAACATAGTTGCAATATTTTAGATTAAGGAGAGCATGATTTCACTGTAAAGCTGGAGTCAACATGCACAGCAATTATTAATGCCAGACACCATAAATTTGGCTGCATCTGCTTTAGGCTTCATAGTTACTAACAAGCAAAAATCATTGCATTAATGGAGTAGTGGAAATACAATGAAGCACTTTATTGCCCCTAAAAGGCAGCATGTGGCTATATAGGCTCTGTGGGGTGTTACCAGTGTCCTTGGAGCAGCTTCATTCCTTCCCATCCTATGGATCATAATTATCCCAGAATAACCACGACCCTGCGGGTCCTCTATTAAAATTATATTTTGTTACAGAATGGAGTATACATTATTGAAGCACATTATTTTGATCACTGAAATTTGACATATTGTGCTCATTAGCCAGTAAGGCTGAATATTTAATTTATGAGGTTCACTCCACATTTTTTTACAGATCAGTCACTTAAGGGAAGTAAACAGGCAAAACTGCAGAGGAGTGAATGGGAAAAGTTCTTACTGAAAACGGTGCTTTAAAAGCAGAAAAAAAGTGTGTCATGCCATATGCTGGTACGTGACACATTACATCAGGCAGGTAAATGGGTTAATTGGACTCATTAGCATCATTTCCTTTTTAAAACTTTTCAGCTCAGAAGATGAAAAGATTATGTTAATCTTTACACTTCTCTCTTACATTTTACATTTTTCACACGGGCCTTTTTTAATCAAATATTGATGGTGATGCCTGTTGTTCTTCAAAGCCCAGCAATTAGATTGCAGCTCCCTCCCAGTAAGTGGTATTTCCTTATCTTTATTTCCCTCCCTTCCACAGTTTTCTTTTCATAAACACAACATAAAGTCCATTGAATTGTTGCCAGAAGAGGCACTCGGGGTGTTTTGCTGATCTGATGGCCAAGCGACCTGCAGAGCCTGCATCCCCCAAACCCTGGGCTGGAGAGCAGACACCTGCTTGACCCCTGGAACAGATCCCACACCTCTGTCCCACAGCTGAATCCACCACTCCTGAAGTTAAACCCACGGATTACAGTCTTGTCACCCAAAACAGATAATTTTGATTTTCTTCCTGGCTGTGGCAATCCCGTGGGATGTAGGTAAAGGCTGTGTGGGATGGGTGGACACTGCTCTCTGCTGGCAGCAAGGAAAGCGTGCAGGAAACAGCTGGAATTTCCCTTAAAATTACCTTCAAAAATAAGGCATTTCCACTATTTCTTTCCATACTGTTGCATACAATGATTAAGCATTAGGGCAGAGAAAAGTTATTAAAATAACTCTTCAAATGTACAAATATTCATCAAAAGCACCTAAATAAAACTGGATGTTCTGTAGAAAATAATTATTTAAATACAATTTCAAAATTCTCACGTGTATGTGTGTCTGCATGTGCAAGCACAGAGAATACCTCAGGACAAGGATAGAGCTGTGAAAAGTTTGGAAAACTGATAGAACAACTGTATCCTATTTGAATATGTCAGTCATCTCTTTAAGAGAAGAGATGACTTCAAAAAACAACAGTACCCTTTTAACAACTGTTAAATAACTCAGAAGACTAACTCTGCAAAATAATTTTATTTTCCAGCCTGGGTCCCCTCTAAGAGCACCTGGAAGGTTCAAGACAACACCATAAAACTACTCCTAAAACTAACTGCATGCCATGAGCGTGATACTAAGAAAATTAATGTTCTTGTGTAGCCACTTCTGTGAAGCAGGGGAATGTCATTTTGGTGCAGAGAGTTAAGCACTCTGCCCTAGCAGGTTACCTTTGAACTTCCAGTTTGGTTCAGTGCTTTGTCACTGGCCCTAAAGTCAGATTTCAAATCACAAGCCCTGCCCTGAAGTCCATGTAAACTCTGTTTTCAAACCCTGGAGCAGTCTCAGCTTTGCACAAGGGAGATGAAGGTACTTACTCCAGTCCATTCAATTTAAATCAAGGAGGACAGTCCTTTATATCACAGAATATGGTCTGGTCAAGATACTGTGAACAACCATCAAAAAAACCAGAAAGGTAAACGAAAGGAACTTGCTTGAGAGACTCAGAAACAAATGATTCAGTTTATTACCACATGGAGAAACCCAAGTTCAGGTGGCCTGAGCTAGAGGGTGAAATTCTCCATTGGAAGATCCTACCTAAGTATCAGGAAGAAAATAAACCAACTTGGCACTGGTGTTGACTTATCCCAGTGAGAAAAAAAAACAAATATACATTTGTTTTTGCATTTTTTTCTGCTGGACTCCAGGAGGAAACAGTGGAAGCCAGTTGGCAGATGATCGAAAATTGGTTATTGCAGGGCATGAAACTGGGGCACAATGACTCCTTCAACTCAATCCTTGGTGATTTGCTTCCCTCCACAGCACTAGGCTTTCATTGGACTATATCTATTTTCCTCCTAAAGAAAGGAACATCTAATATTGCAGATCAGATCCAAGGACACCAGAGCAGGCAGCCACACACAATTGATTTCCTTGCTCCCTTACATTCAGTGCTGCTCCACTGGCAGGTACTGACACAAGTTTAAAAACGTTCTTGGAACTAATCTTTAGGCCACTCTTACTTGAAAAAAATCCAAAATGTGTTACTGCACTATTTGTAAAGGCCCCAGGAAGGAAAGAGCCTTGAAGAAAGGTGACAGTGAACTGCAGGCATGGCATGGGACAGAAAGGCAAAGGATCCATCCCCATTCCTTCCCTTTTCCTCTTGCATTCCCTGCTTACATTTCTAGCATGGCTTCACCCTGAAACAAGCTTCTTTTTCTACTGCTTGGGGTTCTGAAGGCTATTTTGAAGCAGACTGTAACGCAAAGATGTAGGACACAAAGGAAGCTCTGCGAAATACTTAGTTCAGGACTATTTGTGGGGGAAAAAAAAGACGAAGGGAACAGGATATACAGTTAACTAGGGTAAAACAAAAATGCTTCCACAAATGCAGGGTTAAAGAACATCATTGGGAAAAAAAATATTTTTAGGATTGTTTTTTGTGGGGCTTTTTTTTTGTTTAATTTGGTTTGGGATTTTTTTGGTTGAGGTTTTTTTACTTTTTTCCCTAACGGTCATAAAGATCTGTAAAGTTTCAAGAGTTTGTGTTTCTTATGTATGCACTGACTTTGCTTGTGTTCCACCTTTCAAAGGGCAGAACTGGGACTTTTTTATGGACACAGAACCAGCAAGTTATACCACAGGGGGATTCAGATCTCACTGAGAAATGTAGTCTAGAATATATCAACAGCATGTGCCTGTGTGGATGCCTTGCATCAAGATAAAGGGAGAGAATAATGCTGCTGGGGAATTATGTGCACAAAGCTCTGTGAAGCAAGAATTAAAAGTAATGAGATTAAATAGAAAATAACTACATCAGGAATATGTTAATAAATTAATTAAAGTCTACCAGAGTTGAACTGTTCCATAATTAAGGGTGAAGCCCATGAACGTGCTGTGCTCTCTTCTACTCAGGGATTTTGCCACAGGTAAAATTACCTGTATGAAAGTTTTTCTAAATCTATGAGGAAAAATGGGGTCAACTGAGAATGCGGTCTGATCATTAACTTTGATGATTTTAGACTTTGCCATTTTCTCAAACCAGCTTTATGGATGATTTAATATGTTTTCTTTACTGCAGTCTAATTTCTAGTGCATAAGATATTTTTTTAAAATCTTTTTTAAAAACAAGAGGTCAAGATTTAATGCTGTTTCCCCCCCCCCCAGATTTGTTTGCTGGGTTTCCATCTTTATATAATTTTCAAGTCAAACTCACACAGAACAAAACAGTTACTTCACAGCAGAGCAAGAAGTGGCACAAAGCCCATCACACTGAGGGACTGAGCACCTGAGATTAGTCTGGCACATTAAGGAAATAGTTGTATAGCTCTTAACAGATCTTTTATGTGAGCCTTTTAAACCACCCTGTAACATTTTATCCAGTCTCCACATATAAAAAATAAATGCTGTGCTTTCTGGGGTAGCAGATACTGTTGACTGTTCCAAGCAGAGGTAACCTCTTTCCCATAAGGTGCCCAGCCTTCATACTGTTTATTTTTTAGGGGAATGTACAACATGCAGAAAATATCTCAGTAACCTCTGCAGCTGTGACATTCTAGACTTGCAGCTTTGCTTTCCTCAAAACCAGCTCAGCTGAGAGTGCAGAATGACAGTGCACCATCACTTTAAAGGCTCAGTACCATAAATATGGAGAATCCTTCTCTTAGCAGTAGGTTCACATAGGGAACAAGATCAGAAGCTCATTTTCCTTCAGTAGCAGTTAAAGCTGTGCATAGGGAAGAGGAATAGTATTTACTGTGTAAAATGCATTTATGGATGCTGAGGATGAACACATTTGTGTGATTCTATGTGCTAACTGTAAATGGTTACACTTGAAATGTTCACCTCTGAAGGTGATAAGACACTGGTTTTGTGTATAAACCAGACAATATCCTGCACTACAATAAACGAATTCATATGGTGTTATGGTGGACCATCAGCTGTGGAGCCTGGGCAAGTCACAATCTCCAGGAAATAAAAAAAGTTCCTAAATATTTCAGTCTTTTCATTCAGATGTAATCTGAGTAGATGGAAAATATAAGACACCGCTTCCTGTAGGAATCAAGTGCCCATAAAAGAAGTGCCCACTGAAAGTTGCTGGTGATGGTGGTACATGTTGATACCCTCAAGAAATGGGCATGTCCTGAAGGTACAGTTTGGTGCTGGATCTCAGGTGGTTTGTGCAGCTACTCTTCCCTTGGGCACACCCTCACAACAAGAAAACCAGTGTTTCACTTACACCTAAGAAGGCACATAAAAGGGCAAGGCCTTGTATTTTTTGTGTTGAAGATCTTGGGTTTTGCCCTGCCTGGTGTCCAGTCTGTGTGCCCAGGCAGGAGAATTTCATAGTCTCACTTCCAGTGTTCATCCCTCCCCACGGGCCAGAAATGAGGAATGTCAGATGCTTCACTGCATTCCTGGTATTCTCCATCTGCAGCCGTGTGGGGAAATTCTGTTTTGAAACAGTCAGTATCATCTCACTACAAGCACTGCATTTTTATGAGGGGGGAAATGAGAAAGACAAATGTTACTCCTGTTCATGAATTTGCCTCTCATCGTTTCCCTTCTCTGCTCTGTGCCGAGTTATTTGATTCATATTAGGGGTTATTTGGGTCACTTTTACCTCGAGAGAGAAAATAATGGCAACCTCATTTGAGATTTGTACCAATTTAAGTAAGGAAATGGATTCTGCATATTTTGCGTAGCTGTTAAATTTAACTGAGGGTTCAGTGAAGCATGAGCTTCCAAATGTGAGTAAGAGGCTCTAACCGTTTCCCCCTATTTGTTTTTAAACTACATTTGTTACTTATGATTAGCAATTTTGTGTCATTCATATGCAGTGTACTGAAACTGAATTCAATAAGCTGACCTTCTTCCACCTATTAAGTTAAACTTGGTATTTAATTATTATGCATGCCAAGTCAAGCAGAAAAACTAAGGAGCATTTATAAATAAAATCATTGTGGGTTTTTGTGATGAGTAGGAATATTTGTGTTTATTACTTCTCGTAGGAAATTTATTACTGCTTATTTTGAGTTGGAATAAACACCAAAAAAAAAAGAACATCTGTATCAAAGTGTAAAGAACCACAACAATCAAAAGCTGTTTAATCTCATCCATTTAGTTCTAGTGCACAGTCTGTTCAGTGCAACTTTTTACAACATACTGTGCAAGAAAACAGGTCATTTAAACTCAGTAATTAGTATTACAGAGAAAATGACACTGCAGCAATGTTAATTACTATAGTACTGATGTAGTATGAGATATAATACATAATAGTCATGTCTTTAATTTTAAATTGAAGTGCAACAAAGCATATTATTCCTATGCTTTCACTTCTTAAATTAAATGGATCTTATTCAAGTGTACATTTGTATCCATGCAGAATGTTTTTAAATAAATCATAGTTCTGCTTTAACTCAAACTGGCATATTTTACTTTCTAATGGCATAAATTAAGCAACTTCTTGATCTAGAAACTTTCCTATGACAGTGGAAATCATGATAGAATTATATTCCATATGAAAAATTTCCACCATCATTTTCTTTTTCATTACAGCAGCTGTAAATCAGTTTGCAAATGAAGCACAACATTCAGTCTTTTTAAAAATAAAGATGACTCTCAGGGAGCATTACAGCTTTTGGAGGTGTAGTAGGACCTAGACACATATGATCAAATTGGAATTCATTCTGTACTGCTATGGCTAAAAGATCTGGCAATTGTACCTATAAAATATTCATAACAAAACAAAGAGACTTGCAGAGCAAGACAGTGAAAATTTTTACCTGGAGCTCCAGGAGGAGTAGAGTTCCCTACTAATGAATAATTATGTCTCTGCTTTTTGCAGCACCTTTACTTTTGGGTAACTTTGTTATAAATATTAAAAGAAGGAAAAAAAGAGGTAAATTCCAGATTTATTCAAGTGTACTTAAATAATTTATGTCAGCTGAAATGTTCCCATTTTCAGTGCGGGAATTTTGTAATGAAGCCATTACTCAGACCTCGCATAAAAAGTGCTCTAAAAGCTTACTTATTTAAAAGGGTAGCAATCCCATTCACCATGCTAACAATGTGCCCCTGGCTAAAATGTGTACATGTGGATTTAGCAAAATATTTGAATATACAATATAAGATTGAAAGGAGAAGTTGGAGTGTTACCTCAAGTCGGTTATTTCATCTCCAAACAAGATGTGTTGCTACGTTTGAACGAAGGTGCGAGAAGAGCAAAATCCTCAAGTACTTACAACCAGTTTCTAAGATTTGCAGGTTATTTCTTTAAAAATGCCTTTTTTTCTTTTTCCCCCACCCGTTTTAGGTCAGTGGGACAATGTATAACACAGGGAGACACGTATCTCTACGATTAGACAAAGAGCATTTGGTCAACATCTCTGGAGGGCCGATGACGTACAGTCACCGCCTGGAGGAAATCCGGTTACACTTTGGGAGCGAGGACAGCCAGGGATCAGAGCACCTCCTCAACGGACAGGCCTTCTCTGGGGAGGTAGGTCACCCTCCTGGGAGGTACCAGTATGAATTACTCGCTTTCCATTTCTGCCTGAAGGTATTTGCAAATTTAATTTGTCGCCGTAAAAAATGGTTTCCCTGCATCCGTCCTGAAAATCGGGGAATTAGGTTGTGCTTCCTCGCCCCTGCACTGCAAATGGTGTGATTTGTATCTAAAAATGAAAGTGCCGTGTTTATTGTATGCAGAGACACCCTCTATTCTCATCTGTGCTACTTACAAAGTAATCAAGTCTCTTCTGATGGGTCCTTTATGTCTCTTGTAAACACAAATACGAGATTAACCACAAAGCAATACTGGAAGTGCCTCAAATTCGTATGGAAGTGCTGGTTTTGCTACACACTGGTGTGTAACACTCTACAGTGATAATCATCCTGCCTTTGATTCATGCAAAAATAAGGAGATACTTAATTTCAGAGGTGGTTCCACAGAACTCTGCTCAAGAAATAAAGTTGACTGCACAAGTAATCCCTGGCAGAACTGGAACTCGTGTTTTGAATACACACCCATAAGTGTCCCAAGAAAGACCATAACTTCATGATCCTGATACCTGTTGCAGAATGGCCCATTACTCCTGCTGGATAAATATTTATGTGGAGTACTTTTTCAAGATGTAAATTAGAGTTTGCAGACTTTCTGGGACAAACAGGGCAGAATCTTTCCATTTTTCTTATGTAGGAACATTTTTACATAGAAGAAGTGCATGAGGTTTGCAGGACCCCATCCTTCTTCAACTTGGGCCACTGGTGTGAACTGGCAAGCATGCAACTCTACTCCACTACTCAAAATAATGCTTCAGAAAAACTGTATATTAGTGTGGGGATCATTTTTAAAGATAAAATGGATATCCCTGTTACCATTCTTTCAGAATACCAAAAAGAATATTTTTTTGATCATAAAGCACTTATTTTCCTGAAGATGAGTAATCAGCTTGACATGTGTACTCTCCATCACAGACTCTGGTGATGAGTCAGTTAATGTGTGGCATTTTCTTTGGCACTGAGCAACAGCAGTTATTTTAGAGTAAGAAATTAATTGCAGAGTTGCCAAATGATGGTGTTATAATTGATGGAAATCATTGGCTTTGTTTTATAAGCTACATAAATGTATAATACAGCCAGTGGCAGCTTTTGCATGAAATTACTCATGTCTGACACAACTGAATTCTGGTTGCCTTCATTAAATTCCATGATAAGTGAATATATAAAGTATTGCTCCTTTAAGAGCTGAAAGTTAAGTATGCTTTAGTAAATAAAGTCTTTACTTTGCTGTTCAGGCTTACAGAAGAGCAATATTCAAACAACAGAAAGTTGACTGAACAAGAAAGCAAAAATCTAGTTGAAACACACCATTGTACTTGATATGATGTATCAGCATAATTTCTGATGTTTTTAAAAGAGTTTTTAAGTTCATTGGTCCTAGACTATAACAATGAAAAAAATGTAGAGCCTTGTTTGGCAATGTTTAATATTGACACTTAAGTGGGCTCTTCTGGTTTTGAAAGTAGGAGTTCCAAAGCACTAATAATATTTGGTATTTGCTAACAGAGACCTCAAGTCTTAATAAAAGCAGAAAACCCAACTAAGTGGAAACTGCTGTCAGTCAGTCAGGCAGGCACAGCTGGATCTACAGTATGTGCAGGATTCCTGTAGTTGTGTGAGTTCCCCCTGCAGTGAATAGGAGGAGATTAGCATCTTCAGAGGATGATCAGTCCTGATAGCCAGGGATGCAGCTCTTAGGACAGGACAAATCACTTTGTGGAGATGCATCTCCCATGACAACAGAGAACAGACAAACAACAGGCTGAGGAGTTTAGACAAGACACCTTCTTTTCAGATGCTGAGATGGTTCTGTCCTTTGAGGATGTGCTTTTCAAAGTTTCAAAAAGCTGTTTTGGGCAGCTGGACAGGTTTCAGTAAGGTCCACTATTAATTACTGATTTGAACCTACACCTACACAGCTAAGTCTTATTTATAGAACACATACTGTTCCCAAAGTACAAGCACAGATGCAAATCAGTCATGCTGAACAGAATGGCTGCAAATTTTCAGGGAAAGACAGCAACTAATGGTGTTCTTTGACTGTACATCCACCCATACAAGTGCTGTCTGTGTAAATGAGTGATCTTTGATAAGCTCCCAGCACTAGAAGGTGAATTGTCTACAGTTCCCAGCAACTGGAGTGAGAAAGCTGTAAACAAGCCAGCTGACTTCCTGATAGAGTGTGTGCTCTATAATGTAACATGTGCTTTCAAGACTGTTGCTGCTAATTACTATTCACTTCTGCACTGGATAATGCTGTAAGAGGAGATGGGATAAAGAAAAATAACTGCATAGGCTCATTAGTTTAATTTAGCTGGTGCAGGTAAGAATAGCAATGAATGTTTGCCGGCTTAGGCTTTAGCAACCAGAGAAAAATCATTGCAGGGTTGCAGTGTGTGACTGCTAATTGCACACTGAACTCCCATGGCACTGCCTCCTCACTGCTGGTCTCAGTTGTGTTGGACAAACCCACCGTGGATTTTACCAAAACCTCTGTTTTGCCATGGAAACAATTCCCAAGGATGAAGTTACCCAAGCAGTGTGATCCATCCCAGTAGGTCACAATCAGATTATTCCTACTACTCCTTCCTCCAATCCCATCCCATCTCTCCCCTCATTTTTGCTGAGGTCTCCAAGACTTATTAAAGTCAGCACATTGCAGAGAGAGGAAGGGAGCCTGGGGAGAGGGCAGGGGAGAGGGCAGCACCTCTCCCTCACAGCACTGGCAAACTTAGATTGGCTCACATAGACCTAAATTAAATCCAGGAGCAGACAAAGCAGAAGCTTTTAAACAGCCCTGATATATCTTGAACCAGCTGCAATGTTCTCTACCCATGTGGAAGTCCCACCTAACAGCCATACTAAGGAAGTACTTTGTTTTAGGGACCCTTATTGCCTAGTAAAGGTGTTCTGCAAGGGGGCAGGCACCAGAGCAAGCTGGAGAGCACTGGAGTGGGACCATGGCATGAAAAACAGCCCAGAAATAGCAAATTGCTTCAAAATGTGCTATGATCTGAATGATACCAAGAGGCTTGTAATTTCTAGGCTTTAACATACAACTAGGTGTTAAAGGCTGTCAAGAGAGATCTCCACAATAATCTGGTTACCTTTTAGCCCCAAATTATCACTTTAGTATAGACAGAATAACTGAACAAACATTCAAACAGTTTGAGTGTAAAGGCTTTAAAACTGTGTATCAGATTATCATCAATATGTTTGGCACTGGTAAGTGGGAAGGCAGGCAGGCAGGCTTTGGAATGCTTAAATAAATAAATCATTTACTTGTCCCTATGATGCAAACTTGAGTGTGTTTAGTTCCCTGTTCTTTGCATAAGCATCCTACTGTATTACAACGATTAAAAGAAAATCTTGGCTTAAGCAAAGTCTCCAAGTAAGACACCAATCATTTGTGTCTGCTGCCTAATGCCTCCATGCAAAAGGGGTTTTAATGCTTCAGAGTCTGTATCATTTAATAAGACCACTTTCCCTTCAGACAGCAGCAGTACAAACAGCAGAACTGACCAGAGTGCTGTTGTTCAGCCACTGTCTGCCTTGTTAAAATATAAAGGTAACCTCTAAAAAGGTTCATGGTGAAAATGGGAGCCTTTACCTTTACCATGTGGCAAAGTCATAAAAATCCAAACCACTTATTTCTTCTCAGCATAAAAATGAAAAATGTGCTGCAGGAGACCTCCAATCACTTTATGGCTCTGCCTTGTAGCAGCCTTATCAGTGCAAAGGCAGAAAGTCAAGGAGCTTAATTATTTGGGGTTATGCACTTTTCACAAACTCAGTGGCTGGAGACTTTTAAACAAGAGACCACAGTCCAATACACATGAAAAAAAAATAGATATCTTCTCTTCCCACCCTTCCAAAAACCCAAGGACAGATTATAAACACACAATGACTTCATCTGCTACAGGAGAAGTAAAATGAAAGTGAGAAGAGGATCTAAATAAATGGATACATATTGCAAGCTGTACACACAGCTTGGAACTGAGATTTACTTTTGCTGCTGCTAAAAAAAACACTAAAAAAAAAAAAAAAGAAATACAAGAAAATGGGAATCAAAGGGAGAAGCTGAACATTCTGAATCATCAGTCTCCTCTGGCTACTGCAAATTCTTTAACTGCAGGCGTGTCTATGTGAGTAGGGAACTTCTAGTGATAGTAAAGGATTACTTATGAGAGAGATCAGTGTCTCAAATCCAACTTGTGATATTTTTGGAAGCAGGACTGTCACATAGAGAGCCTATGAGAACCAGCCAGCCAGCTGAAATAATTTAATCCAGCCTGCTGCAGAATTAGAGTGCTCTGAATTGTTAAATCAGAAACAGTAGCTCTGCCACTGAGACCTTCTGTACACCCCTGACTTGCCTGTGCAGTTCCAAACAGCCTCCTCAAAAACCTGATGGTGGGATCATTTATGGAAGAAACCATGGCTTGTCCTTGGACTGTGCTAGTACATAGTCCTTTGTCTTCTTTTGGAGCCTTTTTTGGAAATGGTGCAGGTCCTTTTTAAGTATTTCAGCCAGAAGAGAAGTTTGCTGTACTCCAACACTTATTAATGTTGAAAAATAAGCCTCTGAGGAAAGCACCAGATGAGGGAACACATGTCTAATGGAGGGGGGGAGGGCTTAGTAAAATCTCTATAACCTTCAGATTAATGTTCAGCTTCAAAGGAGAAAGTCAATAGGATAACAAATTAAATTGATATAGAAACAGAATATAAATCAGGAAGAGGTGGTGGTATTGTCATCACTAAAGTATAAGGAGACTGCTCACAGGAGTAATTCAAAACCAGTGGGAGATGAATATGTGCTGCAGTTGTAAGAATTCACTTCTGTCCTCCCTAAATAATGTAGGTGGCTTCACCCAAAGTTTTATAAAATATCCATAAAAAGCAGATTTAAAGTCCAAAAGACACATCACAGAATCACAGAATCTTCTGAGCCAGAAGGGACCCACGAGGATCATTGAGTCCAGGTCTTAAGCGAATGTCCCATACAGGATTACTGTGTTTTTCTAAAACAAATTCAATTTTATGTTTTAAGTTAAATAGGATTTTATTGCCTGTCAGAAGAACAGAAAATGGGATTGAACAGTATATTAGTACAGACTGAGGAATATTCACACCTGACTGTGGTCTGGTAATTCAAGACCTCTGAATCACCCAATGGAAATTCCCTTTTATCCTCTATTGACTTTTGAAGGAAATGAGGTTCTTAAAGAGAGATCCATTTTGGCAGCAGCCTGCCTAGTCTGTCTCTCCTCCTAAACTACATGGGGATGAAATGACCTCCTCTCCCTCTGGGCAGCAGAGCCCTTTGGATTTGAAAGCATCATCCCTAGGGAAAAAAGCTGGACAGCAAAGCTTGCAGGAGGCAAACTTGGAAACCTGTGTTGTTTTATAAAGTAGAACATATCAAAAACATTTCTTAACATTCCCAAAATACTTCTCAAAATACAATGAGATGATAAATCAAGATTCTAAGCAAAAGTTTTGTTGACTAAGGAGTCCTTAAGGTGCTAAGGCTTATAAAGGCTTATACACTTACTGTACTTACTAAGGATTATACACTTACTGTACCTGAAACCAGCAATAAAATGTAGATGACAATAGGACAGTGCAAATGGAAGAAGAAGATAAAAGGTAATGTTTTAATGTACTGTGTATTTTTGTGTCAGATACAGAATGCATTATTCCAGAACCACTGCATGAAATAATATGCAATAATTAACCAAAATCTGCTCTTACAAATATCTGATTTAGATTAAGCAGCCTGTTAAACTGTGGGACTATGGCCTCACTTCCAGGACTGTCACTGAGAGTGAGCAGAAGCCAGAGGAGCAGATCAGGATGCTCTGAGGCTCCAGGCAGAGTAGAAAAACCAAACAAAAACCTTTAAGCTCCACGTCAAAATGCAGCTTTTAAAGGAGCCTCCTGCTCACAGACACGTCCCCCGCTGGAGCTGCCACCTGCTATCCCAGGAAGAGCCCTCATTCCCTCTTGGCTCCAGGGAGTGCAGGTATCTGGGAAAGCATCCACACTCCTGCAGTCCTGCAAACTCTGCCTGAACCTCAACAGCTTCAGTGACAGCGAGGGATTGGAAAGTTTGGGGCACCTGCAGATTGAACAAATAAACTTATCCCCCAGTGGCTACGTAGGAATATACAAAGGGGAAAGCTACAAAATGTGAAATATATGCAGCTGTCTGGAGATACTGCAAACAATTTCCAAAAATCTAATAGTGAATATCTGAATGCCAGGTTTTCTTTCTCGGATTTCTCGTATTATTTTGTTCTTAAAGAATTCAGAGTATATGAATTGTACATGTTTAACTGCTACTTTGTTGATGGATAACAAACAGGTGTGCAGATAAAAATGTAAACTAATTGCTGCACACAATTGCATTTACTGGATTTCGTGTTCCATTAGATTCTTGTAGTTGTTTTTTTCTTTTTGTGACAGATTTTCAATATGAGGTATATACTTAAAGGGACCATAGACAGAATTAAGGGGAGATGAAATGACAGAGTGGTTCCTTGAAACCAAAAGCTGAAATGGGTGCAAAGCCAGGCAGTAACTGAACCATCTAAACATCCGTGGCTTCGTGGCAGCAACAGGAACATTAAGACACCAGTGAGAACAACGTGCTGACATCCAGATAAGTTGGAAGCAGCAAATAGGGCAACAATTAAAATGCAGTTGGTGTTTCTTACCCAGGAAGCCTCTCCTTTTGAACTACTCTATTGGAGAGCACAAGAAAGATGACTTTCCAGGAATATGGAACAGAAAATTTTGTGGTGTATTTTACATCAAAACGCAATAAACTTCCTGCACTGGCTACGTGCTAAAAATACATCTTAATCCTTAGTGACCTTCAAAAGCAGTTTCTTCTTTAACTCTCTTGAAGTGGAATAGTTGACTTTTAAAACTTATGTTCCTTCCTGTATTTTTTTGGCCTAGACAGTCATCTTCAAGTCATGGGTAATATATGCTTGTTAAATAAAAAATACCCAGAACTCGAGAGCCAGGAGAAGTTATAAAATCAACCCAAGGCGTAGCAACTGTAAATCACTGATCATAAATATATAAATAGAAAAAATACACAGCAAGTACAACTCATTTTTATATGAATGGCTGCATTGTCAGGCAGCACCAGGGCACTCCTGCAGTCAGGATCTTACATTTAGTGCTGTTGTAGTCATACTGCTATTTTTAAAGGAAAATTAGATTCTAGAAATAGCCTGTTTTATCCTTCCCTTGGGAAAAACCCTTAATTACACAAATCAAGTTATATGATGTCCAAACTTTATATCAGCAATAAAGAATTTTATGTCATGTATAATCAGCTGCTCCTATCATAAATACCATTCCTGTTACTTTTTCACCTTTCTAAAACTTGATTAGCAGTGGAAATACAAATAAGGCTTTTATTTTTTTTTTAAATTTTTTTTTTGGCAAGGGGAAGAATTTACAGTTCATACCATAGGCCTAAGTGTGCATTTTATGATAGGTAAAACAGGAAAAGTTTAATGGTTTTATTTGAAGCAAGCTGTAATGGAATGTTTCTCTTGGTGTATAAGGCTCAGAAATTCAGTTATTGCCCCGACAGGAATCAGGATTGGACCTGATGCAGCTGTGGCTCTTCAAAGATACAAACTAAGAAAAAGATACAGGGGGAGAAATTCTGTATTTATGTCTTTAGCAGAAAGACTGACAATAACATATAATTGAAAGGAACAGTCGTTTAATTTTATAATCCCAAACAATCATTAGATACCATCTGGAGATTGAATGACGCTTTAGAACAAGTGTTTAACCCCTTATAAAATTTGAGACTAAATTTCAGGTACCCAAACAGGATTTTGATTTTTGCTTCAGGCTTGCATTTTTTCATTTTGTCAGATTACTGGGGTATTTGTGTGGTCATTGGAGGTGAAAATTCACTTTTCACTGTCACATCAAATAAATGAAGCTCCATAGATACTATTTGCTGTATACTGAAATTTAAGAAACTGCACTGGCAGACTTTTAGAGGGGTGGTTTGGGGTTGTTTTTCATTGTCAACACATACATGGATGTTCCTTGCCAGAAAACGTTCCTTTGTTGGAAACTACTTTTCTGAACCTTAGGAGCTCTCCATGCATTAGCAGAACTGCAGGAGCTGTCCAAACAAATTGCAGGCTCTATGACAACGTCAGCTTGTATTAATGTAGGTGTGACACAGCAAAATATCTGCTGCAGGGAATAATAATACTGAATTTCTTAGATACTGAGTGAAACAGATCCCTTTAGTAATAAATACATTTTTTTGCACATGTTTACTTTTTGGTTACCAACTGTTCTCTTTTTTTGGAGGGAGTGAGAAGTGGAAGAGAGTGTCAATGTACTGAGAGCACAGTCTGTCACCGACTATAATCTAAATCCCTTTGGTGCCTCAATTTTAAAATCCAGCATCATAAAAGCAATAAGGTGGAGTTTTTCTGCTTAGAGTAGCAGCTGTAGGATTTGCTCTTTTAAACCACTGGGACATGGAAACATTCAGCTCTCTAAACCTCCAGTGTCACTTATGAGCTGTTTGCTTTGCCTCACTCCAAATTATTATCATTTGCTTGTGGTGACTTCACTTGCTTCAGGATGATTCTTCTTTAATTAAAGAGTAATTTACCTCTGTAGGCAAAAAAACCTACACTCATTTTGAAATGGCTTTTGTGTTTCATGTTACTTGGTAATCATTTTTCCACTACACTTTCTGTAAGTTTTAACTTTCCCCCCAAATATATGCAAAGTAACATTCCAAAGAAAGGAGGAATCAAGACAAACAACCTGTACAAAAGCTCTTGCAGCTACTATGGACAACCAGAAAAGAAAATAAAAAGTAAGCATATGAATTTTTATCATTTTTACAATTTACCAAAATGATAAGCAGGGAGCAGTTACTGCAAACATTATCTTGGACAAATGGACTTTGGGATAAAACTGGATGATTTGGTGTTTATTTGCTAACCATGGACATCAGACTGCCAAAACTCCTAATACCCTGTTTGTTAGCCCAGTCTATCCTAACTGGCAGTGCCTGTGGACTGGAGGATGGATGCTGGGGATCAGATCCTAAACAGGAGAGCCCAGAGTTAATGGCAGGTGAGACACAACACTGAAAATACAATGAAGTTCCTCAGGCCTGTTCGGTGCTCAGCCCTCACACACCACACGTGTCTCTGTTGCAACAACTCATTAAATGACTAAGTGAAGCAAAACCAACTAGTTCTGAGATTAAGAATGGGCCTTGTACTCAGAGTGTCAATTTGGAAACTCTCTTCTTCAGCAATTTTTGTGTTACTCTCTAAAAATGGAAGAGCTTCAGACAATGAACATGACCCGAACTTTGAACAGTCCAAACTTTTTGCCAAAGTCCTCCTGGGGGAGACAAGAGTTCCTGGCTCATACCCAAATCAGGCAGATTTAATTTACTTGGGACCTGAATGCTGGGGGGGAACCACATCCTTCTAGGTCCCAACTCCAGCTCGCAACTCTCCCTCCTCCCTCGTGATAATCTCTGCTTTCTAACCCTCAGGGGCAGCTGTGAACCCTCACCATCAGCTCTCTGACCTTCAGTTTATTTCTGTAGCTTCTGCTACTCCTTCACTGGGCCTTTGTCCTTCACCTCACGTTCAACAGTTTCTTATGAGGCATTTTAGTATCTTAGTAAAAAGCCAACTAAGTCATGTCATTTCTAGCTGCCTTTTTATTACATTTTCAGGAAATGCTGGGAGGTTGCAGAGTTACAGTTTTCATTTAGCATGAATGAAACTGTCTTGACCTTCCTCCATCACGGTGGACCTTTCCTGGCATACACTGCCCCCCCAGAAAGTCAAAATACTTTAAATTTGAGGTATTTAATTTTAACCATCTAGGTAATTTCAATACAGACTGAGAAGGATATACTTCTAAATTTTGTTTTCTTTAGGGAAAATTATGATAGATAATGGAATAGGATATTTTACAAAAAACAAAGGGAAGCAAAATTCAATTCTGTTATCATTTCAGAAGCATGTCTTTCTAAAATTATTACATTTAGAACAGTTGCTCAGGCATAGCTACCCTTAAAATAGCATGTGAGTGATAGCAGCCACAACAGCATCAGTGCTAACACCGTGCAGAATTAGAATTGACAAGGTTAAACCACATTTATTTGAAGTCCATTTTCTTTCCACTTATCTTTTAATATCTCACCTTTATCTGTCTGCATTCTTATCTCTGTATGAACTAACTCAACATTACTGCATACACCTGCCAAGATTTGGTGGATTAAAACTCAGGAGAAATTAATTCATTACATTCAGCTACTTTTCAGTGGTTTGGTTGGTTGTTTTTTTTTTTAATCCAACTGCCATGGAAACATTTTGTAACTGACGATTTGCCACAGGCACATTAGAAAAGTACCATAGACAAGTTATTACTCTGAAAGTTCTATCAAAGGCAAAGAGAGTTCTGGATTTTAGCAAGAAAGGGCAAGTCCATTACTGGCCATCTCTTTCCATCATCTCCAATTTTATTTACTCTTTCTTATCAAACTACGAACATGCTCCTGCCATCTAGTCCCTGGAAATTCTGCTAATAACAGAACCAGTTGGCAACACAGCCTTAATCTGCTTAACCTTCAGTGTAGGACTGGCCAGAAACAGCTGTCACGTTCTCTCAAATGTGACGTTCCTATGAATCAAAAACCTCTTTTTTTTTTTTTTTTTTTATTTTTCAAGCCACGTTCAACGTGAACAGTACACATTTAGCCTATTTTGTTACATAAATTTCTGCTCTTTTCACCTTTAGCAGTTTCTTTCCCGTTTCCTCTGACAGTCAAAGCACAGAGTGATCAAGGCCTGAGCTATCAGTCCCATACAGCACCTCCAACCCAGCTCAATGCTTTGAAGTCTACATCCAAAGCACAGCATGTAGGTATGGTCCCCAGAGGCCCATCATTTTCCATGCTTATACAGGAATTAATCTTGCAGCATCCCTGGCTACAGGAGCTCAGCCACCCAATTCTCATTACCCACTGCTTTTTTTGCCTCCTACCACCTAAGTCTGAAATACCCTGGTGAGGTTGTGCAGACAAAAGTTTCTTCCTCCTGCTCTAATCCATCAAACTCTCAACTCAGAACTTTCACTGCACTAAAATTCAGTCCATAAAGCATTAGAGGAGCATGGCTTTCAAACTGGGGCTCTGCTAAGATTCTCCAGAAGAATCCCTTTTTTTTAATATATTTTGAGAGAGCAAAAAGTTTATGGTAATATATATAAATGATGGATTAGCATATTTGCCTGAAATAGGGAATTCTGATTCAGAAAATGATAAAAGACTTCTTAGAACTAACTGCACTAATGTCAAGTGCTTTAAAAGGCAGGTTAGTGTTCATTGCTTGCTCTCATAAAAAACAGGGAAGGGTCAATAAAATATCACAAAAATATGCTACCAATAAAAACATAATTAAAAACATATAAAGCATTTGCAGAACAATCCACCACAGCTGAAACCTGAAACCCTCTTAACACACATTCTTGTGGCAGGACGTGCCTGTACTTCAAACACAAAAACTAATAATCAAAGAGACAGACAGAGCTCTGGTCCCAGTTCTGCACGGTGTGAAATTACTTTGTGGCTTTGAGGTTTGTGGACTGTTCTAGAGACTATTGTGGCACTGACCTGTGGAGCCAGTTTTACTCAAAATACAAATTGCTACACCAAGACTGCTCCGGTTATTCTAGATTTTGGCAAATATTGTTCCATTTTCACCTCCAGAGCAGTGGTCACAGTGAGACATTTCCAGCGAGGGGGCTCATGGAGGAGCCTGGGAGAATGGTGCTGCTGTGGCTGGAACAGGGCACTCCATCCCTCCCCCTTCCTGCTTTAGGCATGATTGGTGCCATAAAAGAGGCATCAGACAGGAATAATTCCTTGTACATCCAAGGCTGTCCTGACCCTGGGAGCTGTGTTAAGGTAAAGTTCTCCATGGGAGTCTTAAAGCCCCCGTGCTCCTGGTACCCAGATTGTCCCTTTGGCAGTCTGTCTGTATGCACAAACATGACTTTATTCACACTCAGCCCTGCTGAGGGGAGGGACAACCCAGGAAAACCAGCTGGTTACTGAAGGTCAGAGGGGTGGAGGCACCAGATCTGCAGGCTCTTGGCTGCACCACAAGACAATCAGGCAGGTTTCTGACAGTCTCAGCTTGTCTTTCAGAAAAATTTCTTTGAAATCAAGTTCCCTCCACGAGGTACTTTGGTTTTGACATATAAGCATTTTCCAGCAAAACCCTGTTTCAGCAAAAAAAAAAAAAAAAAATCCCAACTAGTTCTGCTTGTGATCAGTGTAAGGCCTTGTTCTGTGTGAAGCCCAAGGGTGTGTTCAGTTAAGAGGGTTTTCACTGTTTGATTTATAGCTTAGAGCCTCCCCATCTACTGTTCCTAAGTCACAAAAAGGCACAATAGAGGAGCTGTTCTTCCTCCTGACTGGTAGAGCCGTTCCCTGGGGCAGTTAATTAGAAAGAAAAAAAAAAATCACCCTTATTCTTCCAGATTCTAATGAATGTCAGTCTGTTCTATTCTCGTAGGATTTTCTTTTAGAAATCCAGGAAAATGATGAAAGGAAAAATGGCAGGGTAAAAAAAAAAAAAGTTCCAAAAGCCTTTTTCCTGTGGCCTATTTGAAAATACATTCCTATTTTTCAGATGTACTCAGTACTGAAGATGAACACTTCAAAGTAGGTTGGAAATCTTTTGTTAGAATTTTGAGCTTTTGGGCAGCACATTCAGGGTCTATCCCCAAAAATCTCCATGTGCATGGACAATCCCATGGAAATAAGTGAAACCATGGGCATGCTGACAGATGTAAAGTTGGGTTGTATGTTTGCAGTGCAGTTGTTACCTCAGGACCACAATACTGTGGGTCACCATACAAGAAAAACAGGATGTAACCCCTAGGATTTAAAATATTTAATCCACCTCAATTTAAAATGTGATCTCCACTGTGAATTTATAAATGAACTTCAGTTTTTCTTACTTGATGCACACAAGGTATTACCAATTATGAAGTATCTAGAAATTGCTAATACTGTAGAAATTACCAAGAGATTAGAGTGAAAAGAGAATTTTTAAGAGGACACAGGCTTCTCTCCTAGCAGAGAACACCACATCAGTTCTGTGATGCCATCCATCTTTCAAATGATCTTGTAAACTCATCAATATTTTGGTTGTGATCATCAAACAATCCTTGGGCAGCTTGAAGTCGATCAATTTTACCTGTGTGCTGCTAGATGGTATTCCTTATTTTGTGCTCTGAAAGTGGCAGCTTGTAACTCAAAATGAACAACCATTATTAAATCTAAAGATGTACATAGTTTAAAATAAAAATAAATAAATAAATAAATAAATAAATGGAGAATTCTAGAAAACCATCACTGAGATGAAAATCTGCCCTTTAATGTTTGTGAAGAGGAAAATAAAAGTGCAATGGAGAGCTGGAAGAGACCATCTGTCTCCTTTTAGTGTGTTTTGTTTAGAGTTGGGCCTGAACCAAAAACCTAATTCAGACATGTCCAGTGTTTGGAAGCTGTCATGTCATGGTCCCCTTGGATATTCAGAATTGCTGATGGCTGCTCACAACAGGCACTAATGATACCCCTTGGAATGCTTTTGGCTTTGCAGCCATTAGCACGTTGCCCATTAACTATCAATTATCTCGCAGGGTGATTATTTTGCCGATTTTACAAATGGGGAGGCTGAGACAGAGGGGCTGAGTCAACTGCAGTCATGACAACAGACCACGGCAGGGTGGAGACCAGGACACGAGATTTCACGGTGTTTGCAAAGGACCCAGAGATTTTGGCCACCTCACATCTCAAAATTCATTCCTAGTGGCAGATGGAAACCTTAATCAGGCAGGGCTGGTCACTGTTCCTGCCACAGCAAAGGTTCATCACCCTGAGACACTGCACTGGGCAAACCACAACCCCCAGCTGTGCTAAAGGACAGTCATGAATCTCCCATCAAATATACACAACATTCTGCCACCCAGAAGGTCCTCTGCAGTTTATACCTGAACCTGCCTTTTACCAGCTACTTTTTAAAGCTCCAAACTTGTAAACGTCAAAGAGGCAGAGAAAAACAATGCCAGATAGAGAAGGCTGTAGTATAGTAAATAATGCCAAATAAATCTCAAAGTACTTTCTTCTGAAATGCAGTAAGACTGTAAGCACTGACAATATTAAAAATCAATGAAGCAGAGAAAATAATTTACAAGATGTATCTTCAAAGTTTGTGGAATGCTGATAGGGTAAATATCTCTTAAAATGTCCCTAAATGTGTAGTAATTTTTCTTTGGATGTATAGCCTCAAATTTATTGAACCATTTAATTATTTTGACAGTCTTCAAACTCTGAGATGTTGATTGATCCTAATCAGGAGATCTGTAACTGGACAACTGTTCATCGAATTGCTGTTAATGAAGCAAATAGAACAACCCTTAACATGCACACATTTCATTTGTACACCTTACTTACACCATTCATCTGTGGGCAAGTGGAGCCATACCAGTTTCTACAAAGCAAACTACACTATGATAACAATGACATGCTTCCCTTGTAATTTTAATTCATACTGGAAATCTAATTTCCAGCAGTGACACTACATGCAAAAATAAAAGAGCCACTTAGGGCTGTGTGAACACCTCCAGCTGCAGACAGTAAAACTATTGCCCATGACTTGAGAAAGAACAGCACAGCCTTTGAAATCTGAAGTCTGTGACCTGCTGCAATGCATCAGCTTTCAAGTTTTTGGGCCAACTTTTCTCAAATGGTCAGCACGGTGAGAGCTACAAGTTATATATGTGTGTGTATGCATATATATATGTGTGTGTGTGTGTGTGTGTGTGTGTGTGAGGTAAAACCAGCAGAAAGTGCATGCTGAGCTGGTTTGAATGAACAATCCACTGCTAATAGTTGGTTAGGTGAAAATATTTTCCTTTGTTGCTTAAGAAGCTGTCTTTGGTGTTTTGATTCATGAAAAATTTTCCTCCTCCTCCTATTCTGAAGCAATGTGAGCAGCTCCTGCTTTAGGTAGATTGCACCAAGATCTTTCTTGTTTTTATTACTGCAAGTAGCTTTACCCTTCTCCCCATTTGCTGTTGAAAGTAGAGGAACCAGAAAGAAAAGAGTGTCTGAGGAGCTGGCAGAGCCCCAGCTGCTGCTTCCCCTGCCTTTGATCCGTTTGCCTCACTGACTGCAGAGGAGTTTGTTCCTCGTTCCTACCTTTCTTTGCTCTGAAGTTTTGTCTGTACTGAGATTAGAGCTTGTTTTAGTGATACAGATGGGCCTGTGTGGTCAAAGGTACTTTGTTGGAGCAGAGTTCCTGGGAGGTACAAGCAGATGCTGCAGAAGTCATTGGCAATTGAGTGATTCCATAACATCACTCCCATAACATTGTCTCATCTACTCTGCAAACTGTGACCTGCAATCCAACCTCAGCCAAAGGGACTGTGGTGTTTTATCTGGGTCTTTTCAGGTAACAGCAACTACACTCTATTTTTATCCATTGTGAAATGGTTTATTCACCAGACCTCAGGTTGGCCAAGAACAGTGTAAATATGATGAGGGGATAAAACTGCACAGATCTGTGAGCAAACTTCTCTGATGTTCTCAGCCTCCATAACTTGTCCCTGTCCTGCTCATCAAACCCCTGATATCAGGAGGATTTGTGACAGTCACCAGATGCCAGGTCCAAACCCCAAGGTGTTCTCCTTCTACTGAGTAGTAGAAAAATGGGCTGAAAAGTATTTTCTGTGCTATTGTTCCTTACTAAAAATTTAAGAGTTCTAGTAAATATAATAAAAGCATCAACTCATTAATCAAAAGTAGTACTTTCACATCCCTACTTGCAGTATGAGCAGATCAAGCCTGTTTGTTCTCCCAGTTATCTTCTATGAGAAAGGCAGTTCTTCTGTTATCTTTGTTTTTTTTCAAAACAGCACTTTGTAGTGCTTCAGATAACACAGAATAAACTTTGCTAAAAAAAGTTACAAAATGTAAAAGTTTAGTGCTCCAAAATTGGGAAATGGGAACAGAAAAGCTGGTTGTGCATCCAGTAGTTTTCTTGCCCATGCAGTCTTTTTTTGCCTCCCTTCTCTGCTGTCTAATCTGATCTGCCACAGAGAGAGATCAAACAGGGTGAATCAAACAAGTCAAAGTAATTCAGGAGGTTGAGGGGTTTTTTCAGCCTCAACATCAATTCTGCTGAATTGCAACATCAATCCTTACATTTAGGTTTTATGTCCCTCTTTGCATGACAAGATAGAATAATGTCTTTAAAACAGTTAAGTTGATGCAAAATTTGGGTTTGGTGTTTCTGAAATTTATTGATCCTAATTATGCGACAACAAAGCTAAAAATCAGAATGCAAAGACACAGTTTAGCCTTACGAAGAAAAGGTGAGACACTGCAACCTGCCAGAGCAGCTGAACTTATTCTTCTGGGCTTTCAGAAACACTTGCAAGAGCAACCTGTGACATCCTCAGAGTGATGCAGAGGGCAGAGCAGCAGCACTGCCCCTTCCCACTGTGACAGAACCTTGGGAAAGCAGCAGTCTGGTCTCAGACATATATTCATAACCTCTGAACACCCCTGTGACAGGAAACTAGGGGGTGTTTAAGGGCCATTTTCTTCTCTAGGAAATGCACAGTGAGGGAGGGAACAGCTGGATAGCAGTGCTAACGTTAGAAGAGTGACAGATTTTAAGTGAGGGGAAGAAACGGGTCAGAAAAGGACAGGGGAGAGGTTTGGTGTTCGTAAAAACAGGGGAATATACAGGTCTGGATAAGGGCAAGGAAAACCACGTGGACTTAGGTGGCACAGGCATCATTATAGGACAGTCTGGTTTCCCATGGCTCAAAGGGAATCCAGCCCATGCTGGGCACAGACATCCACAAGCATGTTTTTGATTTCATCTTTTCATCTGCTGGCACAGTCCAGAGTTGACAGGGGCTACTGGAGCAAAATGTGAGTCTATTAAATGAAGGTGGGCAGCCTCAGTTCTGCACAGAAATACAGACTGACTTGATAAAACAGCCAAGTTTAGTTGAAATTACAGGGGAAAAGGTAGACAAATTGAAATTTGGACTGGAGCACAAGAGCCAACAGCAACTTTATATCATGTGTTTGAGAGATGTAATGCCCTGAAGTACTAACAAATGCATTTTTACATCTCATCCTGAGAGTCTTACAGATTTTTTTCTGGAAATGTCCTAAAAATCTCAACCTTGATGTTCAAACTCACAATTGTTTTGAGCAAACCTATTTCCCTGGTGAGTTGCCCTCTTTTCTTCTGCAGCAAATTTCTTCTACTTGACTCCCAGTTCTGCACAAAGTGATTTATCAGAGAGATTGCATTTTTTTTTCCCCTTCTGGAAAGTGTCAGTTTCTGAGCAAGATCAAATAACCTCCTGCGCTTCAGTATTGACTAATTTTAATTATTAAAACCTTTCTCCCAGGAAAAACTCTTCATGCTGTTTGCTGAGAAACCAGCAATTTTTAATAGAATTCAGGGACTTCTTGAGGAGATGAGGGAACACTGGAGACAGAATTCTGACTTGATACTGGGCTCACAGTTCTATAACATTTCTTTATAAGTAGGAAGAACTAGCTTTTTCCTTTGCCTTCTTTCTGTGTGTCTCCCTTTAAACTTGTGATAATGGGCTTTGCAAAGGCTGGAGAAACAGCAGCACATAATTTGTTGTGCCATAAAACTAAATTGTATATATTTAAATGGATTGTAAAGCTAAACACGTACTTTGCATATATACTATGCTTATTAAAATCAGAAATCAATATTTTATTAGGAATCATTTCAGTGATACACAGTCCCCATTGAATTAATTTCATATGGAATCCTTTCCTCCCAACAGCCTAGCAAACTGATGTTGTGAAATTGTCAAAGACAAAAAAGAACAGCTACATTCACGTTGGAATTTCTCACATTTAAGTTCTCGGGTTTTCCCATCATTGACAAAATAATTAGATGTTTTAGCAAGGTAATAGAATAATTACACTGTTGCTCCATAACTCAAAAGCTAAAGACAGCACTACCTGCATTTGAAGTCTAACACAGCTTTGCCTACAAACACTACAGACCAGCCTATCTCACCACCACAACAAATTGTTTACTGCAGGATAATGAAATGAAATACATGCTTAATGGTGTAAGCTTGACAAAGTAATAAAGTTATATAGAGAGTCAACATTATCTCCAATTAGGTGTCTACTTTGGTTGAAGAATTCTTAGCATTACAGTTCAAAGAGCTGGATTTTTATCTGCAGTAATTTTCAGCTCCATTTCATCCGTGCACTAACAGAAAGGTTCTTTTTCGCTGTGTGAAAGCCATACCAGAGGATATGGCACATAACAAAGAAATTAAATAAAGGAAGAGGTGGCAGGCACAACATTAGGATTAACTGAAGGAACTACAGCTGGGAGAATTTGTGAACAGTAATTTCATGGGGGGGAAAAATAAGACAAAGCCCCACAGGAGACATTGCTTGTATTAAGTCATCTTTCACCATTGCAGTCACTGTGCACCAACAGTCATAAATACCTGCATGATTTTATGAGTTTGGCATGAGTTCGAAGCCAACCACAGTATTTGCCACAGCCCAGCATTGCAGCCACAGCTGCCAGAGCTCCAGGAGGGTTTGGATGCTCCTCTGGGGCACAGGGGGTGACTCTTGGGGATGGGTCTTGTGCAGGGCCAGGAGCTGGACTCGATGATCTTTGTGAGTCCCTTCCAACTCAGCATATTCTGTGACTCTGCACCTCTCACAATCCCTCGCTTCATTCAGACATTATTCCCCCATGGAAGCCACACTGCACATCCCCACTGAGTTGGTATTTCAGGAGTTCCAGTGGGAGCTGGAAGCAGCAAGAAATGAACGTGTGTGTGTTTTTTGCATGGCAGTCAGGAACATTCTGAAGGCCAGGCCCTTTGCCAGCCAGAGTAAGGAGCTGCTTTCACAGCCTAACCGAGGCCAGGCTTTCTGCCAGCAGAACATAACTTACTACATGGACAAAACAAATTTCAAAGACTTTGAATTGAATCATTGCCCAAATTCACCTTTTCTAATTGCAGACTGTCCAAGAAACTAAAGGTTTCTTCAGGAATTAAGCATTTTAGAGCATGGCACATTCCCTGATTTTCTTTCATTAAGGGAAAATATCTCTTTGGCATCTCAGGTATTTCCATTCCAGTATTTTCAGCATTTCAGCTACATAAATTAACCTGCAAATGAATACAGACTGTGTTTTCTAATGGGAAAAAAAAAGCTTTGGCTTCTGTTGTCTGATGTAGAAAGTCTGGTGATACAAAATGCAAATGTGACTTTATTGCTCCCCTTTCACCAGCATCAGTCCATGTACTGCATTTGTTAAGCAGTGTTTGCCAGTACCTTGCTTTATTTCACCAAAGCCTTCGGAGAGAGCTAAAGGGCTTATTTTATAAAGATAACTGGCTTAGTTATGGCTTCTGAGTGTCAGTTACCTTCCCTACTGAATATAATGCTACTCAAGTCATTCAGAAACAAGAGTAGTTGTCTGCTTTAAGCTGTACTATCTCATTTGTAGATAATCCATGTCCTCTTGTTTTGTCTGTGCTTGTTTTTTCTCAACTTTAAACTTAACTATTAAACTACAAGTGTAAAACTGTCTCTTACACAATTTACATAAACACCAAAAGGCAGTTACACCTTCCCTCAGCTTTAAAACAAGCTTCCAGGATGCTCTGAAACAAAAAGCCAAAAAAAAACGCCCTTATCTTCTGCCTTCAGGGCAGATCTGTGCCTACTTTCCTCTGAATTTTTGCCTCTGCACCTCCAACAGGAAATCCTGGTGTGAAATTTCTCAGAATCATTTCTAAAAACTTGACTCTAATATATCGTCTCATCTACCACGGCATTAATATCCTAAGGGACCTTTGACAATTCAATAAAACATTCATTCCAGAAATGCTTTTGGCTATTTTGAGTCAAGCTGGGCTTCTTCACGCTTTTCTGTGTTGGAGCCCTCAACTTACATTCAAATAGCAACTTAACATCACTAGCAACTATATCCATTTCAATTTTTTTTCCTCTTCTATCAGGCTTTATGGTGCTGGAAATCAAGTGTCCCACAGTCTGCTGCAAAAACTATTTGTATTCTGACCTTCTTTTTGCACCTTTTATGGGTGATGTGGCACAAATTGTAATTGTCATGGATCAGTGACACAGGCTGAACTCCATAACATCACATTCATTATTAGATGCTTTCCCCAACACCTTTAATGTTACATTGGAGCATCTCACAACATTGTTACAGCTATTCTCATGTTGGAGATGGTGAGCTGGACAGAGCTGGGAGGGAGATGTGCTTAAGGGTAGAGGAGTTGAACATAATTTTGTAAAGTCACAGGTGAACAACCCAGTCACTAAAGGAGAAGGAGACTCTTGAGAGAAAACATGTGTTGAAAAATCATAGAATTGTTGGAAAAGACATTTAAGGTCATTGAGTCCATCCATTAACCCAGCACTGCCAAGGCCACCACTAAACCATGTCCCCAAGTGCCACATCTGCACGTCCTGTAGGTACTTTATGGGATGGTGACTCCACCACTGCCCTGGGCAGCCTGTTCCAATGCTTGACAGCCCTCTGGGCAAAGGATTTTTCCCTAATATCCAATCTAAACCTCCCCTGGCACAACTTGAGACTATTTCCTCTCATCCTATCGCTTGTTACCTGGGAGAAGAGACCAACTCCCACCTGGCTACAACATCCTTTCAGGTAGTTTTAGAGAGCAGGAAGTTCCCCTTCAGCTTCTTTTCCTTCCAGGTTCTTCTCCTATCCATCCTACACCTGCCAGCAGGGAGTGGGCAAGGAGAGGTCACCAAGCCCTGCACCGTGGCAGGAGCAGTGATGACACACTGGCTGCCTGTGCTAGGCTGAGATCAGGCAACAAAAGAACATTTGGGAAGGCAGGAGGGAGCTCCTGCCCACATGGGCTGGGCAAAGACTTCCACAAACATCTGACAGACAAGACTTCTTAAAATGCATCCTCAGTGTTATTCTGTGCTTTCCTCACATCCAAACATTACTGTCATTTTAAGAATATAAAATCCCCTGCTTCGTTTTTGTCACCGAAAAATATCGTTCTTAATTTAGCAATACACTGCCACATTCAAGAGAGCAGGTAAAACTGACAATTGTCTTATTTCTGCTTCTGGTTTGACATCCTAACTCTAACCTTTACTTGTTATTTAACACTGGCTATATATTAAACCTCACCATTTTTTCCTACTGATTATGCAACGAGGACAGGAGGGATAAGGCCCAGATCAACAGCTAGATTTTCACTAGATCAAATTCTCTTAAATTTTTGTGCTTGTTCTTTTATTCATCAGGCTGTGATGTTTCTCTGTCTGCTCTTGCCCATCATTCCCACCCTTTGAACAGAAATGGAGCTACAGATGGTATTTTGGCAAGGTAGACTGAGAGCTGTGGTGGCATCACATGTTTTTAGAGGAGGCTTGAACTGCTGATACCTCGCTGTTGGTGACTTTGCTCATGTGTCCTTTGGGCTCAACGTCTCAGGGCAACCAAGTGAACAACAGAAATAGCATCAATTGCTGCTTCCCCACATTTCTGATTTGCAGGAACCATTTTCTGCTGCTTTCTGGACTGATTGCTAAAGAAATACAGAACTCTCCCAGATATTCAGAGCACCATTATGTAACTGAATCTACCAAATGGAGCGTTTATACTGAGTTCATCATCATGGTGTCTGAGCATCTGTTGTATTTAAAATGAGAAAACAATTTAAAATGCAGTGTTTAGTCAGAAAATCCTGCACAAATCCAGAAATTATGATAGACTCATCTAATAGTGGTTTTTTCCTACATTACCCCTATTCTCTTTTAAGATGCAACTTTTGCAGATGATGGGTTGGGTCAGTGCCAAATTACAGCTTGCATTGAAATTTCCCATCAGCCAAGACATAATCAGCATCGAGCATTTGAGCCTCAAACTGCATTTTGATCCTCACACAAAGTGAATGGCAGAACAGTGTCATTTATTTATGTTTACCCAGCTCTGGCTCATCTGCTAACGATGAATGACAAGAGTGGTTGAGTGGCAGGGCAGCCAAAAATACCCACGTTTAGAGCAGTCGTGGCTGTCAAAAATTCCCCCAAAGTCACTGAACAACCAGCTCCCAGACACATTTATGCACCTCTGGGGCTCAACTTGGATTTTTCATTCCTTGCATTCCCTACTATGTGGAACAGAGCCCAAATGACTGTGAGTTTTGCAACAGCTCCAGCAGCATTTGGATGGCAGGAATCCATCACCTTTCGCTTTTGGGTTTTTTTCAGCCTATCATTTACTTAATTTTTTGGTGTCAGCACAAAGGTGAGAGCTCTAATAGAGAATTCTGAGACGTGCACAGCCAATCTGACCTCTTCAGCCAGTAATTTGTACTTTTTACTGTAGTCCTGTGGATGCTTAAGAGAAACATCAAGTTTTAAATATTATCTAAACTAGTCTCATTTACTACTTGCAAATAAATTGATGTAAGATTTAGAAAAGGAAATTAGTATCTAAAAATATTAAAGAGAAAGACAATCTTCTACATTTTATTTGGGTCACATTTTTTATATTTTCTAGCTGCAATAGTTGCACATAAACAAGGAATAAGTATGGTTTTCTCTACAAGAGCCTCATCAGTGTAAGACACCAGGTCAGCAGCCAAAATGGCATCTAGAGATAACTATTTTAAACCTAAAGCAGGTTATAGCAGATCCTTTTTTTTTCACCTGTGTTTTTTGTAAGAGCTGTAACACTTGCTGAAAATAATCCAGTGTTCGTGACTTCCCAGGGAACCCTGGGTAAAGCTCAAGGTTGAACACCATTTATTGTAAGTTAGTTCTTGTTACCAACTGATCTAATGGAGTGTTAGACACCATTTGTAGTTTCACTGCTAATTCCTAACATTATTTTTAGTAAAGCAGATTTTGCAGCCAGGTATAGCTAACCCCTGACTGCATTGCCACTTTACTGCACGATCATTATTGCATTTCCCTGCATAGCTCTCTGCTCAGAAGCAGGAGAAAACTGAGTTCCTTCCATGTGTTCTTGATCTTATTCTTTTAAGTAAAAAAAAAAATTATAATCTCTTTTATTTATCTAGGATACAGTTGTTGGCATACTGCTGAAAATGGGATGACAAGCCTTTCTATTAAACCAGCAGTTTATATACATTTCCTCTAAATCACAAAATAACTCTCAAAAGCAGTAAAAAAACCCCAAAACTAAACAAAACACAAAACACATTTGTCAGCAACAGCCTAAATAACTTCAGATTTAACAGAACATCAAAGAGATTCAGAGATATAAAATCATTTCAAACAGGTTTTTTTGCTTTTCTCCACAGTTTAATATAACAAAGTTAATATTTTTAATCAAGTTTAATCTTAAAACCACAGTAGTCTCTTAAAATGCCAAGTAAACTGCTGGGAGTGTAGATGGTCATGTACAATTGAAGTAACCAATTTACTAACAGAGTCAGAGCACCTCTCTGCTGTGGGCTCATAAATAAAGAATAACTGGCAGGTAGATCTGTGGATTATTTAATCAGGATGTGGGTAAGATCACTTTGTTAAATCCTAACATTTCACAGCAGAGTATGTGACTGTGAGTAGGAGTTTATTCTTCAAAGACTATCACTACAAAGACAGGGAAATTTCCCTGCATCACTGCCAGGTGTTGGTCCAAGAAAACAAGACAAATCAGGAGCTCAGGTTCTGAGGAGCCCTGTGTGTGTTCTCACAGCTGGGGCTGGACCTTGGCATGAAGCAGGAGGTACATTTAATTTAATTTAGCACAAATGTAAATAAATTTTGTCGGTCACACAAATTGCCCAGATCTCATACCTGTTTGTATCCACTAAATTAATACCATAAATAACTCTTGGGTGATACGACCTTACTGCTCTTTCCAAAGGGTTTTACAAGACCTGTAAGAGCAATATTTTAACACTGGAATAGCAATTGTTGTTATTAATAGCTTTTAACTCAGCAAAATTATTTTCCTCACTGGACACCCACCATGCAGAAACTACATTTCTTTTGCTGTTTTCATTAAACTTTGGATAAACAAAAATGTATAATTTTCTTTCTTTAATGAGATCTTAGACACTTCTTACAGGGACTCTGAATCAAAACAAACATTTAACTTGTCTTCTTGGGCAATTTCATTTGCTTTTGTTCCCTGCTGTGCTGGAAACATACTTTGTGCTTGTTCTCAATCAGGTATCCCAACAGTTTATCAGGTAGCACAGCATTATACAAATATTATGGTTACAGATGAGCTGTTCCCTGCTGCCATTTACTTCATGCTTTACCTCCCTTGTCATTTACAAATCAAAATGTTTATGCACTCAATTATAGCACTTGGAGTGAGAATAAAGGGTATTCTATTACTCCCAAGAGAACTATTTACATCTGTGTGTAAAGTATTGTGATACTCTAAATTCCCTCTCTTTTATATCACTGCATGTCTTGCTGCAGCAGAACTTCTGACAGTGATCTAATGCTTATAAAGGGGTTACACATGCACACAAATTCTGTAATTCAGAGGGTCTTTGTCCAAGTTAAAAAATTGCTAAGACCTTGCTGAAAAAAAGTCCCTGGAATTTTTGGCACCTATCACCATCAACAGCAAAGCCTGTCCTTCTGCTTAGCCAGAGAGCCTCAGCCAAATGCCACACAGAAAATATCCCACTCCCAACTCTGCCCAAGGATGCACATTCCACCCGGGTGAGGGATCAAGAAACACAGCAGCACACATCGTGTGCCAAAACCAGTACAACCAGTACGATCCTGTGAGCCCAGGGCTGAGCTTTACCAAAGCAAAGAACAGGTTATTGCCATAATAAACACACATGTGTTGGGAAGGGAGTTAGGTGTTTTCCCTGGAGTGCTCAGAACATGAGCCATAATCTGAGCCCATCTCTATTATTTTGCCCCAAAGGCAGTGCCTGCCAGACTGTCACCAGCTCCTGCTCCTCCCCAGCACCACCAACCTCAAGAGGCTGAAAAGTGCTGTCCCTGCTGCTGGTCCAATGTGCACATTCCTGGGTGATGGAACAAGGGCACTTTTTGGTTTTTCATCAGCTAAAAGAGAGTAATTAATCTTAATTCTCTTCTTCTTCCTGAAAAACAGAACTTCTGTAGCTGGAGGAAAATAAAGAGCTATCAGTTGTTCTGTGGCAAATTAATCTTAAAGGGGGAATCTTCCCGAGAAAATCAATAGCTTATAACAAGATTCAGGATAGTGTTTGAGCCCTGAAACTCAAACTAGACTCAAGGGGTACTTTCAGCATTGCAAGTCTGCTCCTGTTGTGCTTTGCTTTAAATACAATGTCATCATTTGAAAAGTGAGATTTTCACATGTGAACAATTTTAGTTACGTGTGGCTTCACATTCATGGAAGACTCCAGTGATATTTTATACAGACCACAAGCTTACTGGGATTTTAGGCACTTTAAAGAAATTATTCTCCAAAGAAGAAATTAACACTGAATTATATTTTTTTCCTGTAGTATTCTGTATTTCAGACACCTTTGTTCATTTGTACCTTTATAAATAAGCCTGTTTCATATGAGAAACTTTGAAAATAATATCCCCTTACATGGTCAACCTTTTTGTAAAAAAAGACAAACCTAATGAATTTAACCATGGTGCCATGGAAACAGCTTTAAAATTAATTTAGGTGCAGGGAAGAAGGATACAACTCTAACACAGAGAAAGTGAAAGGTTTGAGAAGAAAAAAAAGTCTCTCTTCATTCAGCATGGGGATCTTTGTCTGGCCTGTATGTGGTTATACGTGTATACACACACACACACACACTTGAGGGGCTTTATCTCTATAAGCCCCATGAGTAAAAATGAGAGTTTGACACTGCCCCATGGCTGGAAGAAGAATCTGTTCCTTGCTTTTTACCCATTCCTGCACTCAGCATTTTGGTTTGTTATAGAAAATGAGTTTAGCCGATTCTTTGTTATTCTGGGACTTTGTACAGAAGGAATTTTAGTCTAAAGCAGATTTCGTCACTTATTTCCTTGATAATTCACAAGCTAGTTTGGTTGCCAGAGTGAAGAGTTGTACATAAAAAGAAAAATATATTACTAAACCTAAAAATTTCAGTGAGAGCACAGTCCCCAGAACCGTGATGTTATCAAAGTTCAGTAGTACCACAAAGTGATGACTAATGAGCCTTATAACCTCTCTGTGCTGTAGAGCAAATGCTCTCATTAGTTCTTCATGAGACCTTCATTTGTCCTGCATTCTGGCTGTCAGAATTTAGTAGAGAACTCCACTGGCTCCTTTGACATTTTTATGTTTTGGTTTTCATTCCAGTTTGATTTGTTTGCTTGCCTTTAAAAAATGCCAATTTCTAATTGGCATCTGAAAACTGAGATCTTTGGGTGAAATAAAGCTGACTAGCCTTTCAGCTACTTAGAAGTACTTAACTGCCTCAAGAATTCATTGAAGTTGTTAATTTATTTTTTTTTTAAAAAATGGCTACAAATTGCAATGTAAAGGGTAACAGTGTCCAGTGATCCCAGACAAGCCAAATACCATGGTTCTGTTCTGGGTAAGACATTTACAGATATACATATATATAGAGAGAAGAACTGTACCTTCATAATTTAAAAGTTCCAGCAAATCATAAAACTGAAAAGCAAAAGGGAAACTGTGGGAGCTAAGGAGAAACTGGTTAACAATAATACAGTGAGTGCCTAACTGTAGGAGCCTTTATAACCAAATTTTTAAAATCTGGGGCCAGTGAATATTATTATCTTGAATTCTGCAAGTGCTGGTTTTAAGAGTTCCAAACCCATATCCCATATGTTTCTTCAAATATTTCAACCCCTGACTCCTCTGTGTTTGGCTTGAGGCTGAGAAGTAGAGATTACTTGGTGCCTATGGCATGTGCTGGTGGAACAGGGAAATGATGTCAACCCCTGCAGTGCAATTCATAACTGGATGTGGGTAAATTCACTTACTGGCAATTTAGAAGAAAACATGCTGGTGCTGTGCCAGCTGGAGCCAGATGGTGACTGAAATTATTAAAATCACGCGTGCTGCAAATGCCTGAAAAATCACACTGTTATAAAATACCCTCAGCATGGATGGGATCCTGATACAAACCAATGGGGGTATGGAGAGTATTTACAAACACTGGCTGCTGTGATTTGCTGCTGGTTAACTGTGATCTTTGACTTCCCTGTTTTCCAGGTTCAGCTGATCCACTACAACCATGAGCTGTACACGAATGTCACAGAAGCTGCAAAGAGCCCTAACGGGTTGGTGGTAGTTTCCATATTCATGAAAGTAAGTAGTCAGTATTATTGGCTCCTAACATATAGACAGTAGGCTTCTTTTCCCTGAACTGTAAATGTAGGAGTTAGACTCTTCCTTATAGTCTAGCAATGCCTGAAGGCTCTCATCTGGAATCCAGAGGCAGCACTGTCCTGAACTGAGCACACCATCTCTGCTCCGAAGTATTTGCAATGTGAGGGAAATTAAAAGGGATAAGGGAGGAGGAAAAAAAACCCGACATCATAAACATCACTCCCAATACTTTAATGGCTATGACAAATGTTACTGGCTTTGCAGATTTAGTGTTTCTTCATGAAACGTTATTCATTCAGTTAAAAGTAAATCTCTCCTAGCAGGTTGAGGTGCTGAGCAGGAGGGAGTTTGCTCTTTGGACACAAGTTGATGTTTCAAAGTCGGCAAAATCAGTTTCTTTCATAATGTTATTTGAAACCTCTTAAACTGTCCAAACTCAAAGAACACTAAAAGTCTGACTTTTAATATCTTGCATTTCACAGAGCTAGAAAGATGTGAATTTTTTTGTCATCTTGTAGTCTCCAACCTGTTGCATTCAAGACATAGTTAATTCTATAACTTACAGTGATCTAGCAGTGAACTCAAGACTCCATAATCTACTCAAACCTCTCTAATTACATTGGAGAAACCTTTTCTCTGATTTTATATGAAGAATGAAGTTCCCTCCTCGAAGTGTTGTTAATAATCTGCCATTATGTATCTGTTTAATCAGTCTAAAAAAGCATGTATTTCTGAATAAGTGCTTCATGCTGGAAGAAATAACTTCCATCATCACACCTGACATATTGGATATCTGTTACTTCCCTTTAGTACTCTAATCCCATTTCATAAAGCTCCTGACAAAACATTGACCTCAGAATTAAAATGTGCATTTCACAGAGCATATTGAATAATTAGATATAAAAGGGCAATTTTCACACAGGCCTAATATCTAAGAAAGATGTTTAGGCTACCTTTTCTTTTTTTCATCCAAAATGTATTGTATCATGACCCAACAATGTGACTCGAATTCATGAAAAGGGGAAAAATTGAAGGAAGGTTTCAAAGTAGCCTAGAAAAGAGAAGACAGAGGGAATCTTTTCAATGTCTAGAAGTATCTGAAGGGAGGGTCAGAGGGTGGACCAAGCTTTGCTTGGTGCTGATGAGCAATAGGACAAAAGGAAAAGAGGGGGAAACTGATAGACAAGAAGTTCCACCTGAACATGAAGTGTTCCCTCATATGTTACCCACGTGTAAAACAAAGGAAGACAGCTTTCGTTTGAAATAGTCTGCTACAAGGAAATTATATTTATCAATAAATAGAAAAATAATAGAATACTATATGAAAATCCTGCCTAATTATACCAACCACCTGCAAACCCCATCACAGCTGTTGGAGAAAAAAAAACCTGTGCTCATGGTTTTATTCAGGCATCAATTTCTATTCACCCTGTTCTCCCATCCCTATTTTGGGGGGATTTATTTTTGGATACCAACCTTCTACCAGGGTTTCTTAGAAAAACAACTAATTATTTCCTCTTCCCATAAGAGTGGGGGGGGGGAAAAGGCAAATCCAATTTGGAGGAGTGTCAGGAGTGAGCACGGAAAGGAAATGTTTGTGAGAAGGCTTTGCCATTGTTTCATTTTCTCTTCTGTAGGTATCTGAATCATCAAATCCATTTCTAAATCGTATGCTTAACAGAGACACCATAACGAGAATAACGTATAAAAGTAAGTTTCTTTTCATTTCCTCTGGCTAACAGCTGCATGATTTCTGTATCAAATACTGGATTTAGTGATCCACTGAATCCGAAGGCACTTGGTCATGGGCAAAAGTTCCAAGTTTGCATTGCCAGCAACTCTGCGTGATAAACTCAGGAACGGGAAAAATCCAGTTAGGTCATCACTTTATCAAGTGAATTCTGAACTTCAAAGTCTATTTTATGTCTGAAGAAGCAATAGATTAATGAAATTATGTTTGACACATACACATACTGTATTCACACAGGATGCTCAGGAGAAACTGCCCACTGTTAGCAATAAAAGGGACATGCAGAGCAGCCTGGATCATATCAAGTCAAGTTGTGTCTAGATGGTGCATCTTTAACTGTGGATTTAGTATTCATCAATGTTTTCTTTTTGTACAGAAAAGTTATGACATTCCTATTCAACTATTGCTACATTTAATGGATATAGAAAGAGGTTGTTAGCACAGCTTGTATGTTTGTTGTATTTGCATTTGGAAAGCCTTTAATTGATGATGCCCTGTAATTTCATGTTAATATATTGACCTTGTGGTTATCTAGAGCTTAATTAGGATAATTTAGAGAAAGTAATGAAAAATACATGTATCTCAATGCAACAAATTAAACCTCTTAATCCTAAAAATCTCATTCCCTTTGTCAAATATTCACTTGAATTCTGAACTGCCATTAAGTCAATAAGTTCAACAATACCAGAAATTAACTTTTAGAAAGTACACAGCAAACTGAAAAAACTAATAGTTGCTTGTCCTGTCCTACAACACACACACCTTTCATCCCACTGATGTTTCTCTGATTTTACCTGACAGTTAACAAATCTTGTTACATCTTTGGTCCAAATAAGACACTTCTATAATGATAAAACTCAGTTCTCCACAGTACCTATAGAAAGACAGGCAACAGAGGGTTCCCCTCAGAATATTTCTTCCAGATTGTTCCCTCAGTATAAAATGTCATCTTCTCTGCATGGAAGCAAGAGATTAGCTCCATTTTTCAACTGCCTGTCTTAATTCCTTGGAAAAACACAGCAATGCTGTTCTCTAAGAGCTTCCTGCCTACCAGTGCTGCCACTGCAGCATCCTGGAGACAGGACATTATTGTGCTTTTTCCAGCTCTTTCACTGACAAATTCCACATTCCCAGCTTCAACCTACGGACCAGCCAGAAGTTCCCTGACTGTACCACTGCAGAAGCTGCTGTTCCCAGCATACAGACGCTGCTGGGTCTTACACACCGAGTAAGAGAAGGCTGCTACTCCGTGTTTCCCAGCACAGCAGCTGTACCTCACATATTCCATGTGTGTCACAGCCCCGCCTGTGCTCCTTGGCCCCACATGCTGCAGTGGACAGGCTGTGGTTAGGGACATACAGCTCCACAGGGCAGGAAGGCACCTGCAGCATCTTTCTTCTTGCCTGTGTGAGCCTGGAACCATCACCCACAGCAGCAGCCAAGCACAGCTTCCCAACACCAAATATTTCATTTGTATGCTGCACTTACAAGAGGACACTCCTCCTCTCTGGAGCTGTCAGCATCCTACAGCCCTTCATTGCTTGTTTTGTCTCCTTACAAGAAAAATGCAATTCCCATCACACCTCATTTGGGTTTGCTAAATGAAATTTTGCATGAAGATGAACACGTAACATAAGGCTGCAAAATCAGTGATTAACTGTTTTAATTTTTAACCACTGTTTTTGGGTAACAAGTTTATCTGTTAAAATGAAACCCTTTGTAGACACAATGCACATGATATTCTGCAGGGCACTGGGTTACTTACTGTAGTAACAAGTATTGACTGGGAATTTTTAGTGTAAATTGGGAACGCGAAAGTGTTATTGAAAGTAATTTTGCAGTTGTCTTGCATGATGGATTATAGCATCATTGCTGAAAACTAATTTTACCTCTTACATTGCAAGGATTTCTATTCTGCCTTTAGCTGCTGGAGCTTTTCAGGTTGTGCTTTAGGGGTCCACTCCTGAAGTCAATACTCAGCACGGTGCTGACAAAATGACCAGGCCCAGTGCTCAACAGGAGGGTGGAGGGAATGATGAGTGGAGCATTGGTTCAGAGTCAGGACGGGTTATAATATAAATAGAGTACTTTTTTTAAAGAGCAGCAACAAAATTAAGAGCTATCTTTGCTGCCACGTGAAATTTCCATGGGCAAAATGCATTACAAGGGAAATTTCTACCCTTAGATATTAATGGCTACAGTGAAGTAAAGTGGACCCCAAGGAATTTTAAAGCAGATTTTAAATGCTTATTTTATTCTGTTATCGCAGCCCAAAGAATCTACTGTGAGCTGGTTGAAACAAGGGTTCTTTCAAGCATGCTTTACTCAGAAGCTAAGTGAATATCTCTAAAGAGAAACTGCTTTGTTATTCCTCTTTAAGTGCCATTCAAGGGGATAAGTTAGCTTTCTTTCAGAACAGTTATGCTACATGAGCTTTCATCCAGTGTTTGCTTAACATTGGATTCCCAAAATTCCATATGAAAATTTGGGCTCGTCGTTCTCCTCCAAAATACTGGCACAAGTTCAGCTTGGCAGAAAAGCTATAAAATTCTGAATTTCCTCAGATTCAGTCTTTAGTTATTTTAGAGATAATATATAAGTGAATAAAGTATTCTGATTTTAAGAGACTATCCTGAAAATCTTAAGATGCAGATTTCTGGGGAGAAAAAAAAGATCTGGAAAAATAAAATAATAATAATTTTTCCAGGTTCATGTTTCAGTGTGTTCTCTGAAGGACTGAGTTCCTGCAGCTCCTGTCACAAGCAGTAAAGGTTCAGCACTCCCCAAGCAGATCCCCAAGGGTGTGAACACCTTGGGTGTTCAGAATGACTCCCTGTCAGCCCAGGTTCAAGAGACTGGGGAAGGCTGAGAGCAGGGAAACTCTGCCTCAGGATTAAAAAGCTGAGAATTTCTACATTCTTACCCTGTAAATCTGACACAGGTCCTTTTCTGGGTTATCATGGTATGAACTTCAAAATCAAACGTCCCTTCCTTCACTCAGTAAACAATATATTCCCTGTAAGTAGTATTGTTTTACAGAGAACATACAGAGAATTGGCTGTGAAAACTGACCCCACACGCCTGTTACAAACCTAGGGATAAAAGGATTTCCATCGTTTGCTAAGTAAATTGTCAGAGTCAAGGCCTTTATGTAAATGAATACAAAATCTAATGAAATCTAATTTGTATAGAGAAGAGTTCATGGGTTCAGAAATCACCCTAAGGCAGCAGCAGATCAAGATAAACAGATTGTGGGCTGTAGGCAGGAATGATGCTGAGAATCTAGTAAATGCTGGATGGGTTTATTAAAAGAAGTTTATCACTGGCAAGAGATCACATGGGATGATTTTGACCATTTTGAACTACATATTTGCAATAAATATAAGACAAGATTTTGAAGTGCTGCAGTGTGGTTTTAATGCCAACCCACCAATTCTGTTTTCAGTTCTAGAATGGGAAACTTTTATCAGGATGGGGGGAAAAGGCAGATTTGTTCGTGGAGAAAATGTTGATAACCAAATCCTTATTGTAAAGTATTTTCTCATGGAATCATCTGGCTTCCCATGGGAATATAACCTATATACAGGCATTAATAAATACTGCTTTTACTTGGACAAACTCTTATTTCATTCACCCCTATCTTCCACTCTTCCTGAAGTGATACTTACCTCCAGTTTTCCATTTCAATATCCCTCATCTGTATTAATCTTCAGTTAGATTTCCATCTCCTAGTAAACATTCAGGGCAAATTCTACCTGGTTTAAATCATTTTGGCCCAACCAAAGCCACTACAACTGTGAGAAAGCAGATTTGGTCCTTGGAGGTTGCAACAATCTATTCTGCCTGACTCTGTGCCATTTGGAGCTAAAACACCACTCTCCATGGTTCATAAATGATGAACAGGATGTTCATGTGGGAAAGGGAGAAGTGTGTGATGACTCATTGAAAACTGGCATAAAAAAAAAAAAAGGCATTAATTCTCTTCTGATGCAATTCTAGCAAAGTTACCAGTGCACTGCAAATGATGTTTTTAATGAATAGGACACAGGTGTATTCAGTCAGCTCTAGCTGTTCAAGCTGAGCTGCATTTTGACTCTGATTTCACACTTCTGTCTAGAAAATTTGGGTTTAGAAAGACTATCACAGGCCATGGGCCAGTGAAGACTGAGCATGTTAAAAAAGGTGACAGTCAGCCACTTCTAGGCAGACACTAAGAGCACTTGCCCCTCTGCCTGAGGATCCAGCCAGCACTGCCATCACCATCGAGCTGCAAGAACGTGGCAGAAGGGTCTGTTTCTGACCAACACCAGGGGACAGGCCATGATTTTATTCTGTAAAATAACAAACATGTTTAAAATATGAAATAACTGTAAGGCACTGGTCAATGAGGCAGAAAAGTTACACTCTCACCTTGACACTTTAACTGATGCTGTAGCTACTGATATTGTTACCCCAGAACCCTGTACCAATGCTGACTGCACTGTGTTAAAATAAAAAACAAGGTCACATTTGCTTTGCCTGTGTTCTTTGATTTTCTCTTGCCCAAAACAGTAGTCTGCAGTCCTTTTTTATTTTTCCATTAGACTGTAGGAGACAAGCCTTTTGCTCATCTAAGTTTTGTCCTTCAGCTATAATATGTTAAATTCAGGTTAAATTACTCTTTTTTTTTTCTTTTTTGATAAACTTCCTTTCCCTGCAAATCAAGACCAGCTCATCTTGTGCACTGCAAGGGGAAATACACCTCAATATGCAGCTTTCCTTGCCTATATTTTAGTGCTCACTCTGCAAATGAATTGAAGACAATACACACGAGTGAAAGTGTGCAAACAGATCTCAGGAGGTTACAGCTGGTAACCACCCCAGCTTTCTCTGAGACACACACCAACAGCAGTGTATAAGCAATAAAGCATGTATATCCCAGAGTATTTCCTATGGAAGAACTCCTACAGCCTAGGATTTGGCAGGGAGATCTGGGTTTTAGTTTTGACAGCGCTGCCAGAAATATTGTAGGGCCGGCATTGCCCAAGGGAAACAGTGCACGTGGGGTAGGAAAGGCTGAGGGACTTTGATGAATTTTGAAAGATAGAACCACATCTCGTTATATTTTGGTGCATATCCACAGAGTGAATTCTGTTGCAGAGGGATGCCTCGTTAATTCCCGAGGAGATCCACAATAAAAGCAGGGACCCTGGTATTTCTGGAATATTTTCCACCCCGATTTTAGCATTCTCAGTGAGCTCCCACTGCATCCACCCCCACTGTGCACATGAAAGGCCAGCAGGCTCCATCGAGCAGCTTTATTATCATGCATTAACCTTAACTTCCTCCTGTGCTAGAAGAGCAATTAAGTTTTAACACTCTTGGCCTTCCCGAGGCTTTGTGGAGCAAAAATTGTTAATCACTCCAAAATATGGAAAGTGCACATTCTCCAAAGGCTGCTGCATCTCAATCAATAACTGCAACTTCAAGAAGCTTTTAACTCCCGCTCTTAAATGAGATTCAGAGTTTCCCTGTGAATTCCTGTGCTCAGCTCACAGGGGTGCAGCTCAACCCAAGCAGGATTAGTGACTTTGTGTTGCTTTTTCTTGTCCAAACTGGAGCATTCAGATGTGTACATTTGTTAAACCTCACACCTTGGTAAAACTAAAGATCGTGTTCTGGAATAAGGATACATCAAAAGGGTTGTATATTTTTTGGTGAAGCTTTTGTTTTACCCCAATTGTTTTCCTTCTTTATTCTCCAGATGATGCATACTTACTACAGGGGCTTAATATTGAGGAACTTTACCCAGAGACATCTAGTTTCATTACGTACGATGGGTCAATGACAATTCCACCCTGCTATGAAACAGCAAGCTGGATAATAATGAACAAACCTGTCTACATAACAAGAATGCAGGTAAAATAATTTAAAAATTACTCAATCTAATATAGGTACAAGGTAACACTTTAAACATATATTTATAGCTTTACATTAAAAAATAGATTCAACCTTTTGCTGTAGGGATCTCTGCATGCATTTTACACAGTTTGCTAAAGCATTGAAGGGTTGTTTTTTTTTTTCAAAATAGAAATATTAACTGTTTAGAGCTCCATCAGTATATCTTTAAGGTGGGCCCTACTGAGTGGTTTCCAGCAGTCTCTTCTGAACTAAATTATTCTGTGATGCTGTGAATAGTTATTTGGGGATTCTAGAACAAGTACAGCAGTGTTGCACTAAAATAACAGAGGTTATTAATTATAATAGAGGCCATTCTTAGGTCAGAATAAATTTGTGTTGATAGCACATTAATGGGACAGTGATACAATATCTGGGGCCTCCTTGAATAAAAATCAGCTAATGCCTTCTGGTACAGAATAAAATGACAGGATAGACACAGCAAATACCTTCAGAAAAATCAGATTGATATAACTGAAGTCCCTATTAGAGACAAGCTGGATAAATCATGCAAGAGAAAAGACAATTTCACAGTCAAAATTACACTGTTGAGGGAACACACCAGTGGAAAAGTCTCAGACTGCATTTCTGTATGACTTGCTTACAATCCAAGGCCTGACATCAGAAAACAGCAAATTTAACACCAATCACAGTCTTCTTCGGAGTTTCCATCAGTGAGGTGCCTACAGAGCTGTGAGCTGAACTAAAACCTACTCTCCTGCATTCCAGAACCCCAAAGGAATACTCCAACCACCATCTGCCTGCCCCAAGCATGCAGCAGAAGCAATCTGGCCTGAGAAATGAAATGAGGAACAATAAAACAACCCTAAATATCACTTTGGGATTTGAAATCATATTAACATTGTAGATAAGATGACTTTTAAAAGCCTGAGATGTTTTATTTTTGTGATATTCCTTCTGTCCAGTTTTGTCTGGATGTAGAGAAAGCACTTTGTTTCTTTTCTAAATGGGTAATTTGGGAGAAGGACACAGCTGAAGCACAGGCAAACATGCTGAATATTCTGTACTTTTCAAACACAGGACCTGAATATTTTCCTACAAGCAACTTTTTTAGTCACAACCCTGACGTACAAAAAAAGGATTAGAAAATTTCTAGAGTCTGTGCTACTACCTATGGGTTATAATCTCATGATACTTACTCCTTGTCATGCTTTAATGGTTAGTTACATCCTCCATTATTAGTGCTGCAAATTGATTTCGTGGAGTAGTTACTAATTACATTGGGTACTCAGACTGAAAAAAGAAGGCACAGCTCGAGTTTTCCCTGGAAGTTGTTAAAGATTTTCAGTATATAAAGCCCAGCTACTGGATTTCTCCATTTAAGCATTAAATGCCATAAGCAAACCTCTTAAATTGTATGCTGACATGGAAAATATTTTCTTTTTATGATTTTAAACCAAAATATTTTGAGGATTTCTCATTTACGGATTGCAGCTTTTTTAACCTCTCTGGTTTTGCTTGACTTTACCCAACTAATGTGCCTTTAGCACAGTTACCATAAGAACCACTGCTGCCTGCAACCAACCACTGCTGGATACAGGGGATGACTCTAATTCCCTCTGATCTGTAAAACCATCCCAAAACGAGGCCAGAGTCTGCTGTAAGAACAATAATAGTCACAGCACAGACAATGTCATGACAGACCTGTCAAGAGACAGAGGATCTCCGTTTTTAACATCATTAATTTCATGACTCCAGTAGCAGGACTGTCAGTTTTCCTTCCATCCTGACTGCCCCTACCTGCTTCTTGAGTAACATCAGCCAAAACTGTGGCTTCTCGACTGAAAGCTACACTAATAGCTACAAAACTTGGGAAATTAGCTCTTGTCATTCATAAAGTTCATTTTCCCTGCACCAGCTGCTGCCATCAAGTAGCGTGGATTCCATTTGTTTCCTGCTCAGCCAAGGATACCTCATACCATTTTCATTTACTCCACACAAAACTAGTTTGGTTTGAAATGGGGCTTAGAAGCAGAGAACCACAGAAGGAACAGTTTTAACTCTTTCAAACCCAACTCTGAGTACAAACTGCTGAAATTCTCTTTTGCTTTCACATATTAACTGTCCTATTTAATAGTGTCTTGTGTTTGTTTTTTTTTTACTCGCAGAAAAGACCAGCACTAACCCTCCCTTGTTTTGTATTTTGTACAGATGCATTCTTTACGACTGCTAAGCCAGAATCAGCCATCACAGATATTTCTGAGCATGAGTGACAACTTCAGACCAGTCCAGCCTCTCAACAACCGATGTATCCGAACTAACATCAACTTTAGTTTACAGGGAAAAGATTGTCCAAACAATAGAGCACAGAAACTACAGTATAGAGGTAGGTTCTGCCTCCAGAATAACCCTTTCTATCCCTAGACTGAGCTCTTTTCTTCAAGAGGTCAAAGCATATAAAAGCAAACAAATAAAAACACTTAAAACTCCAGATCTGGGAGAATAATGGTATCTCAAACATTACATGTTGGTAACAGATGAGGAAATGTGTCCAGAAACATGCAGGAAACACAACAAAGAAAAAAAGCCTGGGATATCTAGTGTGTTTTTAAAAGCAGATGGGACAGTTTTCTTGCCTCATTTTAAAGCCTTCTCACCTTACCAAGTGCATTTTGCTCTGTTTTGCCCACCCACAAAGGGGGATGAGCTAATCTTGGTGACAACTGATCTCAAACAAAAGAATATATTTCACTTTAGAGGTGCACCACCCTAGCAAGCTCTCAAATGGAGAAGTGTGGTGTCACACGATGGATATTAAACAATGAACCAGCTCAGTCACCTGCAGGTAGAGCCTGACACTGCCACAGCTGCAGCTCACAGCTGGGCTTTAGTGTGTCTCATGCACCTCTTAGCCTGTGCACACAGCTGTGTTGCCTGAAATAATGGTGTAAAAGTGCCTTCTCAGCACTAATATTATGGTTATGAAAGAACAGTACTGAAGGTTGGAAAAGAAAGCACATTTTCAGCAGCGATGCAATGGCTGAGTTACAACACTTCAAAGAAACAGTCATTCAGACTTAATCCTTTTCCAGAAAGAGGAGGAAACTGAACCTCCTGGCTTTTTAAAGACATTTTAAGTGCCTAATACCCTGTTAAATCCAACCAGTTTCGTATTTGGAGTTTGCTGAAGCCTCATGGTTTTTGTTTCTCTTTCAGTAAATGAATGGCTCCTCAAGTAAGTAAGACAGAGCAGGCAGAACCTGTAACCTCAGTGGAATGCTACTGCTGGGACCTGACATCATCTGGAATGCACCCAACCTCACTCTCTGGGTTCACAACAGCACGTGCTGTGGGAAAAGAGCTGCCATGCTGGAAACTCAACTCAAAATTCATTCATATGATCGGTGGAAATTAAAAAAAAAAAAAAAAAACACACACACACACACAAAAAAAAAAAGTAAAAAGACAGTATTACGGTAAATGTGATTACAATTTTCCTGAACTAATTTAGAGTCACAAAGAAAGACTTTTCAGCCTTTGTACATATGAAATTCTTCCTCTTTTCCCCCCCTCCCTCAATTAAAAAAGAAAAAAAAAAAAAGAAAGAAAAAAGGTGGCTCGGTACAGCATCAAAGTGGAGTTGTGTTCTGTGTGCCAAGTAATCCTTGGAAAGCTCTCATTATTTCACTATCATTAATGGATCCTGACAAGACAGAACAAGACTACTGTAAAGGAAACTTATTTCTAGGTTATGATCTTTCTGTTAATTTAATTAAAAAAAGGGACAGACTTTGAGAGATAAGTATTGTAAATATATCACTGCAGAATATAAAGGAAATTGAAATATTTCCCTCTGTCACATATCTGTAGTAGGATTTGCCAAAAATCAGAATTGATCCATTTTCTGTTTCTTGTTTTACAACAGGTCATACGTTGTGTTGGTTACTATTAACAACTCAATAAATGTGTTTAACAAATTAATTTAGTAAACTTGCTTTGATTTATTTTTTCCTTTCTGAAATAATAAGCCTCTACTACTTGTGGCTGCATTATTTGTGTTTTTCTTTTGGTTTTCTTTTTTTTTTTTAACTTCCCTTTTCTTTTTGCAGCCAGTTTAAGTGAGTTAATGACAATTAGGAATGCACTTAGAGCTGGTATAACTTTAACTCCACTTTATGGTCCATCATTAACAGGGACTGGGCTCAGAAGCAGAAAGCACTTGAAACATATCTCAGTTTAAAGTTGCCATTTTCCTTGCTGAAGCCATTATTGGGACAAACATTCAATCCTGTAAATTGGTGGTGGAAAGGGATATTTTTTCTTTACAGATAAAGCAGGAGCTGACCAAGTAAAAGCAAATGCCTTTTTTCTTGTTTATAATGGTCATTCACTGTGTTTGGTTACTGTCAAGAACTCAATAAATGTGTTTAACAAGTTCACACAGCTCATGTTTCACCTTCTTGCATACTGAGGGATTTTTTTAATTTTTTTATTTTTTTTTTAATCTGGAGAGGGAACAAACCTCAGGATATTCCATCCCTAATGCTCACTTTATAACCCATAACACATTGAAGTTGACAGAAAATACCAACTAATTCTTTATACCAAAAGGAAGAACAGGCACTACCAGTGTGAGGGAACTGAGCCACTCTAAGGCAGTTCTAGGAATTGGAGGTCAGCAAAATTTAACATAAACACATTATTTCATCTGTGGTTGAAGAGAACAGTGCAAGCACCATCAGACAGGGAAGTCCAGAGTCTGCTGCAAGAAAAGGTTTGGAAAGAACGCAGCTCCTAAAGTGAGAGCATGCACAGACTGGAGTTCAGGGGACCCTCAGAGTCAGGATGTGGATGCAGATGGAAACCTGGGAAGAACCTGAAGTTGTCAACAGCTCAGTTGCTCAGTGCAAGGTGCAGAGAAGGCACCAGTGAGAGGGCCTGTGACACAGGGGGGCCGTGTCTGCAGCAGGGTCGGGGCTGGCGGCCCCAGCCCAGGATCCTGGTAACACACACGTGGTACCTGATCCTCCAGTTATTTCATTTTCAGTGTTTCAGATGAACTCCCTGGACCGGTGTAACACTGTGCAGTGATGTGAAAAATCCACAACATGACCACAGAAGTGTCACACAGCAAGTATTACACTGCAGATTAACATCATCAAACTCTGCCGCTGAAATACAGCAAAATTGTCACCTCAGGTTCACCCAGCTGATAAAACTGAAAAAAATGGCAAGTCACATGCATTCAGTATTTTTGAGTTGCCACAGTGATCTGTAACTTTTAAACTAGTTTCTACTACTGGTTTGGGTGGTTTGGGGTCTTTGAATCTTCTCCCAGGTTGTAAAGTTACTGAGAGCATAAAATCCACAATGTTTCAATCTATTTTTTGGACAAATATCTGGCAGTTGTTGGTCCAAGTTTGTCAGTGACAGAAGGTAGGGAAGATAAGCCAGGTCTCCATTATAAAACTTTTAATAAGTAATAAAACCTATTTTCTATTTTACTGAAAGCTGATTGAAGGGATTTAGGGGGAGGGAGAGATATGATAGGAAGGACTAGTCCTAGGAAGGAGTCATGCTGTGCTTTGGATTAGGCTGCAGTATAGGAGCCCTGCAAGCAGAAATGAAGCAATCATACAGGAACACCACAAATATATTTGTCAACATTTCCAACCCCATTTTGTGAGCTAACGAACTCCATCTTGCCATGAATTGTTTAGGTTTTTGTTTTAATCATGTAATGCAGTGGAAATAGACCAAACTAAAGCTTAGAATTAAATATTTTGCACATTCCTCCTGATATTTCAGTAGTGCTCACGTTTAGACACCTGGCTCTAGTTTTTTGAATCAGGCATGTGGCTCTGTCAGGAGACACTGAGCATCCAAAGGAAGCCACACCTTATCACAAAGCAAAGAGAAAGTAATAGCCAAGTTTCATAAACTCAGTTTTTCCCTTAATTTAATCCAAAAGAAAAAATATTCCTATGCAGAAAGTAACTAAAAGAGATCCGTGGGACAAAGGCAGAAAGCAAAGACCTTCAGCACAACGGGACCTATGGATACCATGCATGTCTGTCTTTCCACCATTCTGTTCCAGCTTTAAAAGCCAAACCAGCAAGCAAACATCTCAAGGATCTGCCTAGAATCTTGGGTATTTTATTGTAAAACAAACTCCTACGAAACAAAAAACATCCTTTCTCACCATTTAAAACATCTCACGTTTTTAAAGAGTAGATACTCTGGGAGAAGAGGGGACGAGGGAAATTGTTTTGAAAAATTGAGACCTGAGATCAAGGCACTGAGAACAATTACACTTGGAGGTGTGAAAGGTTGTACTCCCTGTTCTGATCCAAAAACTCAAACACAGACAAGGAACTCAATCAAAAAACTAAGTTGGCCAGCAAATACCACAACAACTTAAAAAAAAATCAGCCAAATTCTTGTTTTTATGAATAGAACTGCTTGCTCTGAGTGTCCACACACTGTTCCTCATCTTGGCCTTAAGAAATGTCAACACTAATTGCTGCTCATGTGACATTAGTTTGTCAGGCACCAGAGACACTGGGGACCCGGTGGAAAAGAGCTGCCAATACCAACATCATTTTCAGGTACTTTGGATCCCACAGCATATGTCAAACCTTTCAGAATATTTATTATAAAACAAAGAAAAAACCTGGGATAATACTTCAGAATTTTTCCTGCTTTTGGCAGATCCTGCCTTTATTTTCCTCGTGTTGGTTTCACTCCTTGCTACTTCCAATATCAGCCTTCTTTTGCAAAACTATAAGTAGCTCTAAGCAATGCAGTAAAGGCTGACCCCACAGAATCACACTGCTGTCATAAAATATGAGAGCTGACAAGTCTCTTGATATTAGCTATTGCTGGAATCAACACATTCCAGCTGCCATTAAAAAAATTTAAATACTGATTAAAAAAGAGTTGGTGCATCTATTAAGTGGTGAAGTCAAGCTGGATAGTAGGATATGACTGTACCCAGCACACCAAGGCAAGAAAGCAAATAAACCCCTCCAACCTTTAAGGCATTCCTCATCATCTTAAATATCAAGGAGGAGGGGTTCATTTTTTTATTCTACTTTTTAAAGTTCTCAGGGTTAAAGTTACTGAAATTCCATCACAGTCTGAAACTAAAGCTGAAACTTCCTGTTGCTGCTTTCAGGAGCTGAACCTTCCCCGAAAGTCAAGAACTGAGAGGAAAACTGTAACTAGTCAACGTATTTTATTGCAAATACCAGATTTTTAGTAAAAAGGCAGATGTTTTGCACATTCTACTGTACATCAAAGCTTTTGTAGTGGACACTGCCCCAAAAAATCTCAGATATTTGGTTCCTAAACTCAAAACATCACATATTTTTCAGGGACATAAGTCATAACTCCACCATGTTTGGATTTTTTCTTTATTAGATTTTATTCCCTAGATATAGTGGCTGACAAAGCATGGAGAGTTTGCTGTAAGAGATGCTGATTTACTAGCAAGTGGTTCAGCACAGTTCTCAACAGCACACCGTAAAATTATTCAAGGAGCCTGTTTGTATGGCGAAGAACAAGCACCATTTATAATGTAAAACATAATGCAGGCAAACATTTTCTGTTTCCTACAGTGTCAGGCTTCTATTCTAATAACTAAAGATGTGTCAAACACATATTCAGAGCAGAAAATGAAAAACAGGATAATAAATCTTCTAAAGACAGGAAAGTAACACTTAGTATTTAAATAGAGAAAAAAAATCCTTAGAAGATACATTAGAAAAATAGAGACAAACAAAAAAAATGGATGTAGTTTATGAATTTATGCAGATGCCCCCACCCTGTAAGGGAAGAAAGAGTTGGATTAAAAGCAAATCCAAGTGGAGCAAAGTTACAGATGAGAAGTGCTACAGTGCCCCAGAAGGAAGGTGAAGGCTGTGAACTTCAGCCTTGGCTGTTCTCAGCACAAGGAGACAGCCACCACCTCACAGAGAGGTCCCATTTTCTGAGGATTCAGGTGTTTGCCCCCACAGCACGTGTTCAAATGCACCAGGGTGAGGTTTGGCCTTGGTCAAGGGAAAATGAATCTGAGTCAAGGTCAGAACATCCTTCCCAACTCCTTGATGGTTGTCCTGGATGTGCCTCCTCAAGGCTGTACTGGGTGATTTTGTGAACCCATCTCTAGGGTTCTGCAAAAAAATCACAGCCTCATGCTCCACACCTATGGCTTTAGTGAGACTGTTTGGAAGTCCATTCTGCAAAACCAGCCTAAAGGGCTCCTGGATAAGTGCCAGATTTAACGTGCAAGGTGAGAAAATGATTGTAAACTACACATGGTAAAGAGGTGGGCACATGTCACCATGATGAGGAAACATTAATATTCAAATATGTGCTAAAAATATTATGAAGGTATGTTAAGACAACATAGGAAGTCATAAGCATGACAGCAGAAAACAGAATTTGGGAGAATCACAAGGGGAAAAGATTGATCTTTTTCCCCTCTGTCCTGAATTTTCCCACTAATGATACAGTAATATAGCAGCAAGCTGATTCCAGCTTTCTGCCTCCTTTCAGGCATAATTTAAATTTGACAGCAATACGAATAGTGACAGTCTCAGACATTCATGCCAAAGTTTTGCAATACTGGAGGCCTCGCTCATTAAACATTTATTTATATCTGTGTTCTATGAGCTGCAGAAAGAAAAAATGGATCTCCATTGACAAACATTTCACCCAACTGCTGTCCATGTTCCTCCAACACAGATGGCCACTTGCACTAAAAACTAAATCACTGAAACTCTGCCATCCTGCAAGCAGTGGCCTCTCCTGAAAGCATGTGAACTATCAAAAGCAAACATCCCCTCTGGAGATCTTAAATCATCTAGCTCAGGCTACAGACCAACAGGACTTGGGATTTTAAAAGGCTTGAGGAATCCCTGCATAATTCAGAATATAAATGATGAAGTACAGAATAATTCCAACCTTTAACTTTCAGAAATTGACTCTTCCCCCTCCCTCCTTATGTGTCACTTGTCTTAGAGAGAGAGAACTTCTTCAGAGGGGACATTCCTGTCAGCATGGGAAACACCAGAGGACATAGTGGTTATCCTAGGAATAATTTCTGTGAGGACAACAACTGAAATAACACAGCTCTGCCTTTTGGAAGGCTGATACAGCCAATGAAACAAAACATAAAACAAAATAAAACAAACCCCCAAACTAAAGCACATGGAATTCACAGAGTCTTCTAAAATACAGGTTATTTCTGCTAAAGAGCTATCATCAAACTGTTTTTTCATCACACTGCACCAAAGAGGCAGCACATGAGGGCTTCAATGGCATGTGGGGCACAGCTTCACTAAGGATACACAGCCTTGGTACTGGTTTTCAGCTCAGAGCCCACCCACCTCCCTCCTACCCTGTGTCATTCTGGCTCTGGCAGCTCACCCAGCTCTTTAATTATTAGCGTGTCTTTCAAACTCTTCTATTCCCATGTACTTTCCATGCACAGCAAAATAATTATCACCAGGACAGGGATATATTTTCCCACCAACCATTTAGAGCACCGTTTTCTCATTGTCTGTTTAAATAGTAATTAGCTCTGTCTTCAAAAAAAATAAAATTCTGAACTAGACAGAAGAGGCTGGCTCATAAAGCAGTTACAGCACTGTCTGAATTTCCACGACAGGCAAACAGCAGCTGCCTTTGCACTGAGGGTGATGTTACAGGGAAGCCACGGTGTGTGACTGTCACTCAGGGGTTTTGCTGTGCTTTTGTGTGAGTTACACCTCACAGGAGGCTCATCTGCACAGGGCAGAGCCTGAGGCTGTGAGCCAGAAAGCAAGAGAATCTCCAGCAGCCCGAGAGCCAGCCCACAGAAACACATCAAACGGCTGATCAGCGGAGCCACCGCTGGGATTCACCACCTCCCCACCCTACAAAAACAACAGGGATCACACCCACTGCCACCACCAGGGCACAACACCGGGAATACCGGGCATGCCTGCTGCTGCCCTGCCCATGTACACCCAAGCTGGTTTTCAACACACAAATTTTGGCATAGAGTCAAAGAATCACAGAATCAGCTGGGTTGGAAGGGACCTCCAAGATCATCAAGTCCAACCCTTGATCCAACACCGCTGTGGTTCCCAGCCCATGGCACTGATGCCACATTCAGTCTTGTCTTAAAAACCTCCAGGGATGGAGAATCCACCAGTTCCCTGGGCAGCCCATTCCAATGGCTGATTACCCTCTCTGTAAAGAAATTCTTCCTAATATCTAACCTAAACCTCCCCTGGTACAGCTTAAGACCATGCCCTCTTGCCTTGCTGATGGTTGCCTGGGAAAACAGACTAGCTACAACCTCCTTTCAGGGAGTTGTAGAGAGTGAGGTCTCCCCTGAGCCTCCTCTTCTCCAGGCTGAACAGCCCCAGCTCCCTCAGCCTCTCCTCATAGGACTTGTGCTCAAGTCCCCTCACCAGCCTTGTTGCTCTCCTCTGGACCTGCTCCAGCCCCTCCATGTCCTTCCTGAGCTGAGGGCCCAGAACTGGACACAGCACTCCAGGAGTGGCCTCACCAGCTGAGTCCAGGGGCAGAATCACTTCCTTGGACCTGTTGGCCACACTGTTCCTGATCCAGGTCAGGATCCATTGGCCTTCTTGGCCACCTGGGCACACTCTGGTTCATGTTCAGCTTCCTGTCAATCCAAACTCCCAGGTCCCTCCCTGCCTGGCTGCTCTCCAGCCACTCTGTCCCCAGCCTGTGGGGCTGCAGGGGGTTGTTGTGGCATCAGCCACAGCAGAGAGCAAAAGGCACAAGCTTGGTTACTGCTGGCCTGTCCTGCCACCCACACCTCCAACAGGTATTGTCCCTCAGTGAGGGAGAAGCAAACCAGCTTGTCCTTCCCTCCCTCTCAGAGTGTTTGCACACACACGTCAACTCTGGTTTCCAACACAAGACGTGTTTCTGCCAAAGCACACGCTCCTTATTCTGATGTGTGATTGTCATTCATGACCAGTGCAACAAACCCGTGTAAACAAAAACCTGAAAATCTGGGGCCAGGTTGGAGTTGGGAGAAGTTGTAGCCAGCAATGACTAAACTGCCTGTGCTCTATTTACAGCTCCTTGATGCTGAACTGTCATTTGGAAAGGACTGTGATTCTGCTACCCACATGAAATGGATGGAAAGGAAACATCTCAAAGACAGGAATAATGTTAAATTAATGTTAGACTGTAACAGCTTTCTTCTTTGTGAGATTTGTTTACATGATGATTGTGAATTTTTCTTGATGTTTTATTACCTCTTCAATTTTAACATCTCAGAATAATAATCACGTTCTTTTTCCTCATATCTGTTATTTATTTCAAGTTTTATGATAAATTTTCACAAGATAATGAGAAAGTTTCTTGTTTGAGGCATTTAAGGGAAGAACACGTCCTACAAAAATGATATTAAAGTTCCTTACAGAAATGATCCCTCAAAGTTACTCTGTAGAGGAAGGAGGGAACATATTTGAGATCACCTTCATGCTTCTCAAAGACAAAAACAAAAGAAGAAACTCCTCCAAGCTTTACAGCCTTAAAAATAAATTTTCTTTTAACAGAATTTACCTGTAGCTGATTTACAAAACAGAGCACAGGAATAACGTTCTCTGCAAGCAGCACCATAAATACTGTGAAATGACTAACAAGAGACACACAGCAATGGAACCTGGTTGCTTTTATAGTCTAGGATTTGTCAGTGTGAATCAGAAGGTATTGGGAAAGGGCAGTAAAGTTTGGTGAGTGATTGTGACAGGCTGGAGCTTGGCAAGGTAAGCAAGCTCTCTGAGTTTCAGGAGTGGGCATCTTATCATGACAGGTGGAAGGAAGAAAGAGAGAAAAAAAAAAATCAGACAAGATTGACTTCAAGATGTTTCTCTTAATGAAAGTTTTCCTGTCAACAGTCATTCCAATGCTAATGTCAACATTTTTTTGGAAGAAGTAGTACCCTGTAACATTCATTAGGGATGTCATAAGCATTCCACAACATATGGTGTCTCAAATCCAATTACTTTTCTATTCGAACCATGACCTTGAATAGGTTTTTAAAGGAAGAAAGAACACAGAAACAAAGCCCCTTTTGCTTATTTGATGGCTTCGTGGCATACTACTGAAATTCAGAATTATGTCAAATTGTTTTGCTTTCTGATTTTTTCCTAATTTAAAAAAGTTATGGAAGCTTATTTTCAAAAAAGTAGTGGTGGCGACAACTTCTTTCCGAGACTAATTGCACAGTAAAAGCACTGTGTACATAAAAAAGGGAATTTTAAAATACTTTAAGCATCCATTGGCTGGATTTCAAGTATCAATAATTTTGAAGGCTGACACTGGAGTTCTCTATATCCTGCATAGCCTGAAGTTCAAATCCCTCTCTCTTCTGTGATAATCTCACAACCCAGATGTACAAAAGGCCCCCACTGACCAGGATTCCCTTACTCCAGCTCCCTCCTTGGTGTCATTTCTGGACATGACTCTTCCCAGTTCAATCCATGCAAGAAAAGGACAGAAGACTTCAAAGTGTTTCTAGGACTGGAATTAAGGCCCTACATCTGGTTAATTCAGGAAGCAAAAGGAACCCTTTCCTCTATAACTTACCTTTTGAAAGCACTAACTTCGCTCAAAGATTATTTGGCAATACTTGTTTGCCAGATAAAGTTTTCTTCTGTGACCATCTTCCCCTATATTATTTTAACAAAAAGCTCCAAGGATATTTTGCTTATATGAAGATCTAAAAATCTGACCCATTCTATGTCAAACACATTATGCCTCCAGAAAATAAGTTCTTTATAAATATAAATGATATCTGATAGAACTTCTCCTCTTGCCACAAGAATAAGGATATCACTGTGCTGCTAACACAAATCCATACAGAAATAATACTGGTATAGAAAACTTACAACTACTTGTCATGTTTCTACAAGTTCTTCCTAAAGCAGATCATATTGGTACATTATAAACACTCATGCCTTTAATGGTACAATTAAATCTAGAGCAATTACTGCAGATAGTGAAAAACTGTGGTAACTGAGCTTTGCTGAAATGTCTGAAATCATTCTTGCAGTTTAATGCATTTAAATATGTAATTATGTTTAGCATATGTCCATTTATTATGCACAGTCACTGGAAATCAAGTTCACTTTGAATATATTTTCTAATTGATATTTAGAAACACTGGCAGACAAAATAAGTGCCGGGGCTATACTAATGCAGAGAAAAATACATTAACCTAAACCTCTGTTATCCTTTTTAATGACAAGAACGTTAATTCAAGACATTCACTCATGAAAATATTCATCATTTTCCTCTTAACTTTAAAGTAACCTACAAGCTACAGAAAGATCAAATATTATTAATATTTTAGAAAAAGAAATATTGATGAAAGAAAAATCCTGGGGGGAAAAAAGAACCCAGGGTATATACCATGCAAAAAAATGAACTGAAAGAGCTGACTTGTCTCAATAGCCATCAGGATTATTCATGGGAATAGAGCTCAACAAGAGAGGCCAACTTTTAAAATATTCCACATTTGCAGTGTTATTTATGATGTGAACTTCGCAGAACGAGGAGCTGACAAGCAGCGCAGGAGGAAATATCGTCATTCAAGACAAGTACTAATCAGCTTTTTGGGATTTCCCCATAGCCTGGGGGCCTGGGAGATGTTTGTTCCACCAGAGGCTGTCCTTGCAACCTGTGACAAATCGCTGCCCCCTCTTAGGTCCCTGTTCACACCTAAAAAAAGGCGATAAAACCTTGGCATAACAGGGAAGGGCTGATGTAAGAACCACCCCGTACACAATTCAGATGCTGCAGTAATGGAATTCTTTATAAAGTTTTGGATAGATTTGCAGCACAGGCACAGCCAGATCTGTGCAATATTTCCCATCACTGTAGGGTTGGTTTTTTCAAATGATACCTCCAGGTACATGGAGAGAGAAACCCAATCCCACCCAGTGCCACGAGGAATTGTTGGATCTGCCTGACCAGCAGGAACTGAGCTCTCAAACTACAGCCAGCACTCTTTAGGTAACAACTTTTAGCATTTAGATAATTATGTGAATTTTCCAGATGCCTTCAAAATGACAGACCACCCTTTCCAGATGAGTAACCAAGGCAGACTTCAGTGACTAGTAGAGAGCTACTCAAAAAGAGTAATTCCACCCAAATGCCAAGTTCTGTGCCCAGGCTGCACCTTCAGATTGTAATTTTCCATTTCCAGCCCATTGCACTCCTTGCATATTTTTCTCTGCATCTTCCCACTCCCTGTAGTGAACATAAAGATAAGTGCACTGAAAAGCTTGCTGAGCAAGATCAGACAGCGTAGAATATATGTGTATATATATATATATAAGATACCAAAGTCTGTTTCATCCAAGCTCAGAGCAGACTTTCATAAAATCCACAAACAGCAAGATAAACAAAATATTATGAGAAAAGGAAAATGTTACTTTAAAAGCAAAAAATGTAAGGCTAGGGATTAAAAAAAATAAGAAGAGAATAGTGAAATGAAACAAGTGTAAAATAAAAACAGGAGGAAGTGTTCTTGTGTCATGTGGTTCAGAATAACTGAAGTGAGACAGCAACAAATGTTTCTATTAGGATTGAATACTGGCTTTTCAGGGTGCTGTTTAATACGGGCAAAACATACAGAGGACAGAACTAACAATGTCTGACAGCAAATAGAAAATTAACACAAATTCAGTGCTTAACAAGAAAACCAGTGTAAGTGATATGACTCACCTTAATTAACAATACTTTTAAGAAATATTCAATGTCTGCACAGTTTTTGGAGGTAGGAGGGGACAGGAATACAGAAACATGAGTGCCTGATGTATTGTGAAACAAAGACATCTCTTCTTCAGGCCCTGCATCATCTTTCACTGTGCTGAAGAGCCGTTGCCATGAGACAAATGTTGCCAGATTTTTTTTTTTTGCATGCATTTGGAGGCCCAAGTTCAGCAGTGATTGATTTTTGATGGTGACTTTACAGAGACCACACAATATGCCAGCCCCAAAACAAATTATAGAGCAACACTTACCGAAGAACAGAAAGTGTGAAGCACCACAGAATACATCACCATTTTGTCTAACTAATGCTCTACAGCCTGTCCATGATATAATTGTAGGACAGAGCTATCCTACTCTATGTAGTAACACTCCTCCCAAAATCCCTAAACATCGTTTTTATTTTCTTTGTTATTTATTGCATCCTTCACCTGGACAAGACTGAGAAGGCCTTTTCTCACAAACTGTCACAATTGCTTTAGTTTTTATTTTCTGTCAGCAGCTGTGCAATAACTGTTGTTGCTCAAGGTTGAAATTCATGCCCTAGCATTTTATAGCAGTAGAAGTGGTAACTCCTTTCTCCCAGAGGCATCCCAGCACCCCAGAAATATCTGCATTTGATTCCACTGGGAAAAAAGGTCTCTCTAAGTGGTTACCATTTTGTGCTTCTTAAAATGGAAAAGAGATACAGAAATTTAAAATTTAGGGACTATGAGAGAATACTGTCAGTCCACCCAGAAACGGTAAGGAGAAAAACTGGCATTAAGGCCCAAGACACCAGACAAACCTGCTGTGTACCTACAAATGCATCAGAAACCAGCTAAAATTAATGCATCTGATCATACACACTGCTGTCACTCTTGTTAACAAAGGAAAAATAGCACAGAATCTTGTCATTGACATATCCTGTATCAATGAAACCTCACCAGCTGATACCCAGGACACAGCACTGCCCCATCCCTTCCATCCACCTGGTACATTCATAAACCTGGAAAAGGACACAGAAGTCCTCCATTCACCTTCTCCACTAATATCAAATGCAAGGGAGGCAACACAGGCAAGACCTTAATTTAAGTTCATTCATTTGACACTTGAAACTAGAGCCAAAGCCACCACAATGCTTATATTCATTTATAAAGTATCAGAGATGGGCAGATAATTTTAGGAGTAATAACACTAAAAGCCCCTCGAGCTGGGACCAGCCAGTGCTCTCAGGGACTGGGTCAAAGGCAATGCTTCAAACCTGGTGTCACCTTCTTCCCTCAGATTTTCATGGGGTATCTGTGGTCTCACCCAGGTAAGACAGTCAAATCCTAGGCCAGGCCTTTCTTTTGGAAGGCCCCAAAGAGCAAAGACATCATAACCTACTCATCGCCATTCATAAAACACGCCCCAGTTCCCACCAAGAGGGTGCAGCAGGGATCCTGATTTGACCACAGAGTCTCATGAATCTCAATGCCAAAACTGCTGAAAGAATGATGTTACCTGCAGGAGGTTGAACTCTGGTGAATCAGCGTTGTATCCTCAATCTGTGTTATCCGGACGTGAAGATGGATCCCTTCAGATTTCTGAAACCTTATCATGCAAAGCAGATGAGCAGGAGCTCAGGTCCTAAAGAAAAACCAAAAATGAACAAAGATCAGAGAGAAACACAGTCCTAATTGAAGATCTATCGCCAACATTTGAGAAGCAGCTTTTTTTCTCCACCTTCACTGCATCAGCCAAAACTTATTTCAGGACCCCTTCCTGGACAGAAAAGCCCAAGAACCTACAAACTTGTCAGAATCTGTGTGAAGACTCAGAGATTTGGTGAAACAGAACTTTTCCATATACACCCACACAGTATGTCTGTACTGTAGGACATAAACCCAACAGTCCAGGTCTGAAAAAAAATAGCAGAGCCAGACCACTGTTGTGTCCTCACATAAAACCCCCCAAGTCAGCATATTTGAAGTTTATCTGAGCACTGCAAGCAGAGTTGCATTTACTTATTTCTTTAATAGCATCTTTTCCTTGTATGTTCTGATTTGCTTCTTAATTCCACCAACCTAAATTTTGCAGACTAAAGTACAAGATGAACGCTTGTAAAAATCTCATTATTACCTTGTGCTTTACAGCATTACACAAGTTAAAATCAACTACAGATTTCTCCTAATTCTGTGAGGGCTTTTTGTATTCACCTGTGTGCCCATTTCCCAAGGAACCAGTGTCAATAGAGATACCAAATCTTCTCTCCCCTACTGCTCCAAACACTGTAACATCTATTGATGTATTTTTATACACACATACAAAGTGCCATACATGTGGCAGTCATTGATTGTTCTATAATGGTTAGGGGGATTCATATATCACAGCTCTGGCATACAGATGTTATCATCTTCATCTTGTGTTTTCAGAGCCCTGAGGATTTTCATTTTTTAGGTTGCTACCATAATTTCTCATGTTGTCAGTTCCAAACATGTGTATTGACAAGACTGTCAAGAAGTTGCCTTTTGTGCATTTATTTTCTCTCCTTCAGTTAATTCAAAGCTTTTCAAATTATGAGAAGGATAATTCATCCTTTAAGGTGTAAATAAATCCAATGGAGACAATGCACTAAAATTTATTTCAGTTATAGTACAATTAGTTGCTTCTTTCCAGTGGAGCTTTATTTTTACATGGTCCATTGACAGTAAACCAATACCCAGCTTTTTGGTCCAGGACTTCGGGAGAACTCAATGGATGATTTCATTAAATAAGTTCCTATAGCAAAGTCATCATTATGTGTTATAAATACTGTATCTTAGCACTCTTTGTTTACTACTCCTCATCATAGACACCATCATAATGAAAAATACCATGGGTGAATTTCTAGAGAAAGAACTGTAAATAAACTGTAAATTTATGTGATACCTCCTCACAACAACTCTTTAGACTAAGAATGACAAATATCAGATTTATCAGAGCTGTAAAATTTATATCAGTAGGACATGCAGGTGGGAGAGGGAGGTGTTAGGGTAAAATGATCAGCTGAGAAGGAGGCAGGTTAGTCCTCAAGAATAACAGCAACAATCCAGTAACAAAACAGGGGTTTAGTTGAAACCAAACAGGTCATGACAATCACAAAACTCTCATAATTTTTTAATAATCTTAATGTCTAACCAAGCTGATTATTTCGCAATATTCAAGATCTCACCTAGGATGAGCCTCCACGTGTAACCAAATCTTCCCATTTTCCTTTCATTTATTTACAAAGGGGTGGGGTAGAGTTTTTCAGACATGAAGCAGTTTCCACAAAATAGGCTTTTCTCAACTTGAGAATAAACTTACTACAAGAAGTGTTTCTTGAAGGTTGATCTTTATTTTCAGTGACCACATGAAAAAAATGCCAGCTCTAGAGAACATTTACCACCTCCTGGTGACTTCAATAGTCACCATAACTCTCTGTTAAAAGGGAAATCTGTAGTTACTGTGGAATATTTCTGACCATGTAACAACCAACTACTCTTGGTCTGTACATGTATGCAAAGCAAATTCTAACACAAATGTCTGTGTTTGTCATAAACAGCTGCTGATATTTATGAAAAAATTTTTAAGCCATCACACCCCCAAGGTGAGACAAACATTTGTTGTTTTCACTGTTCAGAAGCAATGAGAGTGGACACCTTCCTGCAAGTTCCTTTAGGCTAAATCTAATACATTCAGTGGGAATTATTCCATTCACACACTCACCCAGCCCAGCACTGAAATACCATCTCTGAAACACCCCCTAAAACCCTTATTTTTCAGCTTGAAAAAAGTATTTCCTGCTAGTCTCACCTGAAAAAGCATTTTAGTTTGGCTGTATTACCATTAATAACCTAGAGAGCTTAAGCTAAATACGATGTAGCAAGAGCTAAAGTGGCTGGAGCTCCCCCCAAAATATAGCAAGTGTGCATTTTGATCAGATGATGTTGAACACATTGCTGAAAACCAAAGTTGTTCTGTCAAGCAACTAAAAACCATCCTAAAGCCCTGACCTGGTGCCAGCAGTGACGTACATGGAGCATCTTGTGGGCTGCATTAAGGTAAAGCAGCAGCAGTTGATCCCACCATGGAAGGGCAGAGGATCCAGGCTGGGCAGTTTGCTTGCATCAACATCTGCCTCAATCTTTTCTTTTTGATTAAAAATCCCTCCAGACTAAGCTCCCCCCAAATGTGCCTTTAAACAGCAAGTTAAAAGGTTCCTTTAAAGTTACAGTTGCTGATGCCTAAATCTCTCCTTTCCTGATGGCATTAGGCAGATCTATGAGAAGGATTTCCATGCTCTCCGTGCAGAGGAAAGAACTGATGTTCCCATTAAGGCTTTTAATTCTTATGGCTCCAGAAAAGTTCAAATCTCTGCCAGTAACATCTTTTTCTTTACATATTCTGAAAAGATGGTCAGGCTGACCTTCAATCTTCTTTGCTTTCTACACTTATCTCCTTTTTCTCCTTGTGATTCTGTGTCTGTTCCCTTTCAGAATAGTTCATGTCCTCAATTTCCCCCAGTGATTTGATCCCCACAATCTTTTTAGTGTTAAGGTTTGAGCACTATGGGATGCAATCTTGATTTCCCAGCAAAAATTCTGGAGGATAAAGGACAGTATTCCTCAATTTGTTTCAAGGTAAACACTTACTTGGTTTTGTTTGTTTTTAAAGAGTGGGTCATATAATCTCTCTAGAAAAGTAGAGTCTAATAATTAATTTCTTAATTCTGGACTAAAAAAAATAAAAAATAAAAGTCACTCTTCCTTTCCAGGAATAAATACGACCACCACTAAAAAAAAAAAAGTATAAAAGGCATTTAGGGAATAAGTTGGGGAGATCACTATAAAAGGTGATTTATATTTCCTCTTTTAAAAACACAAACATGGTGGGGGACACCAGTTTTCCTAAAGGAGGGATAGGTTCTCAGGCATCAAGCAGTAGCTAATTGTGTGGCCTTAACTCAGCAGCTGTACAATTCCTGCTACAGACTTATTTTAATGATGCTAAAAATGAGTGATTTAATCCAGCTAGGTTGGATATTTCAGTATTTAAGGAGGAAAACCAAACATGTCAGACCCTACATTCCTACTCACCAAGCAGATCAGCTGAGTACAGACAACACATTTAGCCATTGACCCTGTAGGGTACTTTACAAATTGTAGAAATATTTTTATTATAGGAGAGGTAATTGGAATGTCTTCTCTTTCCAAGTCAATTCCAATGGTATATACATTATTAAAAATTAATGATTAAGTATTAATACCTGAACAACATAGGTTATAAATAAGGTATGAGGACTGGATATTAGTTTTCACATTCTGAATGTCTCTCTTGTGACTAAAGGGTCTAAAGCACACCATAACTTCAATGTATATTTTATTAATACAATAAGTCTATCTGACTATATGATATATTGATGTTATGCTTGAGATACCAGTAAGAGTACAGGGTAATACTCAATAACACAATTAATACCAAGGGCAACATTTCTTGGGTGCTGAAGGAGTTGGTAAATAGAGCTGCAGAGTGAATCAAAAGGTGTTGTAGCAAAACTGACACCTTAAAAGCATATTTTGAAAGCATTAAGTATTGCTACAAATGATTACTGGAGGAAATAAAACACAGTTTGCAAGGATCTAGTTCTTCTCTTCAAAGGGAAGATGATGAAAGAGGAGAGTTTAGGGTGTCTCTTCACCCTTTTAGAAGAACTCCTTCAGAAGTAAAATAATGATGTGTCCTAAGAGGTAAGTCAGCAGGCAAACCATAACATCATGATCAATGTACTGCTGCCTAAAACACCTCACTTATCCCTCCTGTCTCCTCTTTCAAAACAGAACAATGTGGCAAACATTTTTCAGAAAAAAAGGTCCGTGCTGGGGAAGCACAAACCTTCCTGTTCTATCTCAAAGCACTGAGGAATCTCATCCTGAATCTTGTCTTCACTTAGAGTATTGACTGTGGTTGTCTCTGCCAGAAACACTGAACTATCAAAAAAATTTTTATTCAGAGCATGAGGACCTTGGAGTAATATCACTCAAGTATTTGTGAGCCAAAGGACTGGGCTTGCAGGTACAGGTTACATTCAGGTCACTGTTCAGTTTGCTGTTGAACTCAGCATTCAAAAGGGCAGTACCACTTTTCTGCATTCAGCAAGGAGAGCTTTCCAAGGTGAGTATCCAAATTCACTGCTCAGTTATTCACAGCAAATAATCCCAATGCAAATAATAGACATCGAGTTACATCTTCACCACAGCTCATTTTCAGATTGGTAGTGGTTTTTGCTTTTTCTTGTATGAAAAAAAAATCATGCAGGTTTGAATTAATTTACTTTGTATTCGTGGTAGAGAAAACCTTTTCTTATTCCCTTTCAATTAAGAAGAAAAACAGCAGGACCATGAGGGAAGAGAAAATCTGAGGAATTCCTATAGAGCAAAATGCAAGTTCACAAATGTAGCCTCCTTCATGGTTCCCCCTCTGCAGGTATGTGATGGTGGTGGTATTTGTAATTATACATCTATCAGCAGCAGCACAAAACATTTAATTATATTTCTGACACATTTATTTCCATACCCTCTGATTCCCTCAAGTTCTAGATATAATCACTCTGTTGGACTCCAGCCTTCTATAAATCACTTGCTCAACATGGATTGTCACTTCATTTCTATAAGCCAGAAAATCCACAGTAAAGCTGGAGGTACCAAACCCCCCTTTCTCAGCAGCTCCTTTACATCTCCTGGATGACATTAAAACATCAAACCTCCTGCTGCAAACACCCTGGTACCCACCTAGAGCTTCCTTAATGCTCCCTCTCCCTCACATTTATACTGGAGAGAGTAAAGGTGCTCAGCTCTACATATCAGATTTCTTTCCTGAGCACAGAAACATCCCCTTTGTTTTTGTTTTTAAGGGCTTGGAGCCTTTATGACACCAAAACCTTTCCATAATTTTTTTTGAGTTAAAATAGGGGAGGTCACCCCCTCAAAGTTTCTGTAGAAGATAAAATCTTCACTTTTCTGCAAGTAAAACATAAATGTCAGTTACTTAGAGGAGAATGTAAGGGGGAAAGTACTCAGCATTTAAAATTCCAGGAAAAACAACACTTCTTTCAAGCGATGTTTGGCTGAGTAGTGACCTAAGAGAGGCAGAAGGTGTCTGTTGTTTTGGTATTTCTTAAAAAAAGTGTCTACTGTGTAAACAACAAGTATAAATATTTTTCCTAATGCAGTCAAAAAACTGATTTTTATTTGGTGACAGCTTTAACAATTCTGAATTCTGTAAGAGCCGAGAGTAACCACAATTACGTTCAGTATGGCAAGGGATTAAAAAACCCTTCTTATAAAAAACATCAAGGTACACCCTTGAATTAACATGCACAATGCACATGTCATCACTCTGTTACAAGCATCATGGTATGTGACCATATTTACACAGAGAGAACAAATGAGCCACTGAGCAAGTGTTCTCAGAAATTTAAATTTCACTTTACACAGCACTGGATTTATAGAACCTGTACTGGCCAGAAGATCAAACATAAGGCAACCTAAGGGGAAAATACATGTATCTGGTATTCAACAGAAGTAGCAGTACAACATCCCCTGTGCACCACACTGTGCAGTATTACTTTAATTGCTGCAGAGGGGAAATCTCCACCTTGAGAGACAAGAAGTGAGTGAACCTCACAAGTGTGATTGGCTCAGAATCCCAAGAGAACAGAAGAATGAAACTCAAGTGTCCTGAGATCCACATAAAGCTGCTGTCAGCAGTACAAACCCAGCCTTTGTGCTGTGTGGGAGATTCTGGAGCCCATGGGGTACCTTAAATGAACAGAGAACACCAAGGAGGGCACCACAACAGCCTGCAAAACTCACCACACAGAGGTGGGAGGTGGGTGATGTGCTGCACCTCCACCTGCCACAACAGTGACACCTTGCACTGTCCATATGGAAACAGGTGACCACTCTCAAACTGAACAAACCTAGATCTGCACAACTTTTCTGTTTTTAAACAGGCAGCTTGATCATCTTCTAGAAAATCAACCTTGCAAACCAGCAAGTCTTATGGTTTGCTGGATTTTTGGCAGCCACCTGGCTTCAAAACAATTGGTTGCTAAAATATTGTCTGCAATCATCACTTAAGGAACATATCCTTATACATTTCTAGCTCACCCTGAACAGCCAGAGGTTTCATGTAGCACAGACAGAAAAAGAAAAAAGGGAGACATGAACTGCAAGAAAAACCCACAAACAAGGCACAGATTTTATAGCACTGTAGCAATGTATTCAAATGAACCATTGCCCTGCTACCATCCCAACAGGTCCCACAAAAACACATCTGCATTCCTACTTGACAAGTTATCCACAGCATTCCTAAATCAGTGAGCTTACTGTTGTTTATGAGCAAAACCAGGTACAACACGACAATAAACTTATATAAATCTGCATACTTTAATAAGGCAATTAATTTATAAAGTAGATTCTACAACAAGGGAAGTAAAAATATATTGATGCAAAGGGAAATTTAAGTGTTTAGGTATAACTCAAACTCTGGTTTTCTACTGCATGCAGTAAGAATTTTCAGTGTTGTTTTACAAAGGATACACAGATTGGATTTCAAGTCAATATATGCAAGCATTGATTTGGTAGTACAAGAAACTTAAGTTTTCTTGCCACAGCAAAAAAGCTTTGAGGAAGGAGGAACTTGTATCCTGTGTCAGTCCCCAAGGTATCAATTTAGAGCTCTTCATAGCCCTGTGCATAAAGCACCTTTGACTTTTCTTCTCCCCTTTTCTCACTTAAATGTTTTTCATTCTACTCCTGTATGGAAGCATCACTGTAGCTACAGGACAGACCTGGCCCATTTCAGCTCCTTAGGTTTCCAGGCAATGATTTTGGAAACACCTTAAACTGCATAAGCCAACTCTGAATTTGGAAGGAGCCTTTAACTTCAACCACAGCTTTTTTCCAGTTACCCCCTCCCCAGACTGTTCAGCCTTGTATCTGAAGCAGCATTTGAGAGACACACGAGTTAGATCAGGAAACCAAACTGAAATATGCCCATCAAAAATACATATTTAGTTTTAACCTGGCTCCCTAAGGAAATGCCTCTGCTCACATAAAGGATGAAGCAAGACAAGCCCAGAAGTGCCACCTTCAGCACTCACAGCATTAGTGAAATTACAGCTTTACTAACTTGACAGGAACAGCACATACACTTGTTTGTCCAATTGTGATGGGATTAAATGGAGCAGAGTACTTGTTTTGGACTCCCACTAAGCACTTAGTTCTTCCTCAGGTATTCAGACAAATAACAGCAGAGTCTGCATTGACATAAACAGACAGAACAAGGAAGGCTGAGCAATGTGACCTAAATAAAATATGAGTTGTTTAAGACCTGCAAGGAATCCCCAATGATACAAACTCTTAGATTAAATGCTAGGAAAAAGAAAAAAAATTCTATTAAGCCCTAATCTATGTCCATCAGTAAATACTAAAGGTGCTTCAAGTGCCATTTCAGGGGCATTTTAGTGCTTCGTGGCACCTTGGTAATAGTGCTGAAACAAACAGAAGTGATGGCATATTTTAAATACTACATGAGTCTTCCCTAACCCCGAAGACCACTGGAAAACTGGTGAGGGTGGAGGGTGTGTAAGGCAAAAATAGATTAAAAGAAAAATTAAGAGACTTCTTGGAAAATGTCAAAACTCCTGAAGGATTTCCCATTTTGCCAGTGCCCCAGACAGACCATCTTTTCCAGCAAAGGTTATTTTATTCATTTTTGCTGTGGTTTCATTTATTTTATGTAATTATTTTTAAAATATACGTAATCAGAAGTTTATCAAAGTCCCTGCACACGAGATATACCAGGTCATACTTTGTTATGACCACACTTATCACCTCTAGAATTCACAGAAAGATGGAACAGTCTTATCACTTTATTATCTCAAGATCCCTTATCCTACTGTATAGAACCAGCAGATAAACCTTGTACAATCTACAAGTGATCTACAATCTACAAGCACAGTTGAAGACAGACAGGGGAAGGGGGAAGTTAGAGCTGGTAGCTGAAATTCATATGCACTGATAAGAAAAATAAGTGCTGTTAGACAGAGAAACAGTATTGGTGTGGTCAGCAGGGGCTCTTAGTGCCTTAGACAGTCTGGGAGACACTGTCTTATGGCTGTACCCATGACCTGTGAGAGAGTCACACTCGAAGCAAGACTTGAGCTCTGGGCTCTGGATTGTCCTAAAAATAGTTAATTCCACAAAAAGAAGAAGAGAACCCATCTCAAGCTCCCCAAAACACCCAGTTTCAATTCTGCAAGACCATATCCACCTTCCCCCAAACACTTTGTCTTGTCAACAAGGGCCCCACGTTCACCCTTGTCTTACTCATCCCCCTTATTGCCTCTTTCTCTCTCCAAACCCAGATTCCCTCCCTTGGAGGATCCACATGGCCAGGTCGTGTTTCCATGTCCTTATTTCATCACCTTCCTTGTAAAAACAGATCCTGGGTCTGTTTCTGAGTGTTGCAGAGCAGTCAACTAACCACTCCCTCAGAACCTTCCTGTGCACAGCACAGATCCCCCAAAACACCATCACCAAGGCTTCATAAACAACAATTTATCACCAGTTCGTTGTCATATGGTCATTACATTATGGTGTTGCACAAAACAATTGGCTTATATTTTGCTTTCAAATAATCCCTGTGCTTATTGCTGATGTTCAAGCACTATTTTGCAAGCTTCCTAGTTAGATTTTATGTCAGATTAGCATCAGATTTAAGCACCCTATAAAAGAACCCGTCCTCCACAGGGAATTCCCAAATTACGGACACAAATCGTAATGCAGAGGATAAAGAAGTTACCCTCTTACCATATAAATTGGATTAGATAATCACAAATTTATCATGCACAGTCAGAGACGTATCTCAGTCTTTTAAAATTCTGAGATTCTTCAAAGCCCACAGAAGAACAAGAGAGAATGGAAATGCACATCATTAGTTGCTTTGTGCAATTCTCCCTTGACATCTCCAAGTTGGTTTTCCCATCAGCACTGAAACAGTGTCTTAGTTTACCAAAACAGCCTCTAGTTCTAAGTCTGGTCTCATCTAAATCCATCTGTCATAAGTGTTACTTCTGCCTTGATGACTACATGTGGTTTGCAATTACTTCACACTCAGTGATAAATCAGCAATGGAAACAACGATCTTGGATCAAATTCACTAAATGCAAACAATGTACACAATGTACAAAAAGCTGTCTGGATTTAAATTCTGTTACTCTCCCGACTATACACTAATACCTTTCTTGGAAGTTCACTACTCTCTTCACTGATTAAAAAAAAATAAGCAAACAAACCAAAATCCCACACACCAAACCCCCCCCTCCCCCCAAAGATACTTAGCAATTAAAATTTTCTCACGGCAGAGTTTTTCTGAATATTGTCTTGGGCAAAGCTGTGACTGAAAGAGCTCAGGCAGAACTCAGGTCCTGCTGCCAATTTATCCATAACACCTTGTAATGCTGTCATGCAACACACCACCTCTGCCAATGTTTTGTTTGCTTCTCAACCTGAAACTGTTTGTCTTCTCATTCAAAATTCTCATCAAGATACAACATAGCAGAGGATCTCTATCTGCACCCTTTGTATCCACATTTGGGTTGTGTATGAAGAAACGAACATCTGAAATGGTGCCCTAGAAATACACTGACAAAGAATAAATATGCAATAATTTACAGAAGAACTAGGGTAAAACATTTCAATATAAGTTCTGCCACTCAAAAAAAATACATCTCAGCTCATGACAGGACTTCCAGGGCACAGGGAGTTTTACCCTTCTCCTGCTGTCCATCACACTCAACAAGTGAAGTGCAGCTCAGAGACCCAGTGTGTGTCATCACAGGAACAGGAGACACTACAGAACACAAATAAATGCATTTTCCATTAAAGATAATGACTTTTTAATTCAGTGGGAGTTAGATCAGACTGTAACTAGGAATCAAAGTTCACAAAACCACAGATTGAACTAACAACACACAGCCACACTGCTACAGAACTCCAACTCCCATAAAAAGTCTTCCTTTGTTGAAAAGATTGTATTTATGCATTCGAGTCATCTAGAGGACTGAAGAACATAAATTATTCCACCACACATTGGCAGTAAATTTGCATTTATTCAACTGGCTTCAGATCTGATTGTTTCAGGTGGCAGAATAGGAAAAACTTTGATGTTTGACTAAATCTTAAAGTTTTGCCATCTGTTCACAAGCAATTTGCCAACAGAAAGACGCCAAAATTCATTTAGCATTTGTCAGGAGTTGCTCGCTCTATTATTGATTGTGCATGACTGTAAGACAAAAAGCAGCTCATGACCTGCCTGGGTTACAACTGACAAATGATCAGACTCACAAGTGTGAGTTAGGGAGGAATTCAAGTGGATAAAATAAATACTCAGTAGCAACAACGCCAGCCCTCCCACAGACTCAAATAAATAAGCAAAGGTTTTATTCTTGCAGTGGTTTGAGCTGAGAATTTACCTCTTCACACAATACAGGAACACTCACAACTAGCAACGATTCTGACTGCAGAGGAATTGATTCTGTGAGTAAGAAACTGGGGCCAAGAACAAAACCTGAACAATGTCAACCACTGAGCAAAACCAACTTGCCAAATGCCTACACGGAGCTGAATGTGGCTCCCCAGCTTGGCTTCATTTTTTTGATAGGAAATATCCTTTCATTCACAAATTCAAGTGGGTCTCATTCATGCTGGTTCTGCCAGATTCGTCCAACAGAGAAAAAATGAATATATAACAGTACACCAGGCAACTCAGAGTAGTACATGTAAAGGTATCTTCAGAAAAAAAAAAAACCCAAACAAACAAGGGGAATGCAGCCAGCTTGTTGAAAGTTTTCCACATCTCAAATATTCAAAACATCGAGATGGAAAATAAAAATATGTCCAAATTTAAAAATGTTTCAATTAAAATTGTTTGTGCACTTCATTGTGAAGGATTCAAAATCCTAAGAAAGCACCCAAATACTAGAGAGGGACTCAGCTGTTTCCAAGACCACCACAACAGATATTCCATTTTTAGCTTTTGCCAGCTGGCTTATAGACTACATCATCTTCTGAGCTGGTGGAGCATTTCTAATGGCTCAACATTCTTAAAATCCAATGATACTAATTATAATAGGGACTTCAATTATAATTTAGCTGTAGAACAAAATGTTACCAAAAACTGGATACAGAAAGACACTTTAGATTCCTGTGCTCAGGAAGAAATTCTTGCTCATTTTAGCTGAATGGTCAGCAAGCAACATGAAAAGCAGCAGGAGTTTAAAATATTAACTTTTCTTTATTCCAAAGGCTTACTCATTTAAGAAATCTGACCCCCTCACAAAAATATATATCTTCAGAAACTGATAAAGAAGGCTTGAAAAGGAACGAACACTAGTGGTAATTGCCTCTAAAATTCCAGCCAGATGATTAAATTTGTAGTTGTTTGGAGCATCCTTAATTGCAAGTACTGCTTTCCAAAAAATAAGAGGTGAATTAAAATGGACACTTCTTCATTCAAATGAGGGTTTCTCCTCTTTTTAATATTCCAGTCAGTTTAACAAATGAATAAAAATGCAGACAGGGCAGAGGACAAGCACTGCAGCACCCAAATGAAAACTAACTTCCAATATATTTGTCATTTCACTTGCAAGTGGTAGCAGTTCCTGCATTTTTGTACACTACTGGAGAGTCAGAAAGCACCTCCTTTAAACTCCTTAACAAAAAAAGCTTCTTAAGAAGTGTAAGTTTTACTCAACAGTGACGTTCCTCCCAACACAGAGAGATAAGGACAGGGTTTGTACAACGTCCTGGGGAGAACAACTCCTCAGCAGAGCCTCTCAAACCCTCCTGGTTCTGCACTGATTAACTGAAAACAGGTACAAGTTAAAAATGCTTGTCAAATAACCCTCTGGCTGTTTGCAGGCCCTGGCACATGGTAATTCACCCAGACTCCTGCTCAGTCTATGTGCATATACAAACAGGTCATCTTTGCATTTGCTGCACACACAACATTAATCCACAGACAGGTAGATTTTAAGGAGAAAGAGACTTCCAGCCTAATAAAGTCTATGTTAATAGCAACAACAACGATAAAAACTATCTCAAAAAGCACATTTTAAACAGATATATTTCAGAAAAAGAAGTCTTTATGGAGATACAATACTACTTCAGGCATTATTTTAAAGTCTTCCTCATAGACTTGTCTACACAGAACCCACCACAAGATTTCAGGTGTTTTAGGTATCCAGTGCATTAAAGCATTGTTCAAAGTATTTTATTAGGTCTTATGTATATTTATTTTTTTTTATTTAAATATTACAATGGCTGCAGAGAAAGGAAACTATTTCCATTCCAGCTCCAGTTGATTTGCAGACAGAACCAACTCTTTTCATCCAGCAGTAGAAGGAATTACAGGAGGAAAAAAAAAAAGAAGAAAAGAAGAATGGCTAGGTCAACAATCTGTTTTACCGTGAAATCCAAATTTTGGGATGCAGAGATGAGGGCAGATGTGGACTGAAAAAACAAAAAGGCATAAATGACAAAGCTTAATAATGTTCCATCTTTGCCAAGAACCACTGCTTGTCCTTATCAATTGCATAAGGCACCAGAACAAGTATTTAAGACTTGTTCCTAGTTTTAAGTGCCCTTTAAATCACCCAAGGCAGTCTTTAGGACCAGGATCTCACAGGCAGCTCTTCCTTCATCAATCAGATCCTATTGTATTTGACAACTATTGAATAGCACAGATAATACTCCTCCAAGTCTGAACAAAATAAATAAAATGTGCTGAGGTCAACGCCACAATAACAGGAAAGACTAAGGCTCACAGGAACAAGTAAAGCCTTCAACACAAAATGATCTGGTATTTTATGGTAAGTTCAAGAAAATAAAAATGAAAACAAGATACCAACAACAAAAAGAAGTAACCCTAAGAAATTCAGGATATTCTCCATTAAATGCTGTCATTGCCACATTGACAGATGATGTATTGGATGGTAAATCACATTGGAAATGGACTATAAAAACAACTTGTTTGTGCAGTTATGGAAATGGTGTATTTTGGAAGTGTGTCATTCTATCCCAAGCCAAAATACAATTAGCAAATTTAAAGTTATATTGCAGCTCTTCATAAAGAAAAACAGCTCAACATTCAGAGTATGGACAGTTTGCAGAAAGTATATTGTGAACACATTTCTTCTTCTTTATCTCTGCAGAGGCAATTCTGATTCAGGAATAAGAATAATAAAATTAAATTTAAAAAAAAATGTGGAAAATACATACACACACAACTGCTCTGTCAGTGGAGACTTAATATTTGATGGTGGCACTTCATGGGGACTTCGGGGGTTGTTGTTTGTTTGTTTGTTTGTTTGGTCTTTGACATTTGCATTCAGGATGGAGAAATCAACTTTCAGGAAGATGAGTCTTGCTCCAAATTCAGCACTGAGGCTGGAAATTACTGCATGCACACATGTATATGCACATAAACATGATAAGGGGGGTCTGTGTATGTGTATAATATATGTGTAGTTTTACTATAGAACCTTTTAACCTTCTATTTGCAAGGTACCAGGAAGATGGGGAAAAGCCACTGCTGCTCCTCTCTGCATCTATGGCCATGATCCACCTTCCCAAAAGTGTTCATTGCCTCTTTTTCTTTTTTTTTAATCTTTTCCCTCCACAGGCAGCTATTTACATACAGCTTTCAATTTGCTGGAAAATCTTAAAACAAACATATGCACAGCCTGCAAATTGAGAACATCCTCAGTGAGATGGAACAAGAATATGGTCTGGATGTACGGCTTGATTTTAAAGTAAATGACAAGGTCAGAATCATTTACCAAAATGGGCTGTTTAATCATCCTCTCAAAGCACTTAACATTTTGTTTAACTTACAGAGGGGGGAAAAAAATAATCCAGGCAGGAAAAAAAAAAATATGTTGTGTATTGGCTTAGAAGAGCCTGACTGTGAACAGGATTGCTTGATGCTCTCTAAACAGGAAACCTGACTTCAACTCATTCAGCTGAACATAGAGAGAAAAAATTTAAAATTTCTCTCTGGAAGAGTGGATAAGAGAAAATATGAAGACGTATTTAAGTCTTTATTTTGGTAACATTTGAGAATATCTGTATCCCCTCAGCCCATATGGTGCATCAAGAAGACCTACATTTCTGGTGCATCAGCCACTGTGAGTTAGGTGATGCCACTTCCTGAGAATCACCTGAGCCTCATAAAACATCAGTTTGTTATTTTAGGTATAAATAATCCAGGGTTACACAGTAACAACCTGATTCAAAGGACTATTAATCAGTGGCACAGTGGCATAAAGCTCAGCAGAATGATCCATTACAGATAATGAATTCTTCCAGCAGATTCTCCAAGTTTCACAGTTTCCAGATGGCTCATCAAGAACACAGAGACCACAGACCTGCTCAGGTTTGCAGACTGACTAGCAGAAGAGAAGCAAAGCAGGGGCAGTACAAGCAGAGTCTGGTAAAGCCAACCTGGATCTTTCAATAGTCACTGAGATTACTGCCCCAGTGTTTTAAAATTTCAAGCAAAAAACCATCAACCTCCAATTACCCAACACAACGTCGCCTAAGTCAGTTTTGCACACTGCTGCAATTGGTGTCAGTAGTTGCTCACTAAGCAAAGATAGTTAATTATAATAATAGTAAGATAACATTTAACTATTTATTTCCATCAACTACCCAGTTACCCATGTAGGAAGGGAAGAACCTGTGAGGACGTGGATGGCTGCAGTGTGAAAATACCACTCTCCTGTAACTGGTAGGAGGGTTTGATTCACTTAATCTAATTTCTCCCCACAGCCAGAAAATATAACTAGATATGTACCTGAGGGAGAGGCATCCTGTCTGAAATATAGGGTTGAGTCTAATTTTTTTCAAAAAAATCAGAGAAGCCACCCATCAAACACACACACACAGAGGCCAATCCTTTAAAGGCAGGAGCAAACTCCCTGGTACACAAGTGGCCAAAGGCTGTAACTGTTCATTTGCTTGGGCTGAGAACAGACACACTGGAGACATCAATGGCAAGACATCTGCCCATGGCACGTTCCTTCTCACACAGGAGTTACAAGTCTCTGAGGAATGGGCTCTATAATGAAAATGCCAGCACAGCCTCCACTAAAGCAACCCTCAGATGTGCTACTTAAACGGAGGGAATCACAATGTCCAAGAAAATGATACACTGGGGAACCAGTAAAGATGATTAGTGAGGCTTGGCACGAGGAGTTAGGCAGACACGCTTTTGGAAGAACCTACTCCTTGCCAGATTTATTCTGACATGCCATCAGTATTCAGGTGGCACCAATTACAGCCTTATCAGCTACACTATATTGTAATCAAACCATGTTTCACCGTGGTGACATCCTGACCAGGATTTATCAATGCCACTGTGATGTCTGTCACAGGCTACCTGTAACACCAGCACACTTCAGTCTTTTTCACTGGATACATAAACTGCCTAATTTTGTCATTAGTAAGTCAAAGTCTTCACCCATCATTTTCTTGATTTGTACAAACTAAGATTGTATTATAAGAGTGGTTTTGACCAACATGTCATCAGTAAAAGATTTAAGTTAATTGCCGCTGACTGGATGAGAAAAGCTGTCAGTCTTCCTCAATTTTATTTTGCAGGTGAATGACAAAGTAATGACTCTGGCTGATGGATACATTGAGAAAGACAGTAAGATGCAGATTACACTTTAAAAAGTACAAGATGCTAGAAAAATAATAATTCACTTTTGAACTGTATTGATTATTTTAGTTATGTTTGGACACAGAATATACTTAATATTTTAGTGATCTGCATTTTGATAGATATTTATCATGCACACAAACTTGTGGGGCCACAGCAGCTTTTCTTTGTGTTTGGAAACTGCTCAGTGATGCTGAAAAACCCCTTCCAATAAAACATTTATCTTCAGAAACTGTAGCAAGACAAAGAGAAAAAAGGATTTTTAAACAGTAGATAGCCCACCCAAATTCCTTTTCATTTACAGGAGTGGAACAGACTGAATTACCTAATCACACACAAGGAGAGTTTGGCTTCTTGTTGGGGTCTATTTTTCACTGCAAAGCTAATTTAGGTAATTGTCATCTGGGTTTGTCTATCCCAAGACTGAGCAGCCTTCTACCAAAGAATGAATAAATACATGTTCATTGCCAGTAGTGTGGGATCCTCAGTGTCCATTAGTCTGAACCACCCAGGATGGGCACCCGGGGAATGGAGTGGAACATGCTGGGAATGGGATAATCACAGCACAGCATTAGCTGTTAAAATTGCCTTACTTTCTGTATGTATCTCTGGCACACACCTGGGTACCTCCACAACAGCTCAGTACTGGGATTCCTCTGGCATAAAGAGACAGGGAACACACAGCACCTGCTCCAAACCTACTTCCACTTTCACCCAAGGACACACTGGAGTGTCTGGTGTGTGTGTGTCTCAGATCCAACCAAACCACGAGCAGCCAGTGAGAAATTCAGACAGAGACACAATGATTAGCATAAATATTACCTCATAAATATCTAAGTGTACACATAAATGTACGCACACATACTCTATATTTACATGTTAATGCATGACTGAATGATGTCACCAAGGAATCCCAAAAACATAAGGAGTTACTGAAATTGTCTTTAAGAATGAATTTTTGATTATTTCTCACCACACTCCAGTCTGGTAGGAGAAGAGTTCCTTGGGATTACAACTCCCAGGTGAAATCCTTATCCCACAGACAACCAGGAAATCTTTGTACTGGCTTTTTAAAGGGCAAGACTTCACAGTTGGTAAAGTAGTATTTCCTCTCAAACTTCCTTAACCCAATTTCTGATTGTTTAGGCAGTTACTTACGCCTTCTTAGTGACTTGCTGACTTCTCTCCCCACCATTTGGATTGCTCTGTGTTTAGCTGTATCAAGGAAACCACACGTTTCTGTATCACACATTTTGGGACTCATTACAGGGAAAATTCAAAACAATAAAATCAGAAATTGAAAGGCTGCCATCCTGTGAGAAGCAAGGAAAGCATCCATGCCATCCAGAACAAGATGCTGAATGTCTGAATAATGAAGAAACTGTCATAGATTTCCCTGCTAATAGGAAAAGGCTATCTTCCAGAACATTGCCCAAACAATTATTCCATTCTTGTAAGAGGGGAAAGACAGCAAAACAACAACATATCAGCTGTTCAGGCTGCCTATTTTTAGGAAAATGCACTTCACTTCTCTGGAAAGAGCTTTTTATAATTCACATTCCTAATGAAAAAAAAGGCATCTTTTCTTAATCAAGTTGTACAGCTAATCAAATGATTAATCACTTTGACTGTTACATGAAAATTAGTCCCTATTACATACATTTAAATTTGGGAGATTATAAGCTACATAAACTTGAAATTTAAAAAAAAACAAACTAAGACAAACTAAATCCTCACCACTTCTCTACTTGCTTGCAGCCAGACTGAAACAAAACTTTACATGAAGACAAAGGAGGAAATTGCTCTTAGGAACTCCACACAATTAAGTTTATGAAAGACCTAAGCAGTGGACAGGATTTGGCAATTAAGGCTTTTTTCAAGTAATTTATAACCAGGCTGATTACCATTGCCTTTCTGGATATAAATATAGATAAATCTCTGAACAGAAGGACTCAGTGCCAATTCAAGATACCCTTGCCAGTTGGATTTTGCCAGAATAGCACTGAAGGACTCATTTCCTGGGAAACCAATTTATGAAAAGCATAAAACCTTTCATATCCTAAACAAATATCAAAATGAAACAGTAACTTAATGACTTGTTAATTATTGTCCTGAATGCTTATTTCTGTTTTGAAGCTTTGGAATCATAAACAAAGAACTCAAAAGAATTAATCTGAGGGCTATTGGTGCAAACCCATCAGAGATTTTATTAAACAATAGAGCAGCCATGAACACAGCTATGTCTCTGCTATTATAGATATATATATATGTACTTTTGAAAGACATGACATATGGAATTGTTTCAGCAGCAATAGCCTCCTTTAGGGTTTGATCTTGCACTCACTGATGTAACTAAGTCCCCACTGACTTCAGTTGTGCAGCATCAGGGATTTAGGAACTCAACTACTGTAACCCATTTATTTCAGATTCCTAAATGCACTATTCACCACAGGCATTAAAGGCAGCTTAAAAGAGTGGGACAAATAAAGAAAAAAAAAACCAAACTGGTAGTCTGTTCCATGAGAAGCCATTTCAATGAAGAACTTAAAGCCCTCTCTGTTTCACAGCTGGAAACTGCTGGGGAAGCCCAGTAAGGTTTGTCTTTACCATCTCAGCTCAGCCACAAAAGGATTTATTCTGGAACATGCTGCTGCAGAAGCTGCTTAGGAAAACATGTGTATGGGCTAGAAAAATATAATCAGAACATGATGCAGAGTAGATTTCTCTGTAAGACACACTGAGGTACCACGATAAACAGGAACAGATACACATCTCTGCATCTCTCTGTGATTCCATGTCCTCCAACTTTTTACCAAAAGACAACTTCTTGTCTTTATATTAAACTTTTCCCCCCTTTTTTAAACTTCCATCATATAAGTGCTTCTCTTCATGAATATTTTTTCCTTTTTACATCTTCATTTTTGGGTCAGTTATGTAAGATTGTGTACAGTCCTGTTTGCAATATTTAATTAAAACCCAAGTATAATAACAGCAGTAAAGCCAGGCCAGGGGCTCACCTGCTGTGCCTGGGCACCCAGACCAGTGTGCAGGGTTCAAAGTCAGTGCCTTCACAAACCTCCCATTAATAGCAGGTGGCTGTCAAATATTTCAGAAAACCACCCAGAGCTTCCATCATATGTTAAGCTTAAAAAGGATGCAGCAGGGAAGTAAGGAAAGTTTATGTTGTGACTTTTGATATATGTGATAATTGCAGTGATTGACAAGAGTCTGAGGAACAAGCAGGAAGCTCTGGAGGTTTATAATGCACTGACATTTGCAGGCGAGGATGACTGTCACAATTGTCAGAACTTTAATAAATATGTTAACTTTCCAACTCCTGCAATAATGAGATCTCTTCTGCTTTCTGATATTTTGTTATCAAAACTCCATTATCTGTCCTTCCCAGCCCAACACACAATGAAACATTCACAATGAGTCACCTTTTTAAATGTGATCAGAAAAAAAACCCTGACATTTCAGGCCTGGCTCTAAGGTGGGCTGAGCACCAGAAATGCTTATGGAAATAAAGGGAAACCTCAAAAGCTTCAGAGCTTCAATTCCACCCCACTCTTCACATGGGCCAGATCAGCAGGAATTATGCTCAGAATAAAGCAGAATTTTCTTCTGCAAATCTAGGTTTCAACTTCCCCAAAGCTTGACCTATTTTTTGTTTTGGTCATCCCTCACTTACAGTGAAAATCCAGGATTTACATCAGAAGCTTACAGAATCCCCAAAGTAGTTAGAGTTTTTCAAGAACAAAGCAGGCAGAGCAACACTCCAGAGGGCTTTTCTCACTTATAAACTGCTTTATACAGCAAAGACTAGTTTAACTCTTCTCTCTACCTTCACACAAAACTGAGCCATCCAAAGTTTGACAAGTGTCAGATTTACCAAAGACCAAAAGGTTATAAATGCAGAAATAAAAGATAAACACCTCAGCCAATTTAGTGCAGAACTGTAAAGCAATACTACCCAAAGCAACCTCCCACAACATACTGGCCACAAAGAATAATCAGATAATCTCTAAATCTAAATCACTGCTATTATTTTAGAGATCATGCTACAACAGAAGACATGAAGACATTAGCTGTGATTAAGGAGACTAAGGAGCTCCCAAATCAAATGTGAGAAATTGCTTTCACACAAGCCACGACTGCTCATCACACAGCAGAACTACCGGAGAGCAGCTGAAGCAGCAAAGACAGAAAATGAAGTACTTCCATGCATTCCCTGTTACATAAAGGGTCAATAAAAGACCCTTCCCACCAATTATTTTTTCCCATGTGTGAAAAACTACTGGGGTCTGGGACTTTGGGAGAAGGCACGTTATCATTTCTTGGCAGTGCTTATACCACTGAGCTCCCTACCTGAATTTCCACTTTAGTAAGGAAAAAAAGATAATTGGGAAGTCGTTCTTACTAAAATATCCAGGGAAGCAACTTCAGAGAAAGAGTTTTCCCCCTTCCCAAAAAGAGGAAAAAAACCAGGTTTTAAAGTGTGCATAGGCAAGGAGAAGGATGCAAAGTCTGAGATAAAGCCATATAGCATTTCCCCAGCCTAAACATCATCGTTCTTCTGTTAATATAATAAAGACATTAACATTTAAACCAGAACTTGACCAGAGTGCACAGATAAGATTTAAATTTTGAAAATTCAGCTAGGGCTCAAGTTACTGCTTTGAAAATTGCTGTATTCATACCATCGGGGTTGGTTGTTGTTGCTGGGTTCTTTTTAAATGAAAAATCAAGCACCTTATCAGCTTGAAATTATTTTTGATTCCCTCTTCAGTTTAAAACAACAAAATGAAAAACAGCAGCAGCACAGAGCTAGTGTTAAGGGAAAAAAAAACCCAGTGTTTTGACAAATAGCACCCACTATTTCAGGTGGGAAATGGGATTTGCATAAAATCTATTATAATTTTAATGTGTGGGGGGTTTATTTTGCTCAACAACCTCCACAGGTATATAAATTAAATTACAGATCTGCTGCATGTGTTATTAAATGAAAGTCTGGAGTTGTGCTGGAAACTGAGCTACGGGTTTCTCTGACACGGTTCAGGAAAAGAAATACAGAATAATTCCTAAAACAGCAGAGTACGAGGCAACCACATAGGAAGAAATTACATTCCTACCTGCTTTCAAGGGGCAATTCCTTCCCACAGGTCCAAAAATAATGTTCATTTTGCCAAAGGCCCCATAAGTCCAACTTTGTGCCAAGATGTTATAAGAGGCATTGGGAGGCCAGAATTGCTTTTGTGGTTCAGGTGAGTAGCCAAGTTAGAGTTTGATGTAAAACACTCACCTCTCAGCCTTACTTCTCCACTTTCTATCACTCTTAAAATATCACAGTTTACAGCTTCTCTTCCCTAATAATAATTTAAATCTAAATATATTTTTTTTTGTTGATCAAGTCTCATTAAGCCAATAAAAATATTGATTAGCTGTGAGCATAAAGTATCACCATTTCATTACACTAGCACATCTTATCAACATAACCTATCAACATAACCATGTAGATTGCCCCTGTTTCTTGTCTCGGAAATTCTCATTTTAAATGAAACATTTTCTGTAATTAAGAGAATTGGTTATTTTGCTCACAATGCCAGCACTGAAACATCACTAACCCTAAAACCAGCATAATTATAATTAATTTTTTGCTGGTTTACTATTACTTTATTGTCCTAAGCCACATTCACCCATTTATGTAATGCAGTTCATAAAAAAATAAGTTCTACATAGATCAGATTTATTAGATTCTCTCATCATGAAACATATGTATAAAATCAGTACATCTCAGTATTTCTGTGCAATTGTAAAGCACTAAGTCATCCTGACATACAGTATGTTACTGACAACTTCTAGATCCCATGTAATTGTGAATTATTTCTTTTAAACCAATAAATTTCCATAATATTCCACTAACGAAGAGCAGATTTGTTCTGGAAATCTATGGAGGAACCATTTCTGCAAAACCTTCAACAGTTAAAAGGACAAGAATAAAAAAACCAACAGGCTCCTGCAATATTCTCTCATAAACATCACACAGTCCCAAAGTTCCTTTATGCTTGCCTGCAAAATATTTGATGTCAAGATTGTTATTTTCATTGTAGCACAGTGAAAGGTCTTCCAGCACAAGGGATAATTTTTGCAAGTTAAGACACATTAAAGGCACGTGTAATCATACTTTCTCAATCTGAGCTAGAATTTAAAAAGATATATATTTGTGCTTAAATTCTTGATCCTTCTGCCTCTAACTCCAAGTATCTCTAAAGTGTAATAAGTCCCACTGGTCTAATTTCAGGTTACCAGCTCATTGGTTCCTGTTAACAAGACAATTTTCCCAAGCATTTTTCAAGTCTACTTATTTAATAGCATTATCATTGTCTTCCAACTGCGTTAATGGACTCCACAAAAATAGACCTTTGTAATGAATATGCCTGCTCTCACCTCAGTTTTTAAACTCCTTGAAGAATTAGGTCCTTAAAGCTGAAAGAGTAATTCACATGTCAAGTTCTGCTGCCACTCAACTCAAGAGTCCTGTTGGCCTCAATATCTGCCCGATGTAATCAAGAGTAAGAACCTCATTATTGCCCAGATCTTTGCTTTGTGCTATAATGCATTTCTCACATAACAAGCATAAAACCTTCCTTCTGCTCAATGCACAATCCTCTGCCTTTGCATTCCACCAGCACAGCACATCCTGAGAGACCTCCCCAGCTTACTCATTTACCACCAATTCCCCTTAAAAGTCAAGAGGGAAATAAATGCTCTTTCTTATCTGCTTGCTGCTTCAAAATCAATCCCTCAGACACCCAAACAAATAAATTGCTATTTCATCAAAGGACAGAAGGAAATAAGTTACTGGCTACTCATGACTTATGAGGCATCTTCAGGTAAAGTAATCCTGCTGAATATTTCATCCAATTATGATTCACATACCTCAGCCAACTGTATCAGACAGAAGATGAGGATAGACATTATCTTTGATGAAATGTCTGAATATCCAGTACAACAGTATACTGCAATATCAAAACACATAATCAAATAGTTATTGTATTGAACAGGCAGACTTATGGTTTCAAGAAATCAATGCAATAGATTCAGAGACAATTTAATGTGAAAGACTCGATCGTGTTGCTTGTAGCCTGGTTCTGAGACATTTCCTTGGAATTAAAGAGCATGAGCTGCATCCACAGCTTGTTCTATACAGCATTAGGATGGAATGTGGATCTCCCACATAAGGAAAGCAGTAGGATTGTCACACTTAGAAACATCACAAGTATTGTGGAATGCAAAAACCCTTTCCCTCCAAATTACATGTCTTAGTAGGTGGTGATGCATCATATTGGAAGAGCCTGTGAGTACCCAGACCTTGAACAGAATTAATGTTGAATCTCCCTTTTACCAAATAAAATAATTTACTGGACTTTGATCCTCCTGAATCCCATCACCTTGATCCTCCTGAATCCCATCACCAACAGCTAATGAAAAGCTGTCTAAAAGCAGCAAGAAAAATTCAAGGGAAAGATTAGATTCTACCTACTCATCTTCCAGGTAGGTCTGGTTTAAGAAAACCAGAGATCACTAAAGTTATCCCTACAGCACACAGCCAGCAGGGCAGTGAAGGTGCTGTTACTACTGATTACACTCTGTAGGGATGGACAGAGGAGCAGAAATCAAACCAATAAAGTGGAGAGGGATAAGGAGACTGCTTGGGGACACCAAGAGAAATCTCAAGTATGGAAAGGTCTAACTCTACAACTCCTAAGGGTGCAGGGATGACCCTTCCATGGCAATTTTCTCTATTGTCTTGGATTTTTTTCCTGCACTTCAGTAAATACACCATCCCACGTAGTCTGAAGAGACTGACACACAGTTGGGTAGGAATCATTAGCTAATGGCACCCAGATGCTTGACAGCCTTACACAGAGCACTCAATAATGCACATTATCGAGAGAGAGGGAGCAGGAGTTGAAATTTAACAGCAGCTCAGCCCTTAAAAATAAATAAAATCCTTCCGTACAGTTTGACTTTTTCCTCACTGAATTCTCTCTAGAGCTATTTTTAGCCAGCCCAGCTGCAGAAGCTGGTGCAAAACGTCAATACAATCTGTAAAGCCAAACCTCCCCGTGTCAATGGCACCGACAGACAGGGCTGCCCTCCTCCGAGGCACCTTTCTGCATAAAAAGGAGCTGGCAAAGCAGCGTTTTGTTTCTTTAGAGGAAGGGAATAATGAGCACTTTCCACAGGACACCGAGGGCCAGGATATACACAAAGGTCTTCGATTTCCCAGCTTTAAAAGCCCCTGCACAGCCCTCCAGGGAGGGGTTCTCCCTGAGGCACCAGTGGCCACAGCAGGACTGGCCTGAGGGTACCACCATCACTGGGCAATACCCCGCACACAGCCCCTTCCCAGGCTCCTCACAGCCTCCACCTGAGCCTCACCAGTTGCCAGGCAACAGCCACACTGGGATTTTCTACATATAAAAAAAAATTACCAAAAAAATTAAGCAGAAAGAAACTTGAGCCAGAAAAAACTCCACCATTCTTCCTGGTGTTTCCTGCTGTAACAGCCCAAAACACACTTGACAGGCTTGGGGAACCCACACTGGAGACAAGATCAGGAGGGAAGCCTCAAAATGTTTTATACCTTCTACTCCTCTAATACTTTTAGATTATTATTATAGTCTATCTACAAGACACTTTCCAATGTGATGTTTAATGGCATGTTTTTCTTGCTTCATTTTGCTTTGGCGTCAGATATTTTTCTCATCTACTTGAGTATGCAGGGAATCAGAGGGAGAAAATATGTGGAACCAAAGTTGTCACTGTCTCTAGACATTGGTTTTGATAAAGAACTGATAGGGGAATTTAAGATGTTCTGGATTTTAGAAGGGAAAAAAATGCTCTTACTGTTATTCAGGGGCAATGAGGGAACACAGAGTCTAGGAAGAGTTAGACTCTTATTAGACAATCCCCACGTGATGCTTTCTTGTTACTGGTCATCTTATTGTTGAAAGCTAAGAACAATATTTGTTTATTTTTAAATCAAAGGCCTTACATTATGGCACCAATTTAACCAGTTATTTTCTTGCAAGAGGAGACCATAAACAACAAAACCCAGCCTGGACACAAAACACAAATCTCTACGTTGATCTTGCTCTCTTGAAGAAATTCACATCTCTTTCACCGTGCTTAGGCACATCTACACCACTTCAGCCTCAAGCAAACCAGAAGCAGGAATACTAAAATATTTTCATATTGTTTCTAACTCACTCAACAGAAAGGATTGCTAGAAATTTCAGAAAGATGGGCTGCAAGTCTTTCAGCTTATTTGTCATAGCTGGTTCAGAAGCAAAATTCTGACTGAAACCCCTTTCTTGTCACTCCACCCCCTCAGAACATTTAGAATTAGACAGGTTTTGATAAACCAGCCACAGAAAGTGGAAACTTTAAATAAGAAGTTTCTAAACTTGCCTTACTTTCTTTAAAACAAAGTAATATTCTACTTCAGCTGTCATTTCCAGCATTTACATAATAACGCAAGTTAGAATGCCATTAACTACCTCTCCAGTGCAACAACAAACAGCCTGTATAGAAGCACGTTGATAATTTCAGTCACTTCTTCCATACCCACATGAGAATTTTAAACAAATAATTTCATCTTAAGTGGAATTTCATGGCTTTGGCACGTCATTCCAAAAGCATGCACAGACACAAAGCAAACACAAGATATTTTATACTTTCATTCATATGTAAAAGTTGGAACGAGGAATTCTCTAAAACCACACAACATCTGTATTTCCATAACTTGATATTTTTGTACGAATATTTTGACAAGCAGTCCTTGACTATTACCATTTTTAATGACAAGAGACGAGGGGAGGAGGAGCAGACTGCAGATGTTGATCTGCAAATTAATGCTAAATATTTTTTCCCCTCCTGGAGGTTTATCATATTATGACATGAAACTTTCTCAGAAAGAAACAGGTATAACGCAGGTCTGAACATCTGTGGAAAGTTCCAGTGTACCTGCCACATTATTGCCTCCAATGAGAAGGACAGCAAAGCAGCTCAGACTCAGGATATTACATCCCCCATTCCTCATGAATTCTGTGTGTTTAGAGCTGGGAGGTACAAAGGTAATGGAGTTAGAAACATGCATTTTACCAGCATGTCTGGAAGGAAGGACAGTCATTGACACAAGCAGTTTGTTTCTAATGGGCCTTGCTGTGGAAAATTAAAACTCCAGCTCTGCAAATCTTACCAGTCAGAAGCTTCTACACTCTATTTTCGGCCTAATTCACTAACAAAGTGAGGCTTAAGCAATTACAGTACCTGTGTTTCTATCAGTCCTTGTAGTAATAACTTAACCTGTTATCCGGCCTTAATAGAGTCAGTGCAGGGGTAACAACCTCAAAGATATTAATTTCCCATAAGTTTAATGAAATAATGGATAACTCCATCTCAGGTACAACCTGTTCTTCCACTGCAAATCCTTCAAGGTATTTTAACAGAAAATGGGATGTAGTTTTACTTATTTATCAGCCTATATTTTCCTGTCTGATCATAGTTACTATTAGTGCAGCTGTTGGCTTGACACCACTTCAGAGATACAGCTCACTCTAAAGGCACAGAACTTCCAGTCTTTTTACAGTGACCTTCCCTGGTGAATATCTCCCGTGTGCTAGCCCTAATAACCATTGGGAGGGGATTTGTGTCTATGGATTTAATTAAAATTTTTTCACATTTTCTAAACCAGTCTTTAATTTTCAGCAAAAACACGTAATATTTAATTTTTTAACAAGTGTTTTTGCAAGACAGTTATTGTCCTTGATAGCACAATAGCAAGAAACTACAGAATATGCTACTTTTGACTTTTTACCTGTGTGATAATTTTGAAATAATAAATATCCAAGGAACACAACCCCCCCATGCCACAATGGTTTTGAGCTAAAGGCTGGTCCTGCACACAGATTGAGATCTTTGGAAGAGATATAAACATTTTAGCCAGGGAAAGGTCAGGAACATGCCCACCTCCACTTGTGTCCTCTGGGGTGTGTTACATCACCTATTATTACTTCAAACAGTTTTCATCATTACAAGCTTCAAATCCAACTTCAGGCAGCTCATGCAACTCAACACTATGTGTGTTCCAGTCATTAAAATTGCATACAGGAATTCTACCAAGGACTAGCACTTATTCCAAAGAGTAACTGGGAGTAGGGAAATAGTTGTTAAATGCTACCAAACAAGGAAGCAAGAAGTTGCTCAGCCTGATATACCAGAAAATGCATCTATTTCACATCACTGCCTTTTTGCATATTGGGCCTCTGGAGTCATCTGTAAATGACACCTCAAATTGCTGTGACCATCCAAGGCTGCTGGACCCAGAGCAGACACGACCTCACCTCAGCATTTCCCCTTAAATTGTTCTCAGACTCACCGGGCCCAGCAGAGCTGACAGTTCATCAGAATTTGGGCAGGGAGCATTTGGCAGATTGCTCCTGCAGTGGGAGGCAAAACAAATGAACTCCATTTTCACAGGACCAAAGGTTTATATGTTGAAGGGAGACGTGGGCACCTTGCTAGCGTGAGGAAGCAATAAAATGTGAGTTATTATCGCAACAGATTTTGCTTTAGAGCATTATATGATAGTTTGGGACTTTGCAAGTTGCAGTTCATGAATAGTAAACTGTGATTGATTTGTTTTCCCCACGTGGCATCAAATCATCATCATGATATGAGCTCAGCAAAGGCTGCTTTTAATGGAGTGAAGAACTACAGAGATTTCTCAAACTAATGTGGAATAGGAAATCTGGTACATTGAAGATACACTACTAATTGTGTAATTAACAGAATCATCCTCCTTAAATCACTGTGCTTTTAATAGGAAAAGTCTCCACTAGTTTTGATGTTAAGCCTCGCTCTCACTCATATCATCACACAGGGCATTGACCCCACTTTCTTTTTTATGCACTGTCCCCAGCTGCAGATTTTATTTGCCATTATGGAAAGAAGAGCAGCAGAGAAGGGCATCTGATCTAAAGCAGGAAACATTCCCATACACTGCACAAGAGAGCACCCAAGCTGGGGAGGCAGACCCCAGGCTCAGGGAGAAGGATGCCTAAATACTGGGTATTAACTGTGGAGCATCCACAGTAACATCTCTGTGATCTAAGCCTGGGGATTTGCTTAAGAAAATCCAAGAGATCTGTGGCCCAGCAAAAGCCAAATCCAGGTATTTCAAATCCCCTGTTCGTGTGTCTCAGGCAGTGGGCTCTCTTTCCTTTCCTTTAATACTGTGACAGTTATTAAGAAAAAGGAATATACATATATATATATATATAGTTACAGTTATGAAAGAAAGGAATAAAATCACAAAAAAAACGCCGCACTCGAAATAGCAATTTCTTTATAAATCACTTCATAAAGAAAACTTCATTCTTGAACAGGCCTGAATTGTGAGAAAACACACCAGGCCTATGCAAGGTGACAGCTATCATCCAATCTGCAGAGGAAGAAGTGATTATGAATTCTATTTTCCCATTGACATGTAGCGAATACCGTGATGTTTCTGAGTCATAGCTCTCCTGCAGAAGTCCTGTACAGGAGCTCTGAATGCTAAATGAAACAGAACCACCTTTAAACAGTATCTTCTTTCCCGTGCATCCCTCAACCCCTTCTTCCAATTCCAAACAACTCTGAATTTCTAATAAGTTTGCTCACAATCACCATATCCCAAGTCAAGAGGTTTGTTGGTAACATGTTAGTTCAGACAAACACTGCACTGTTGCCTTTGAGGAGGTGACCTACCATCATAATGTGACCATGATGTGGACCAGGGAATCACTATATGCTCTATTTCTACACAAAGTCCAAAAGGTTTGTTTTCCAGGAGTGGAAATCACCTGCTTCAGCCTCTCACAGGGAAACTTTTATTAACCTTTTGTCTGTTGAAAAGTTTGACTCCACTGAAACCACACAAGTTACAAAAATACAGCTGAAAAAACACAAACCAAAGTACTCATGTTTTTTCCAGCCATGAGGTTTGCCATGTAAAAGCAAAGCAAACACATGAGGGCAGTTCAACACAGTCTGCAGTGGTTTCAGGACCAGCAGTAAGCAGAGGAATGCTAAAATCCTCAGTTCTCATCCTCTTCTACAAAATCTTTCTGCAGCCTTAGTAAACAAGGGTAAGTCACACAAAGATTTGCTCAGCATCTGTTGATAGCTCTAAGTACTCAGCACTTTAAAAAAAAAAAAGCAAAATTTTGTCTACAAAGAAGAATCTCTTTAAGTGTCATTAATCTGGTGGTTATTCTAACCTCCTCTGCCAGAACTTGAGGATAATAAACAAAGAAATGTCAGAAGAAAAGGGAAACATATCTTTATAAAAACTCTCTCCCTCATTTGCAACGTGAAACAATACTGGAAAAATGCTCTGTTATCACCCACTGCCCCCAGGATATAAACAGAGAGTTTTAATGGATTCATGCAGGAAATTCATGGAAGTTTATCCTCTGTAAACAGCTCTTCTTCCTATTCTATCAAAAGCTATTTCAACATCAAGCAGCACAACCACCTCCCCTGGTGAATCCAATTTTGTATCTGCAATCACTGCTCCCAGATGGTGGATATTATCAGTCAAGGATCTGTTTTTAATAACAACTTGTTTGATCTGTACAGCCTATTGCAAGGAGCAGATCCCTCAGGCACAAAATACTTTTCACTAATATTTTGCAGTTATCATAAAAGGGGGCTGTACTAAACCCAATCTTGAAGAGATTCTTCACAAATTTAATTCAAAAAGAGTAGAAAACAAAACCAGATGCTACATTAGAACCAGAAGAACTCCATGCCTTCCAGACCTTTTTAACAGTGGTCTTACTTAAGGGGGGATAAATAAAATATCCATAAATACACACACAGACCACCTGGGCCACCCAAATTTTGTCCTTTAGTTTTCCAGCTGTGGAGGTGTTTTCTCTGCAGTCCATTTTACAGTTTCTTGTTCACAGTCAGGGCTTTAAATTCAGCTAAATTTTTAACATCAGGAAAAAAAAAATACATATGAGTTTTACACACCTTTGCCATGGAAGATGTGGTGTGAACAGAAAAGTTTAAGTACCACAGGTTGTCCTGTACTGGTGAACCCACTCAGGAAATTATATGTAATAAAGAAAAGTGAACAGAATTTTGTTAGTTAAGCCCTCTTGAATTTATGGGAGAAAACTTGTCTTCCTCACTTTTTATTAGCAGCATCTTTTGAAATGCATAACTCCATCAAGGCTCTCTTCCTGCAGTGTCACTGGTCTTGAACACAGGAGGTTCAAATGAAAACCAGAAAAAAAAAAAAAGAGTAAAACTGAAAGGTATTAAGACCCAAAAATAAACAAAATTAACTGTCAGGTCTCTTCAACCATATTTTCACAGAGATGACAACCATAACTTTGAGAATGTGTTTAGTATGTGACCAGGATTTATTAAACAACTTTCCCAGCAGCAAGAAATAGAGTATCACCAATGTAACTTCATATTCTCTGATTTGGTCGATACACAAGGTTTTTTTAAATATCCTTTTTTTCTTTCCAATATACCATTTAATACTAGAAACAGATTCCAATTACATCTCTTCCTGTAACTTGCCTGAACACATTTGGAAGAATTTAGTGTAGAAAACTAATAGAAGGCTAAGTCAGTTTAAAGCTAGTCTGGCTCTTGGATTTACAGCTGGGTGGCAACATTTCTTTGTCAGCCCCACTGGCAAATGTTGAATTCTGCAAGTCTGGACTTTTAGCCAACATATCCCCTGAGCCTGTTTTTGCCAGAAATGGGAGAGCTTTTCATGCTCCATCAGTTCATGGCACATTTGCAGCTATCAGGAGAAGCAGCCATAGTCCATGACACCTACTGAAAATAACCTGTGGATTTTTTCTGAATTCTAGGAAACTCTAAAGAAACTCAGAATTTAAAAATTGGTTGTTCTCCAGATTCTTCGTAATTCTGTAAAAATGCAAGTCTTATCCTACTGGGTGCAGTGTAAATGAATGGAGCTTCCCAGACCAACCTGCAATTCAATGCTTAGGGGTTTGTTTGTATATACACATACACATATAAGCACACACTTTATACATACATTCATATATAAATAAAGTCAGTTCCCAATTTCATATCAGCATGCTTTGAATTCCAATAAATCTCTTCAGGGCAATTTCAGGTTATGAATACAGAAGACAAGTTCCGTGACACATTTTCAGAGCTATATTCTCATTTAAGCATCCTTTATTTCCTGCCCTTCAATTTAAGTATAAAAACCCTTCCTGGTTTCCTGTTAGATCAGAAACCAATAAGAAGTAAAAACACAAAAACATTTACCCTGCAATGAATCAACTCTCTATATTGAAGTGTATCACCTGTCAATACATAGTAATGTGTAGTGCAAAACAGACAGTATGATAAGAATTTTAAGAACTTAAATTTAAAAAAAAAAATAAAAGCACATCAGAATTAGTGTTCACAGAAGATCAGATGTGTCCCAGCACAAAGGGATGGGGAGGCGTGCAAAGCAACAAGAAAGAAATTCTAAGTATATTCTTAATACCGAGAACTGTCAGCTAAAAGCTTGTAAGAAGGATTTTTTTCTTTTAAAAGGAGTCAAGGCATTGTGGTTTTGAGTCAGCAATCATGAAAAGCCCTGCCCTCAGGGTACACACAACTGCACAGAGTAGCACAGGGAGGGTGAAGGGGCTGATCACACAGAAGAAAAGTCTATTCAAGATTCATGTACCTTCTCCATGGAGACACACATCAATGTTCTTTATTTGTAAGACCTGGGTGTACACTCAGAACTCTGTCCTGATGGGTTAGGACAGCAAGAAGTGTGTGTTAAAACATCAGTATTTCTGCCCTGGTAACACAGGGGATCTCTTAGAGCTCAGCTCTGCCTGTGCAGTTCCCTCATGTTCTTGTGTACCCATGTCACAGGAAAAACTAACTACTTGCAAAGATAGGATGGGTGGATTTTGCATCAGTGCCTATAAATTTGAAGCAGAAAAAAATACCAGTTTTTGGGATACAGAGAACTCTATTATCAGTCAGCTGCCCTCACTCCAAGGGACCCCAGTTCCTCCACTTCGTCAAAACCTTCAGTTTGTGGAACAAACAGCAAATTTGTGCAGCTCCTCATCACACAGCTCTGCTGCCCAGTTCCCTCAGTCACTCCTGCTCCCAGGAAAGATCACTCAAGAAACCAAAAACCCATGTAATTAAGGGTGCTATTACCCAATGGCCATGGCATTAGGTAATCTTAGTTTATAATGGTGACATTATTCATCTTTCCAGGAGCTTACCAATGTATACAAACGCTTGAAATAATTTTGTGTTTCTATTACAGACTTCTAATCAAAGTCCTTTCACTGAAATCCAGCCAACTCATTTCCCACTATTATAAAAGCCCGTGAAATGCTCAGTTTTTATTATGTGATGATACCTTTTACAAAAGCTTAGCAAAACAACAGTAACCACTAAAACAGCCCCTTAAGAGAGGCTCAAATCTATGCCTAGTAAAAGGGTTTATAATTATAGCTGCATTCATCAAAACAAATCTATTAAGTAAACAAATTGCAAGCACAGAACGTTCAGCTCTTATGGAGCTTTCCTTTATGGTTAGCCCAGCACTGGCAGAATTGGACACATTAAAACTCTTCCAAACTGTGAAGGAGAAATTCCTCTCATGAGTGAAGTCATGCAGATGATTCCCAGCTGGATAGTTTTCATTTTTCATGTTGATATTTCTTGTGCTCGGGGGACATTGGCAGCACAGCATGCAATGAATGGGGAAAAAGCTGAGACCACCGCTCTTAATAGTCCCTAAATTCTTTTAAAAAAATTGTTTCCAGCTCATGTGTGTATATACATACACATATAATATAAATATAATACATATATAAAATATATATAAAAATAAAGTGGATTTGGGCATTCCTTATTGGTTCAAGAGGTTGAGAGAGAGAGAACTGCAAGGGATACCACAGGATACAAGGAGATGGGGATCTATGCTCCTCGGGCTCATCAGAAGCCTTTGCTGCAGAACTTGCTCTCACAAAAGTTATCTGAACAGTCTGATCCCCAATTCCCAAGGAGACCAAACAGACCCACAAGGAGAAAGACTGAGATGTGGTGGGAGAGAACAGTTTCACTGCTTTCCCCAGCACGTGTATTTATTCAGGGAAAATTACTCCCCACTCCCAATTAAAAGCTTACCAGGTTCAGATTTCACATACCAGTCTCCCTTTAAGTTTTTTGAACAGATGGTCACAATAAGAAGCCGCCTTAATTCCGTGGATAAAAATGCCCCTTTGTTGCAGGGAAGAGAAACATTTTTCCAACCACTTTTATCTTTTGTCATAACTGAGCAGCAACTGAAACGAGCGAAAGGGACCTGCAGATCTCCGGGCTCGCAGGTCTCTGGAGTTATTTTTGCAACCCAAAAACCCAAATGTGGTCTTTGGATTAGAGGACGGAAATGGGATCAGCAACTGGAGAGTCATTTTCATGGCTCAGGGGATTTGCTGTGCACCACTGGTCAAATCTCTTAACCACTCTGGGCCTCACTTGCTTGTATAATCGGGTTGCTAACATTTCATAGCCCTCACTGTGATGGGGGTAAAGCATTATTAAGGCACTTAAAGATCCCCATAGCAAGGCACTCAGAGCAAACACAAACTACACAATTACTGGCCTAACAGCATTGTAGTCCTCAGCATTTACTGTGTTACTGGTGAGAGTTAGGACATGATCCCTCTGGTTTTGCCTTTTGGAGCTCTAAAGCCACCTTGACACTGGACAGATTTCTCAGTGCTGCCCTGCCTGGTCTCAGCAACGAGGCAGGAAATTTCTGGTGCAGAGCAACAGAAGTTTGTCACAGGTCATCACCCCAGGATTTGTGTCTAATTCCCCCACTGAAAACACACCACAGGTGTCATGTACTCACTGACTGTGCAGCCTACTGTTGCTGCATGTCTGGCTTTGTTCTGTGGTTTGTTGCTCTTTTTTATTTGTTTTTTTTGTTTTGGAGGGGGGTGTTGGGGGTTCTTTTGTTTGTTTTGTTTTTCCCCAAACAAAACGTTTGATAGTTCTGAGTTTTCTCCAAAGTTCAAGAGCACTCAAACCCTGCAAATTTTTTGCTTAACCTCTATGAAAGAGCAAAGGCTATAAGCTTGTCTGTTTGAGAAGCAATTTCCTCCTTTCCTTCCCCATCCCTGATTAACCAGCCTGTCCTCAGCCTGGTACCAACCAAGTGTCTAAGGAAGAACAGGTCTAGAACACTCCTGGGGTAGGTCCATTCTCTAATGCAGGTGCCCAAGCTCCCAAGCTATTTCTCCTTCTTTTCCATGTTGCTGGTGGGTCAGAGTAGGAGAGAGAGAGCTGACTGTGTATGGGAAAGTCCTTAGGAAGTTTAAGCCAGTAAGGAAAGCTTAACCACCCTCTAACTTCAGAGATATACAAAGGCAAACTATCTATGAGTTTCTTGGAGTGCTCCCAGCACTGATGGTACTTCAAACTCTTGCTCTACCACTACCACAGCCCTGAGAGAAACCAGCAAGTGCCATCAAGAGAGGAAGGGGTTTTCCATTAAATTATCAAAACTATCAAAAACCCCAGTTCTTCTCAGCTGGCAGCAGAGAAAGAACGGCTGCCTGTGTTTTTCTGGCAGTTTTTAAAGAAGAAATTCACAGTTTAGAGTCTCAAAATAACTTTAATCCCAGGCACATTAAAAAAATACCCCAATGCTATGACAACACAGGAGAGTTAGCAAGAGATAAGCAAATTTTGTTTAATACATTTTCACAAGAGAACACACTGCTACACCAAATTCCATACAGCCAGCTCTGCATTTATAAACCATGAGCAAAGTCACGAAGATTAGATTACTTTTTTTTTGCCCCTTTTATTTAAAACTGAGATTCCCATGGTTCCAAGAGCTCAGATTTTAGTGAGATCAGCAAGCCCTGCTAGACTGCCATCACTGCAATCAGCTTAACTGCCAAGGAACGTGCAGCAAAGCAGTCCCAGACTCCTTCCCCTCTGCTCAGTTAACTTCATTTCTGTGGCTGCCTGCTGCCTTTTTTTACAAGTTGAGTTATTGCACCAAGCCCTGAGGTGGCCGCCTGCTCTCGGTGTAAAAATAGCCGTGGTGTTTCCTAGGTACCCACAGATACAACCTAACACTCGTTTCTTCAGGAAAAGAGAGTGTTATCCCCATCTTGCAGGAGACCAGGGGAAGCACCACTAGTTTAAATGACTTGCTCAAGGTCACAGAACAAAAATTAGCAAGTAAAAATCCGAGTCCAATTCTTCTGTTCCCCAGCCCGTGGTGATCTCTCTGCCCTGATCCTGTATCCCTGCAGCTGTAATGTTTCTATAACTAGTAGTATTTTTACATACAGAGTAGCAGCTATAAAAAATATCCAAACTAAGAAGCAACATTAAAATTTACTACTTTTGACCAGAAGCATCAATATCCATTTTTTTATCTTTTTTTTTTGCAGTGGGGATCCCACTAGATCCCACATAATATTGTCACTGGTTGCCACTTGAAATCCCTGTGGCTGGCAGAGCCCATCAGTTCAGCAGTTGATGTATAGCTGTTGGAGATTATTTGACATTTGCTGCCTCAACCTCGACTCTTTAAATAAAACAAAATTCTCTTAATACCACTGAGGTGGTTCCTCCAGGTAGTACAGGAATAGGTAAAGCTATCTAAATGCACATGAGCTGATTCAATCATATTTGTTAAAAGAAAGGGAAAAAAAGAAATTAAAGAAAAATGAAACAAAGCTGATCCCTTAACCAGGAAAAAAAAGAAAAAGAAACCACATGAATTTATTTTATAACTGCAGGCTAAAGTCATATTAACTTCATTGAAACTGTAGTATATGCTGGTACCAGAAGGAATTACTGCAAAAGGCTCAAATCCTAAATCAAGCCCTGCTTCAAATAAAGTCACTGGTGACAGGAGAAAATACTCTGAAGATGTGTAACCCTGATGGATACACCAATAATGGGAAGGGTTGGCCCTGCACCTGCATAGAGGTGACCAGTACTAAATTGCCTACAGCAATGTAATTGTCCCATAACATTACTCAGATTTTTAAACCAGAATCTGCTGAAACAGCACAATTTTTCACATTTCATGAGAGCTGCATTAAAGGCTCCATTTGCTGTAAATGAATTCTGTTCATGTCATCAAGTCTGACCTTCCATCCCTCTTCCACATCTTTCTATACACATTTTGTCATTAATCTCCAAAGCATCACCCACAGCCCACATGTGCTATTTAACATCACTACAATACTGCAGAGCTCTTAGTTTCATCATCCCAGCATAACTAAAATTTGAATTGCTGGAGAAAAATATTGTGATTTAGCAATATTCAGGTTTTTGTCACAGCTGTTGAAATATTACATTGAAGAGTTAGATTTTCCTCCCAGAAATCAACAAGGATGCTTTGAATTTACATTACAGCAAAGCCTAAACAGAAAAAAAAAACCAGCACCCATTTACTTGTGTTCATTGTCACAGACCAAGTTTGATAGTAGCTGAAAAGATCTGGTTTTGTGACCTGGGGATCAGTTTCTCACATGGAAGGATCAATGCATTCTGAACAAACTTCATTTTTCTTCAGCTTCACTCCACATACAAACAGAAATCACTTGGCAAGAGTTTGGTCCAGACCACAGGACAAGAGGAGTCCACCCACTGCTGCAGGGCATCACCCAGAGTAAAAACATTTGGGAAGCAAACCAGATCTTCTGGATATTTAACTCCATAGACTTTCAGCAGAGATTTGTATCTTATTTATCTTCAGACTAAAACCTCATTCTTGACACTAACTAATACTGCAAAACATATTTGTATTTCTGGACTGGTGCACAGCTGTATCCCCTTGCCTCTGGTGAGCACAATGCACACGGAATTTGGGAAGCTGTGCTCAGCTGAGCCTCACATGAGCCCAGGTTTTATGATGGACGAGAGAAGAAAGATGAGCTGACACTGAAAAACAGGTGCAGCGCCCAATCTGAGTCACTTTTTCTATTTAAAAAAGCTTTTTAAGAATCCTCAGGAGATCTCTAATTGCCATTGCAAACATGGTGAAGCAATGGGTTCCAACAAAATTTAACATTTATATTTTAAATGGACAAGCTGCAGAACAGGTAAAGTCCTTAACTGCACCTAAACAGCAGTACTGGCAGAAGACTGAGAAAACACTTAAAATGTTTTCAGGGCAGGAAAAGAAAAAAAAAATATGACTGCTGATTTAAAATCCCTTTTATGGCTACATTTATTGCTGTTCTTATTGTAATGTCTAGGCTTGCTCTGCTGCATGAGCCTCAGGCCTCTCTTCCCATCAACTTCAAACAGGGAATTTATTACAGAAATAAGTGTGGCTTTCGCCCAAAAAAGTACACTCAGAACAGTGCTAACTGTGAGCAGCCCTAAATACAGAATGCTCACAGCATAGCTCATTAAAAGCCAACCTAACCAAGCTAATAAGCAACATCCCAGCTACTGAAAACACTCAACAGCGTATATTTTCTTTACAAAGCTGCAATTTATTTTCAAATCATCAATGTCATCAAGTGTGAAAAGAATTCCAGCTGTCCAGAGGTTGGATGTTTTGCTGGTGCCAACAGGTCCCTACCCTCTCTGTGCATCTGGTGGAACCCTTATTAATGGGACGTCAGTTGGATTTCAGGTGCACAGGATCAGAACAAACAGGAATAAATGGTGTACCATGCCTAGGGACAGGCTGCCTTTCAAGCCAGTGACAGCTGAAACAGCCTGGCTTTGGTTTCTTGAAGGGTCAGAGATAAAATGGGCCCTCAGCAGCTGGAGAGGAGTCCCAGGGCAGGGGATGTTTTTAACCTCTGCTGTGAGTTTCCAACAGAGGAGAACAGGAGATGATAAAAATGAGGATGTAACGAGCCACTGTGTCTTGATGGCTCGAGATAGACTTGACACTGCCAGGACAGCCATATCAGCCTGAAATTGTGCCAGCTCTATTAGGGAGCACAAACCACACTCCATTCAATGTCAAAAAGGAAACAAAACAGAGATGTGCTCTGGGTACCAGCTATGGCAGAGATACAGATAAGGAGTGTTCTGCATTCAGCTCTGAATCTGAGCTTTTCACTTTCCTGACCTTGGTGACAGTTTGGATCCCACAAAACAGAGGATTTAATGTGATATCTTATTCCTGTAATTCCTTGTAATTAAAGAAATGAAACAAAATACTGGTTCTTTAGTCTTTTCATAACTGCCATATTCCAATCAAGAGAAAGCTATTTCTTTCAAGACTTTCATGTCTACTATGCCTTGAGTCCTATTCTATAGGTCTAAACCTGAGACATCTGTAAAACAAGATGGAGATTCTGGCACTGTTACAGCTCATATTTAGGCTTTTCAGAGTTTAGGAATTTTTTTACTGGGGAAAAAAATAAAATCAATATTTAGAGCTGACATTCATTTGGGCTGTTTATTATATATTACTAATTTATTGTTAGATTCAAATTTTTCACTAGGTCCAGAGGTGCTTCTTTGACATCCCACACTGTCAGCTGACCTCTTGAGTTCTGATTTCTCCCTCTGATTCTATTTTACTCTCTTGCATTGCCACCCACCCCTGTCTCCCTACTCCACTACATGGCCTTTTTGTCCACTATCCACACAAATCTGGACCAGAACATCGAGCTGATGGGTCCAGGAAAGGAAACAGCACTGCAAGTTTCTGACTGCAGAGAAGAGGAAAAGACCCACATGGGGAATAAAAAACCAGCAGGCACATCAATTGATTTTTTTTTTCCAGTTATTCATTAAAATATGCATATATTTAGCCTACCAATATCATACAGGCTCCTCAAACAACCAGAAAATGTCATTCTTTCTGATTTCAGTCTGGCACGAGTTTAAACTTGCGCAAATTGATCACCCCAGAAATAACAATGCCATGACAACAGTTAGAGGAAAGGAGCTAGAAAGCCTCTGTCTGGTGTTACACCACAGCACAGGCTCAAAGCTAATGGAAATACTCAAAAACAAGGTAGACTTGCTCCTGCTGCTGCTCTTTGTATAGTTAACTCTTTTCCCAGACTCACAAGGTAATTAGCGTATTTACAAACATGCTGCTTAAAAGCAGAGACCCCTCACTCCCTGCTTTGATTCTGGAGTAAAGTGCAGCTGCCCAAAGCACACCCAGTCCAGCTAACCTGTACACCCCTGGTCATGTCCTCACTGTCCCACCATGACAGCTCAACAACAGACTGGACATCCTACTGGGTGCTTTGTATTTTAATAGTGTCAAGGGTAGCTCTGGCTATTCTATAAGTTTAAAAAGTGACCCAATAAACCCCTCCTCATCAGTATATTAGAAGGTAGCAACAAGCTGTGCTGCTCAACACTCAGTTATATCGAGGTTCCTATACCTGGAATGCAATCTGGATCCAGTCTGTTCCTCACACTGTTATCTTCCCTCAAGACATGATAGGGGAAAGTATAGCCTGTTCTTCCTGTGCTTCTCCAAACTTCTTTTGCAACCATTTCTTCTAGAAGGTAACACAGGGCGACCACAAGTACCAGATACGCTGTTCATCCCTATTTCGAGGGACAAAAGTGCCTTCTACTGCACATGGAATGGAACAACGAGGAGGCACCTAAAGGCTGAATCCCATCTCTAGCAGGACAACAAGCCTGTGGGCTGGATCAGAGCCTTCCAAAGAGATGGGCACAAGCACAGGCAGCCAAGAGACTCTGCACACACGTGGAGTGGAGGCTGTGAGCAGGATTTCCAACCAAGCTCACCTGAAAGGCTGCCCACTCCAGAGCAGCACACCCCTGCTTCAGAGGACATCAGCCTCTGCAACATATCCTTAACTTCCATTCATTCCTGCAGCCACATGAAGTGATGCCTGACCTCTGTAGATTAAGAGAAGCAGAGTGAGATGCAGAGAGAGGTGTTTTAATGCCGTGATCACGCTGTGTGGGCTCTCAAATCCCTACAGAAGAGGCCAACACTAACTGTTGTTTCTGTAACAGTTTCATCAAAATCAGCACACAGCACCACAAGCCAAGTCTGATAACACTCCCATATCCATTCACACAGCACGAAAAATGGGGAGAAAGGAGAGGAGCTATTTTGCAGGATGTGAAAATGGAGCCTATAGCAGTGACGTACTGCAGAACTTGTTATTTTCTCTGTAGAAATATTTCATGTCAGGCCCCTGACCCGTGAAAATAGTTTAACAGGGAACATTCCAAACTGATTTTTACAGTTATTTTTTTGGCCTCAGGACTGAAGTATAAAAGTAACCAGACAATTTGTGCAGCTTCTGGTAAAAGAGATGAAATAAAAAAAAGGCCGCTATTAAACAGCTTTATAGTGACTACAGTATGCTGGAATCATCATACGTATATTAATATAATACTACTGCCTTCCACTTGCCTCAGCCCTAAAGTGATAAACTGGAAAAAGTTATCCCAGCAATTGCCTGAAGCAGTGAAGAGTATATTTACATACAGCACAGGGCATTTGTGGGGTTTAGTGAAGGAATACCATTTAAACAAACACATGCACATTTTACATATACATTGCACAGCACCTTTCTCTGCCTGCTGTACCATTTATATTTTATAGGAATCTTCGCAGCTCTAGGAGCCCAGTGTTAATTTAAACACTGCATCCTGCAGAGAAGGATGTCATTTGGATGTTTTTGCTCTGTGATTGCCATCTTGTGGCCACAGAAACCCGTCCTGCTCCCTGTTTGCTGCTCCAAAACAAACCCATCTTGGAAAAGGTAACCTTTTGGCTAACTCCTTGAGCTGCAAGGGATGATTTAGAGCTTTGGCTGTCAAAAAGACAGGTTGTGGTGTCTTGGTGAACAGCTCAGCCAAAGCCCCCAGCCCTGTGCACGTAAATATTGGTGAGGAAGGATGAAGGGGCAGGAGCTGACTCTGCTTTCCCAAGAGCAGGGGAACTGCCTCTGGTTGGTACCACTAATGATATGTTAAAGTCCTCGGTTGATGACAAATTAAGCATAGCTGAGGTCACACTGCAAGTCACTATAAGAAAAGAATTCAGCAATTCCCACAATACAACCCTTTATCCTTACATCATCCCACCTGGGAAAGCACACATATATTGCTTTAAGTGTCATTTAGCATCTGTTGATTGAAACCACATGAAATACTGTTTGATGAGCATCTAGTCGCACTCAGAAAAATACACCTCTTCCAATATATACATTTCAGAATATATTGGCTGGGATTCACATGCTGCTACACAGCGTAAGCCGAGAAAAAATAAATAATTTTATTAAAATTACTACCCACAGAGTGCCTTGCCATGAGTTTAGGGCATTTCATAGAGAGAGACACCACATATCTGAAGCCAAATGAGACTTTTCTGCTGTGGTTATAAAATTTATCATGCAAAACATCATTTTATCCATGCCACCAACTGAGTATTTTGATCCTTGCTCTCAGACTCATTGTGTAGTTTAGCACATCTCCAGCATGAAATATGAATACATTGTAATTCCAACAACCACAAAACCCAGAGGCTGGAGCTTGGAAGGATTCCCAGCAAGAACTGCGAGGCAGAAAAATCACCCAAACTCTTTAATGCTCATTAAAGGGACAAATGTAATTCAGTCTTAAATTTCACTAACAGGTTTCAACCAAAAGGGAGCCTTAAGGCTTCCTAAAGCAGAGCTGAAAGGTTAAACAAACAAACAAACCCACACAAACCAAACAACAACTTCTCCTTTAGAAATTGCTCTCTAGATTGAGCACCCTTCTAGATCCTGAAGTTTGATGAACCTCCTTTTGTGTTCTGGTCTTTTCTGAAAGCATCTACCTTACCCACCCCACAAGAGATTTTTATTTTAAGAATTCTTATTTAATATGCACTTGCAGGTGCTATACAGAAAAAAAAAGTTAAAAAAAACCACCACCTCTATATCCCAAGGACTCATAAGAAGAGAGACACACACAGATAAAGGCTCTTCCTTGGCTCTCCCAACAGCTGTTCTACTCCAGTTTTTGTATCCTCTAGGGCTTCTCTGATTCTGCCCAATTATGCCAGTTCTAGCAATAAATTATAGCACCTACACATCTCACCCCTTCTATGGGTATACGTAGACCACTATGGCTACAGCAAAATACCACAAGATATTTTTCCCCTATTTCATCCCCATTCTGGGATCTTCCAGCCTCTTTTAGCCTCTCCTTCTCCAAAGAAATGTCTGGAGAAACAGAAACATCTGTTAATGGTACCAAACCCTTTCAGCCAGGGAATGGCATTTGCAATCTCACAGCACAGATCAATATGTAAGTGTTTTCAGAAGGAAAACAACTTAATTATTCCACCCAGGGCTCACACACAAAGAACAGACTCGGTTTAATTATTTTTGGGGAGACCATTTATTTGTTCAAAGCAGAAAAAACCAAGACCAAATACATTAGGTAGAGCTTTGTCTTTAGATCAGCACTAACCCACCGAGCACAAACCGGGAGGGCATTTAGTGCTTCAGGCTCACCCTCATTTACCTCCTGAGAGCCAGGAGAGAGCAAAATCTACAGTTAAGCCTGTTGCAAATTGCAAATGGAGACAGGACCACACACATACACACACAAACGACTTTCCTCCTCCCTTCAGGAGCTCTCAGCCTCTCCTCCCTGCTCTCACTATTGAGCTGAGCAGAGGACATGGAGACCTTACAAGTTCCCTCCTCCCCCCTGGAGAACAACAATCCATATGAAGTTCACGAAGCAGCAGCACAAAGCTTCAGGCTGGCAGTTTTTCCCCATCTCTTTCTAAAGCTCCTGTGTGAGCAGTGAGAACATGGAGCTTGGGTTGCAATCCAAGCTGCTCCTTATTCATCTCCCTTATGACATTTGTAGCTTCGACACCCAGCCAAACCCACCCAATTAGTGAGTCTCTCCTACAGCACAGATACTCCAGAATGCTCAGATCAGACTCAACTTGTTTGCAGACGAAAGGCAGCAGAACATTAAGTGTGGATTTCCCTCTTCGTGAAAAAGGGACTTCAATTGTAAAAAAAAATAAATAAAAATAAATAAAAATAAAGCTTTGCAGTACATTAGAAAAAAGCGAGGAAAAGCTGAGGCAACTAGTAACATGTAATCAAAACAGCCACTCACAATACCACATCAGATCTGAGGCAGCTGTGCCTCAGAAATCCAGGGACAGAGCAGCAAAGGGCAGTGAGGGAGCCCAGGGCCATCCCTGCATCCACACACCCCCAGTGCTGCACAGGAGCCAGCAGCCACTACTGTCTCTGCTTCAGGAATTCCCTGAAAACAACGTGGGGTGCTGTTTTAACGCTTAAAGGCTTTCTTTTAAGACCTAAACTAAAGAACTTCTTACAATAGACAGAACTCGGATCCACTGGCCAGAAGAAGGTTGTTAAGAGGGGTCTATAAACACCCTCCACACACAGTTGCACCTCTGCAGAGCAGGGACTTTCCTCCAGCCTGGGAGCCTCATCCCTCAAGCTGCTCTAGTTCTTCAGAAAAACAACTCTTTCAGTCCCCTGAGAGGACAAGCAGCACCCCACCCCCAGTCACCCCAATATCAGCTGTCCCCACTGGGCCCTGCTCCCTCCCCAGGGAGGAGGCAGCTCCAGGGATCAGGCTGGTCCCTCTCCCCTTTGGAACAACCAGAAGGTGACAAAGACAATCTTCCCCTCGACTGCCCAGACACTCCCTTCCCTAAAGGAAATTAAACACACAAACCTCAAAGCAAATAGAGCTGATATATTCCATCAAACTCCTATTCAGAAAGGTTCCCTCAAGTTCAAGGAAACCAAGGGCTCAGAGTTGAAAGTCATAATTAAAATCAAGCTTTGGAGGCTGTGGATGGCTGGGATTGGAACAAACACCCTCTGACCTCACGACCACTTTATCCCCAAGGAATGGAGATCTTGGAATTATATCTCAGTCTCTTGGCAATCAAACATCAAGGGGGCAATGTCACAGACACACTGTGGTCACTCCCCAGCCCCAGTGAGAAGTGACAGTGCAGCATCCAGAGGATTTACCCCACAGAAGTGATGGGGACATAAACAATTGCAGCAATGAGCATTGTTTAAACAAGGTAACACAAAGGTCTCCCTCTGAGGGACCACACAAATCATCAGCTGCCTTCCTCAAGGATGTTCAAAAATGCAACAATGAAACTTCTATCAAAGAAAGATAAACACTAACATGGGATTAGCCATGTCCAGCACTTTGACATGTGATGTGATCCAAAATTATTGTGAGCAGCAGGAACAGTGAAAGAAATCCTAAGTACACTGATGTTGTTTTCCCTTTAATTTCAAGAGGTCCAGAAACAGAAGAAATGAGTCTTTTCCTCCAGATTCTCCCCTTCCAAGTGTGACATCAGAAACATCAGAAAGAGGGTTAGTTCCATTTTGCATATGATTTCCTTGGAAGATTTTCCCACCTCTTGTAAGATTAGGGCAAAAAAAACCACCCTCCAAATTATTTACTATTAATTTAGTTTGAAGAGGAAAACAGAAGGTAAACATCTTTCCTAATAAACTTCCAGTATTCTGTCAGTGATGTTGACTGTTGCTACTAGTAACACATCCTGTCAGGCAAAGCATTTCTTTTAATTGGCTTTTTGTGTGTGTGTGACCAGTTTGTTTCTGCAGATCTTTTACACATCAACATAAGGCAAGAACTGCAGTGCTTGAAAGCCAGGTTACTGTAAACCACCAAAGGTGACAGTCTTCTTGAAATTATTTAAGTGACTTTTTTTTTCTACCAATAACAGCATCCATAATACCACCTGATAACCTTTCCTTTGATCAGCTTTTTGACTGCCCCAAGTTCATATTACTTCTAACTCAGCACTAGTGTAGGATCGAGGTCTGTGTTTAATCTGGCTACCTCGTTTAAATTAGAACTACTTTATCATGACTGTATTACATTCCAAAGGACTGGGCTGGTACCTGTTTCACTTACCTAGGCCAGCAGTAATTAAAACATCTTTCCTCTCTGATACAAGTTTCTTTATAAAGATTAAATGCCATTCTTATAATACAAATGCACACACCTAAAGGTTGTGTGTTCTCTGACACATGGCTAATCCACTGGGGTCTAATGTGGTGAAAATAAAACGTTACATGTATTTTCTATAAGGGTTAAAAGTTCAGAATACAAAACAATAGTGTGATACAGCAAACAAAACGAGAAAGAGCAAACAGTGCAATCAAAAATGAGAAATAAAAAGTGAAATGAAAAAGAAATCAAAGAAAAACAATTAATTGCCTCTATGACCAGGCTCAGTTTACAGCCTGAACCTCCTGTTCACACTGACAGGCCCCTGTTCAGGGGCAGCACTTTGCTCACACCACCCCGGCACTGCCTCAAACAGCATTTGCTGTTAAATGCTTATCAACATGCAAAGGGATCAGAACAGATTTCTCATAATGAATTTACTTCTGGTAACACAATATTATCTCAAACACTCCAAACAACCAAAAAAGGATCATTATTTCTTAAAAAAAAAAACAAAACAACTACACACACACAAAAAAAAAAAGAAAAAAGAAAAGAAAGAAACAAACAAACAAAAGGACTCAACCAAAATTTCTCTAAAAGCTTCCTTTGGTCTGAGGAGATAAAAAAACCCAAAACAATACAAAAACCAAAACCACAAACCACATAATGGGGAATGGGAAATGGTTGGTCTGGGTCCTTTTATTCCCATTTTCGCATTATGTAACATCCTGATTCCAAACCAAATATTTAGAAAATTGATTTTCCATTGAAAAGTTCAGTAAGATGAACAGGAAAACACAAGTGCCATCATGTGGCACCGAAGCGTGTAAAACTCATATTTATTTTCTCTAAATATATAGTATTATTAAAACACATACACATCGTAGGAAAATCTTACAATTAAAAATATCTCTAAATATGTCCCAGAAATCCTCTGAACTTACAATGTCAAATTTCAGGACGATCAGCCCACAATTAATTCAGTGTGTTACAGAAATGGATTGTAGTCCCACTCTATCACCAGCTTCAGAATATTTCATCATAAAGGGCTACTTTTTTCCTGAAGATTTTTTTATCCAAAGAGACAACAAACCAGAAGCAGAGTGGAACAGGTGCTTCTCTAGACACCAGAAAGCCCGAGTCAATTATGTGCATAACTATGAGCAATTCTAACTTTGAAGAGACTTCAAATGAGGAAATATAGTATGGAATTAAAATCAAGTTTAAAAAAAATGACGTTTAAAATTTATTTTCTTTTAGGTTTTTTTTCTTCTACTGCTCCAGATGAGTCTTTGTATTCCTACTGTACCCCCTCCTGTGACAGGAAACCACAGCATAATTATCCCTTTTATCAAACCACAAATTTCATCTTAAAACCAGATAAGGTTTCTGTCTTCCACAACTGCAACAGGAAGCCTGTTTCTAAACCTCATTACATCAACTATTACAAACATCTTTCTTCTTTCATCATAAGTTTGTCTATAAACAGTGACATGGATAAATTATTGTTTCTTCACACCATTGTTGTCCTTCTATTTGGATACCACATTTATTTACTCTTCTGAGAGAACTTTGCCCAGGACATCACCAGCTTCTCAAACTCATGATATCAGAATTTCCCTGCAGCCTTTTAGGTTCATTACCCACTCAGGTTCCATTTCCTTGCCCAAATTTCCAATATTAATTCCAATATTCCCCAGATATTGCTGGGTAACCACTTTTCCCTGACCTTAGGCAGAACTTGGAAGCAAGGCATTGTATGTACACAAGAGAGCGTTAAATGGGTATAGATTATGAAGCAAAAGTTTTCAACAGTAACAAATACACAGTGATTGATCAACCAATTTTCTGGGCAGATGATATTTGGGACAATTAATTTCAGTTGCAAAAAACAAGATAAAGTGTTAATTGAAAGCACTATGATGTTGTTCACCTGTTTATTTTTCCATTACCTAGAATGGAAATGGATGCACTTCATTCAGAGCTTCTAATTTACACATGTTAATCTTATTAATATATACAGATTACTGAAAATCTTCAGGTTTCACTTGTGTGACCATGTGGATTTCCAGACTGCCACATAAGCTCTGAATCCTGGCTCACAAAATGAGCTCCATCAGATGGATATTTCTTTTTCTGAATTAAGAAAATCATCCTCCCCTTTTCAAAGGACCATTTATAATTTTAGTTGCTTGCAATATTCAAGTGTACTGCTTATGTACAAACAGTGCATAGAGAAAATTTTGCCCAAATTCTACGTGTGTGAAAACATTTCTAGAACTTCGTCAGATTGTATTTGATATGATGTCTCAGGCATTAACTAGCCTTTACTTAAAAGTCTTATTTAAAAGTGCAAACTGTTAATTAGATTTCACTAAATGCACTTTTACCTGTCTTTTATATAACACATAAAACCCAGACTTGACTGTCTGTGTCTTGCAAGACTAAGAGACCACTGTGAATATTTTCAGTGGGAGCTTCTAGAAAGAGCAAACCACAAACCAACAGGTTCTGTTAATGAAAGATGCTGCTGTGTCACAACACAAGCCTCATGGAGAGGCTGTCCATGAAGACACATCAGTCCTTTGCCTAGAGTCTGAAGACCCTTGTAGTGATAAAATGACTGACATTATTCAGCTGGTTCTCTAACCTGTATTTACACCAGCTCTGAAAAATGCCAGTGTTTTCCCAGGTGCACTGCCCTTTTCCCAGGCTCTGTCATTATTAGCTTGTTACACCCCAGTGATTTCAAAACCCTACCTTTTTGTTCCTGTCATATCCGCTATTTTATAATCTTTAAAAGAAAAGGGAAAGGAAGTCCATAGTAGCCTATAAAATATTATTTACTCAATAGGTGGATGGTTTCTTTCAAGCAGTCACTACCTACCTTCCACAGCTACAAATAGAAATGATGAAGTACAAGAAACCTTCACACAATTCTTCTGAAAAATGCAGCATTTCTGTGAACAATAACTACCTCCAATATCTCTTTTCTCATTCCCATAAAAACTTCTATTACCCTTTTTCCTTCCCGTAAGAAGATGGGAGAGCACGTGTGCCAGTGGCTACACTGTGCCTCAGCACAAGAACATGGTGTAGCACTGGAGCCTGTACACTCAATTTCTGACTTAATCAACAAATAAAACCAACACGGAAAGGGGGGAAAAAAAAAAAAGTTGGAAGATGGAGATCCCAATCTTCGAGGTAATGTGCTTGCACAGAAAAGGAAAGATCACAGAGGAGCTTTTCCCATCCATACAAATATCTACTTAGCACTTAGAGCAAAAAAAAGGAAACTATGTTGTCTGAGTAGTATGTTCCTGTGAGGTTTAGTCTGGAGCACAGGGGATGTAGATAATATGTGTGGACAGAGTGCCAATAAAATGCACAGGTGAGTTACTCCTGTGATAGAAACCATCCCCACCGTGCTCCCTCCAAAAGAGCTCAATACCTTCATTCCTAACTGCAAAAACACTGATATCCACAGTTGGAAGGCTCTATCAAACCAGAATTGCTCCATTAGCAATAAATGAGAAGACTTGCCAGGTCTGGGGATTTAGATGAGGAACATGAAGTGGTTTTATCAAACTAATTTCTTCATTTAACAAATGAAGATTCCTAAGTCCCGTGCATTTGGAATCACACTCTTACAGTTTTATCTTTAAGAAGTAAAAAAGATGATTGCAGAGGGCTAAGGCAGGTTTACTTTCCTGGTGTTCTTCAGAATGGATATCTTGCATGATTGAGCAGAGCTTTGTTCAATTCTCAAAGCAATTTACTAGAATTGAGAACAGAACGTTTGGTAGAGCAACTTGTTCAGTCCTGGATTATTACTTCTTATTCCAAAACAATTACAATAAAGGGAAAATGGGTTATGCTCCTGTAAAAATATGACTCTTTCCAAATAGCAGCAGAGAAACACATGGATACATAATCACAACCAGAGAGCCCACTAAAGAAAACAGAGTCAGTCCATATTTTGCCAAGTACCACCAAATTAAAACTCATTGAGTTCTTCATTTTTAATAATTTTAAAAGAGCTATGTGAAGTAGGATATATGCCCTATAGTAATCAGAAATGTGCTTTTTCCCATTCTGTGATATTAGCTCCAGTTCCATGCAGGTTGGAAGTAGCTGGTGCAACGTTGAACCACAATACAAGCAGAGCCAGGGTATTGCTTGGGACTGAACCTCTGATTATTGGATCAAAGAAAATGAAAAGCCATTGCTTTGCACTGCATTTGTTCCACTGAGAAAGGATTTCTCTCAGCTCTGGGAACAGGAACTTTCAATTAAAATGCTCTAGGCTGTGTTCCTCATAGCACTGCATACTATTTACTCCCTGGAACTGCAAATAGGGGGAGGAAAGCAGATTCAATTTTCAGAGGTTTCTGCAACTGTAAATGAAGCCTATTTGGAAAATTGAGACCTCATCAGCTTCTGTCTGAGGAGGGAAAGCGAGGGATAAATTCATTTCAAGTCTGTGATAAGGTTGTTGAATGAAATGAAATACAATAAAAATCATTTAGCAGTCAGAAAATATAAAGAGAGACAGCGAGGTTTGAACTCTTAAGCTCTTCATTCAGGCAAATAGTCAGCAGTTTTAACCTTTATATAAATATCTTGCTTTCCAAAATTTACTAAGCCAACAGCACATCATATATACACAATGAAGTCACATTACCAACACTTAAATACTGTTCTGTACCACAGGGTTTGATAGGACCCCCAAAGCCCACGGAGCTCCACATTTCCCAAACACACTTGTCTATCTACAGCACTTGGAACAACTGAGGGCAAGTGAGACTTGAAAAAACAGCCTGTGATGCTTGTGGATTTATAGGGATCAAGGAGAACTAGAGATGCATCCACATGTGGGTCTGTCAGTGCATGCCAAGGACAGATTCCAATGCTCCAGGTATTTGCCAGTGACAGGTTCCTTCAAGGGAAGGCATTCCTACATGGCAGGAGGATGATAAATAGGCTTGTAGGAGGATACAGTAAATTATCCCCTTTTCACAAAATTCTTCTGCATAACTGTCTCTTCAGCAGAGCTTGAATCCTCCCCACCTGTGGCTTCACCTCAAGGTGCCTCACCTGAGAATATTTTGGCCCACAGGGCACTGGCTGTTCCCAAGGCTTCATAAAAACACTGAATGCTTGCAAAAGTCACTTTACCAAAAGACAAAGGGCCACATTCCTTAACCTTCACAGTGCACAGATGTAAATGACAACAAAGTACAACTACAAAGTATAGGAAAGGCAGAAAAGGAGCAAACTCTGAGGATAAATGGATATTTTAACATCTGTGTTTACATCTCTGGGCAGAGACTGCCAGCAAGGCAGCTAATTAGTGCCAAATCTGGTGAGCAATTTTTGGATGATGAGTATACCTGTCTATAAAGAAACAAAGTGAGACCAGCAGCTTATTTTGCAGGCTGCAATGAGCAGCCATCAGGAGGTGATTATTTTCCGTCTATGAATTAGAAACTCTCTGGGAGAACTAAAAATATTTGGAGTCCATGCCCCACCTTACCTCCTGAGCCAGTTTTGGGCTACCTGCCCTTCCTTGGTGCCTCCAGCCCAGCAACAAACACACACTTTGCAAGTCAGAATAAATTGCAGAGCAATACTTGTAGCAACACGCCAGCTTTACAGAGGTTTTTCTCTCTCCAATAGATAGATCTATATATAAATTAATTAGGTGGGGTTGAAGTGCTGCTTGTTGAATATTAAAGTGTCTGCTTTTGCTGCCCGTTTGTGCGGAGGAGCACGTGCAGTGTCAGGCTGCTGCAGTTTGTATGCCAGCCGTGTACCAGAACAATTACATTCCAACGAAGCTGACATCACTCACCCTCCTGCACTGGAGCTGTTCATCAGATGTCTTACCTCTGCCATGTATCGCTTGATTCTCTCTGAATTCACCTACTGGGTCATGAAACCTGCTCATTTTAAGTTTTTAGAAGATCGTTACAGTTTTTTAACCTTCTTCCATACTCTTCAAATGACTTTAGAGTCTAACTCAAAGCTAAACAGCAGAATAGATTAACTTACCACCTCAGAACGAGAGACAAAGGTGAAGAAAATGGATTTCCTTTTCTAAAATATAACCTTGCAAGCCTTTTCAGGGCAAACAACACACTTCAGCTTTGTGCTTGCCTACAGCAAAGGGGCTCTGGTCTGTGGCTGGGCTTGCAGATGCAGTAAAATTATACAAGGGAGGGGAATTCAGGCCTTACTTGGGAGAAGTTGAAAATGGAATTATGTATATGTGTATAGAAACAAGATAAGCCCCAGGTAAAACAGAAAGCAGAACAAAAGAGGAGAGGAAAAAATTCAGCCATGCAACCAGTCCTTGAACAGGCTCCTTTACCCAACTTCCCTGCAAGGCCATGCTAAGGCCTTCCAACTGTTCCTCCAAGGATACATCACTCCTGCCCTCCCCACCTATGTCATCATTACAAAATCAAATTTTGCTTGAACACTGGAAGAAATCTGGAAATAGCCTTAGTCCATATATGCATGCCTTGGACTGCTTTAGGACTACTTCTTGGATTTTAAAAAAATTCCAAGTTCTGTGTCATGACCAAAACTGCTGCAAAGAGACATCACAGTGGTGTGTTCAGTGTCTTTCCCCTTCCAGGCAGCAGCACATGAGGTTATTAAAGATTTACCTCTTCTAGCTCCAGTCCCAGGTTACAATTAACATCCTGAGCCACAGGAGCTTTTCAAAAGCTATAAATTTTACCTGGGGCGCAGAAACCTACTCTTTGCCTTTATCCCATTCCGCCTAGTTATATTAAAAAGAAAGAAGTGAGGTTGGAAAGTAAAGATGTAGAGGGAGAAAAATAGAATTTATCAAGATGAAAAAGCTTTAGCCCAGCAAATGAGTTTTCTGCAGCATTTCTCAGAAGCAGGAGTGGCAGAGCCAGCATCCCTCAGTAGGGCTGATGGACCAGGGAATCCTGGAGCTGCAGACAGAACAGCCCATAGGATCATCACCAAGCATGACTGTGGGGTGGGTTTGGCAGAAACCAACACCTTTTTTTTTTTTCCAAATCCATGTTTCCATTCAGTTGGAGAAACACTTATGAGAACGAGAACCTTTCTGCCTGAGCAGAGAAATGAGAAGGGGGGAATAAATACCCCACATCAGAGCTGTGTGTTTTTACATACTATTAGGCAAGAAGAACACGAGAAATACTTAAATTTTGACTTGAACCTTAAAGAACATCTTGTTCCCTTGGGTAGCAAAGTTCAGTAGAGAGAACACTTACCCACACCAAGTACTTGCATATGGTTCTTCTGAGTAAGAGCACCAGAAGGCTCTTTTTATAAAAACCCTGATGTCTTTTTTTTTTCTGATGAAGTTTTCACAAGTATTTGCACATAAAATCATGAAGCTCCTTTGCAGAGCTAAAACAAGGGTTTTTTCCTGACAAAGTAAGAGGCCTTTTTCATGCTTATGAACAATCCCTTGCTCTTTTAGCTTTTGAGGGACCACAGCAGCAAAACCACTGCCAGAGCAGGACTAATTAGGATACTGATTTCAGGAGCTCTTAATATGAAGTGTTGGGGACCCACGAATTCCCTAATTACAGCAACACAATAAGGTGTTTGGGGTTTTTTTAACTTTTGTGAGCACAGATTAATGATAAACAGACAAGTATTTCATCAAATACTGTGAAAAGCTACTCAGGGCACAGGGGAGGTGGGACAGAAGCTCAGCAGCTGCTCCCTTCTCTGTAAACTGGCAGCTCAACACTGTCCTGGTGAACTGAAACCACCAGTCAGGAGCCAGGAATTAGGGAAAAGCCCACAAAACAGGTAGGGAGTCTCCTGTCCTGGCAGTAATTCCTTTTTAGCCTCCAAACCCACAACTTTCCTGTTACAAATGCAAACAGATCCCTCAGGAAAGGGATCCTGCCTCACTCCATCCATGAGCAGTTTCTGTGACCAGAACAATAATATAACACTCCAGAGAGCTCACCACATTTAGATTAACTCTTCTAAGACCGTCAAGAAAGCCCTTTAAACTCCCTTGGGGAATACAGTTCTCCAGAACTCCATTATTATCACAATAACAACATTAAAACTTTTAGAGAAACAACCGATCAAGGTCATCACCAGGAACTTCAGCTCTGAGCTGGAGCAAAGCAGCTCCCCAGCATCACACACACACAGACCAACAGGCAAAACTTTAACCCACAAGAAAACAATGATATTGTAGAGGAAACTCTTACCTGCCCTCCCGAATTCAGCCACAGCTTGCCCTGAGGTGACTGTGCCAGCGCTGCCCTGAGCCTGCTCATATAGAGCTGCCCCAGCCCAGCTGTGCCCAATTAACCTGAGGAGCAGTTAACTGTCACAGCCTTAACGAGTTCCACCTGGCCTCGCTCCAGCCCAAATCCATCAGTGTGGCCATTTCCACAGATCCCTTGGATGGTCACAGTTCTTAGGGCAAGTGAGAGAGGGGTTTTGCCCAATACAGGGAAAAAAATCTGGTTTTGTAATTAATAAATAGTCTGAAATGGAGAAATATGTACCTGCTCCTTATGAATTCTGCAGGAACAAGACCCGGCCTTATGATTTTGATTTTTTTTCCTGTTTTTTTTTGAAAGGGCTTGCTGAATCAATGCTCCATTTGCAAGGCTTGGAAGTGAATAATTTATATTACATAGATCTTAAATGTTTAAGCCCATGAATGAACGAAGCTCACTCACTCAGTGAGTTTGCAGGAAGCGAAGGAATGAAGCCCAGGCTCTCAGGAACAACATGTGATTCAAGTTTCTCCTCCTGACTCCAGCCAGAGCACAGGTTTTCAGCATCTCAAAAATCAAGGGTTTCTGCAGTCTGAAACCATGACCCCGTGAACTTTTATCCAACCAGAAATACCTGAAATACCCAGCTGGGTAAAATCTTCAGGGTAAGATATAAATATGAATGATTAATAAAATGCACAACTCCTTGAAATACTTTTCAAACTCCCATGCATTCATGATATTGTGTGACATATAAATAAACATATACATCTGAGTTCTTTAAAGTGATCTCACTTCTGCTACTACACATGTGCAAGTGTATGCTCTGGCAATTAATGATGCTTATAAATGCTGTGTTACCACTCTGTGCAGGGACTAGCACTTCATATTTATGAAGTCTTAAGTAATTTTGCCTAATAAAGTTAATGAAGTATATGCTAGCAGTTGGAGTATATCAATCTGTTCCCTTTTATCACAATCTATATGAAATCATTACCATAAAAATTTACTAAACTCACTTAATTTCTGCGAGTTTTCCTCCCTAGCCCTTCTTACCAGGCTGATCTCTGGAGGAGTTAGGCTGTAAGTGGTATTGTCACGTGCTTGACAGCAATGTGTGCTCCGTGTCCTTGAGAGCAAAGGATCATTTGGTATCAAAATGCAGGAAAAATATGAAGGGGGAAAACTAATGAAGCAACAACATGCTCATCAGGAGCATAATCTAACTGGAAGGTAGCCCCATTAAAACTGCTGGCAAACTTTGCACACGCTTAAACTGTTATGAGTGTTAACAGCAATTACGTGCCTCATATTTTTAGATTAAGGGCTCTGGCTGAGGTAGAGACTGTCTGAAGTCTCCTCTGAGTCTGCCTGAAAGCACAGAAGAGGTTACCAGAGGATAGACTGGGGGAAAGGCAGAAAAACCTGTGAATTTGGGGATTCCTTAAAGCATCAGCCTGGAGCAGCCACAGGCTCCAGAGCTTTTACTGGAGCAGTAGCTGGACACACACCCAGGGCCACCCCAGACCTGTGGTACCAGCTCTCTCTCACTAATTACCACAGACTGAAATACTGGTGTCCAGAGGCACCCAGTGCCTGGAAATCTTGCAAACTATAAGCAGTAGAAGAAAAATTAAGTTTTTTGCCCTCACCTTGGGCATCTTCCCTGCATTGAACTGCTGCCTTGAGGTTCGTCTGTGGCATTAACCTTCTCCTTGTCCCACAGCCCTTTGCCAATCCTTCTGCAGCCTCCTTGCATAGACAAGCATCCAAATAACATCCCCTTGCATCCAACCAGGACAACAGAAGCTCTTTCATGGCAAGAGCAAAGGCTTAGCAAGGGGTGCCTGGCTGGGCTGTCCCATGTTGGGCACATCAGGCAGGAGGGGCTGGGCAGGGGTTCCCTTTCCTGCAGAACCCTCCACCAGAAACATGTTAATCACCGTAGTTAAAACTTAGTAAAATCTTCCAGAGCTGGGAATGCAGGATACCAGAGGCCTGACCTGTTCGTTGATTTATCAAATGTGCTTCACCTTCATTTGTTCTTGGCGATGTTTTGCATAAGCACACACAGGTTTCTGCGCTGAAAACATGCTGGAAAATGTTGGATTTACTCTATGCAGCTAAAATACCAAATCAGCTATGCCAGCTTCAGAGCTTCACATCCTTTCAGAGCTCAAACACCCACTCATCTATTATTCTATTTGGAAAATCTTGCATGGTACTCAGACTTTCTCCCTGTGGGGGAAATCAGCATATGGCAAAGGCAGGAGTAAAGCAGTAAACGCATTCAAGTGAAGTCCTGTTCCACTGGTTTAATTGCTCTGAGGTGAAGACATGATTTGCTGGAGGATCTATTTGCTGAAGGATATGTTCAAACAAATCAGTGAGTTACTATGGCTAATTTAAAAGGCCCAAAAACTCAAGTTCTAGAGGTATCATTCAGCTTCTTTCTGGGTAGAGGTGGGAGAGTACGGAACATACTGCACAGCTCAGTGTGTATTGTAAGGAGACACTTGTTTACTACGACATCCCAAGTTCAGAGAAGCAATATAGCATTTAGTAATTATTTTAGCAATAGGTCCAAGGCTGATTGCATGTTTATTGAACACTTTTTTCAAACTATCATTTGAGTCTTGCAGCCTGCAGAAATTGTCACAGATTAAAACTCTCTCAGACAGGTTCTTCTAAACTTTTTGCCAGCTGCTGGGTAATCTTTCTACTGTTGTGTATGTCATGGCCCCTAATTATCAGACCTACCCTCACATCATTGGAATTCACTTAATTGACAGGAAACCAGACAATCAGTATAAAAGATAATCTCCTTCAGGCTTTGTGTACAAATTTGCTTCTCAGAGTTTTGGGGAGAAGTTTCTTCCATCTCTCAAAGGCTTTATTTGAAGTGTCTCATACAGAGTGAAGACAGATGGTTACAGATGGTTTAGGGCCTTAGAAAAAACTTGGAGTCAAAAGCAGCTCTAGCATTACTAGACAGAGAGTGGGGTATTTCTTTAGTTTAAAACGAAGGGAGTTATTTCTACATGGCACTTTCCATGTAAAATTTTAGACAATTGTATTACATCTATTTTTCCCACAAGATCCCCCTCTCTGTTTCCGGACTGTGTGTTCATCTGTGTCCACAAGAGCCACAGGAACCTATGAATCTTTGTGGAAGACTGAATTTTCTTCAACAATCTGAACTTTTGTAAAATGAGAATCTTTGCAGAAACCTGCCAGAGCTGACAGATTAGCACAAAATACTGATACAGATGTCAGTTCCCACAGAACTAGTATTCTTCCCAGAAATCTCATCAGCAGAGTCACTTTTTAAGTGTCTGGGGAAGAAGAACAGATTGGAGAATCAATGAAACAACTTCAGTATCATTCGAGAACTGCAAATCAGTGAAGAAGGGAATAGCAGGCATGCATGCAAGAGCAGAACAAGGCAGAGCCTTCAGTGAGACAAGGTAATCTAGTGTTCAAAGAAAAAAAACTGACAGGAAATCGAGAAACTAAGCTGAAATTCCCGGTTCTGACTCGACATGTAATTCATTTCACCTCTGGACTTCTTCTCCCACCCCCAAGATGAGCCTGGTATTATTTACTATGCATCATCCCTTGCCTTAACAAAGCCCTTCTGGATCATCACACTGAGGGAGCTGCAGCTGCAGATCATTACAACACAGGAACACTTTTCCCTAACTTTGCTCTGCTGGACACTGGTTGGAATCACACAGAGTCTTCCCCTTAGACAATCCAGTGGACATTGTACCTGCACTAAGTGCAAATGGCTGTTGCATTAATGGGGATTACAGTAGGATGAGTTTTAAGCAAAACTCTGGTTTCTTTCTGGATTCACCTTTGTTAGTCTGTGCCTATCCTGCCTTTTATGCAAACACCTTGAGGAACGTGAGCAACACAGACTCAGCTTCACAACCCTCTGAAGGGAGAAGTGTGAAGCTGCAGCATTTCTTCAAAAGCCAGAAGAAAGTACGATACATAATCCCCATCCTACAACAGTTTTGTTTATAGTCCTGAATTTCAAAAAGGCTTTCAAATCTCCAACAGCTTAGACCAACCCCAAAGATACATACATCTGTTTGAGAAGTTTAACTGTAAGATTTAAAACTTTTGATTGACCCCATTATAATCTGTGTATTGCTGAATCTTTAGAGTAAGCCATTTGCTATCAGGGCTGATGTCACACATCACTTAAACCAGGAATAAGAGTCATACAAAAAGGCTTTTCCATTCAACTGGAAAACAGCATTCAATCTTGGCTTTTTATGTAAGTGAAACCTGCACACTTGAGGGATCCCAAGGACAGCCTCTATTCTTTCCCACAATTATGCTGGAATAAGTCATTTCATCCATTTATAACGGGCCAAGACAAATTCTGGGATAGAAAATCAGCATGGTTCTGTCAAACAGTGTTCCTTCTTTTTCAAGAGAGAAAACTTCATTGAAGATTTGCTCGGTTTTGGCCAAGTATCTGTCCATAACACTCCATCTTTTCCAGTAATTAATGTTAATTTGAACACAGCACTTTATTCTGTGGCTTCATCTCAGTGTGGTGCAATACACAGCTGAAATGCTCCAGCACAACGTGGAGTGTGAACTGACAGCCCATGAATTCCACTGTAGTTATTACAAGCAGCTTGGGGGCCTGACTCTGCTAGACAAATTTATGCAGATGAAAGACCAGTTTGTGTTAATATAGACATAAATATTTTTATGAGCACTAACGGTTGCTACATACAAAATTAACGTACACAAATTTCTCTCACATTGGTGGATCCCGTGTCATTTTTCTATGATATGTAACCAACCACCTCTTGGGTGTCCTCAGTTAAATGTAACCTTGAATTTCCTGTTATCAAAGACCTTCCCATTCATTTCCAAATTACAATCACTTCATCTCACAGCGCAGTCAGATTCCCTCTAGCCTTCTCTCATTGAACTGAAGCATTATGCAGCTGGGACAGAGCGGTAACAACCATCCCACAGGATAACAGATACTTGCATTTTGTTATGAATGACTCTTGGCAGCAAAAGCTCAATATTCTGCCGAAGTCACACAAGGCATCTGTGCACAGGGGGCACAATTTTTATTTCTGCAACCCAGTTCATATCTTCCAATGTACGAAGAAACTGCTTCTTCAACAAATTGAGCTAGTTTCTGCAGAATCTCACCCCCTGTGTGCAGAAAAAGGTAGTTTGCAGGGTCTTCCAGGCTGTTGGAGCACACACAGACATGGCTGTGACTGCTGTCACGTGTAACAAGTTTGTGCAAATGAAGGACACCATCCTCCAAGAAACAAAAACGCAGCTATGGAATACAGTGAGAGTCACAACAAGCTCCTGCTGCTGCAATGCATTCATTAGAGAAGCTACGGGGGGGAAAAAAAGAACCAAACCCACATGGCTTAATTATTTAATTCTTAATGCAATTCCTCCCAGTATACCAGGGCTAATAGTTTTTCACCAAGTAACTGAAACAATCTCATGAACAGCAGGTTCCTGAGGTTTGGAGTGACTACGCAAGTTTCTGAACAATTATTTTTGAATTGTCGATATTCCAAACACCTTATCTCTTCCAGAACTTTGAAATATGCATGCAAAGCTTAAAACAAAGATTAAAGAGGAAAAAAGAACCCTTGTGTTTAAGCATGTGATGCAGATTCTTAGCTGAACACTACACTGCATCAGGATTTGCAGAGAGAAGTAACTCAGTCTTCATAAAATGGACGTGTCTTCAAAGATCCTAATTTGAAGTTTCACTCCCCCCAGCTCCTATCCATGTACATATGTTGAAAACATCTTACTGGGCTTAATTTCTTAAGTCAGTCTCAACTCAGCAGAAACTGACTGAAAACACAACAAAATGCAAACTAAACCCAGGATAAATACAGATCCCTGATCCTCTGACAAGGCAGGGGAATAGCAATGGGGAGGAACCAGAAGTAGAGGCTCCTGCACCACATTCCCTCTTCCTCCCAACTGTTTGAGCATAATAAGACCTTGGATATTGCACACACAAAGTGAAGACTCCTATGGCAGGCAATCTTATGTGCAAAATACACCACTATGAAGGCTGAGATCTCCAGCTCAATTTCAATATCTGTTATGAAAATCAAATCATATTGCAGCCACTTCCAAGTGTCTGATCCGCTTATAAGATTTCATTCAGGTTAAGGGGTCTCAGAGCAATTTAATAAGATGTATAACTTGCATAGTTTTAATAACTGGAAGAAAATACACAGGAGCAACTGCCTCTATTAATGTTCCAAAATGGGTTTGACTGAATTGCCATCTCACTGTGACACAACAGGGGACAAAAATGTCTGGGTACCCAAGAGACGCTTTGTTACAGAAAAAAAAAAAAATTCAAACTGTTCCACCGTTTCAACAGAAGAAATCCAAACGAAGACAGCAAAGTGTCATTAAGTGCCCAGCACATTGTTTGTCCAAAGGAAATGCAGCACAAACACAGAATTCAGTGCAACAGCAAGCGCTGGTGTTTGGGCACCTGCGAGACCCCAGAGGGGCTGGGCAGCCCTGGACAGACTGATTTCAGACACTCTCCAGAAGAACACTGCATCCTCCCTCTAGATCTTACAAATTAGAGCAAAACGAGGCATTTAGAGGACCTCCTAAGGCCTTCAAGTGCTTCAAGAAGCATCCTTAGGCAAAAAAACCAGCTTATTTTCAAGGTGTGCTGTGATTGTCACAGCCACTGGATGGGTTCAGCACATCCACAGAGAATCTAATTTGCTGTCTGATCAGCAAACAGTTGGGAAAATCATGCAGCCGTTGAAACAGTTCCACAAGGAAGAGATTTAGAGAACTGTAACTTCCCAAATGATTTTGAGAGCAGCAATCTTGGATATTGAATGAGACACGGGAGAAAAAAAAATAATCATTCAGTCCTTTAAGGATTTGCTAAACCTGCACCACAAACACAGCTCCTGGACGGGTGCAGGGTCAAACAGCAGATTCAAGACAGACTTAGTGGCAAACCCAATAATCTCCTAAATACCCAGAGTTACTCTAACACCTAGTCAGGTTTTCTGTTCTTGGAGGTTTCCTTTCTAAGCACCAACCAGACTAATTCTCTTTAGCTTGCAAAATCGGACAAGATCACAGCCTGGAGGGGAAAGGCTGCCATGATAAATATTTCATGGGCTACATCAATAAAATTTATTTTGCCAAGGAGAATGGAAGGAGAGGAAAAGCAGAGAAATAATTCATTAAAAGAACTTCAGCTTAGCAATGCTGGGGGAAAAAAAAAAAAAAAAAAAGCCGTGCTAGGAAAAAAGGAATTAAACACAGAGGTTTTAAATAGGTCAGAAGCTTAAGTACTCTTAACACATGGCAAAGTGACAAAGAGCCCAACCTTTCAGAATGAGAGTACAGCAATGTGTGTACTTAACAGTAATTCATCCCATTCCAAAGAAATATCCCCAGACACACCAGTAACAGTTTCAGCTTCTTGCATATCATCCAACTTTTAAGACCTGCTCAGTTCATGGAAGTGCCATTGCTCAAAACCCACTATAGACTACAATGAATACCTTGAGGTTTCCTTTATTTCTCAGAGCAAAAGTCTTCCCTGCCTTATACTGGATGGGGCAAAAAGTTTTGTTTTCCAGAAGACAAAAAGGCAACATTAGGAATTAAGGTACTTAACACAAAGCTTTAACATTCCTGTACTGCAGCAACTCAGCAGAGCTTAAAATTTGCAATTTACATCAGAGAACTTGCAAAAAAATAAATATTTAATCTCTTCTTCCTTCCTGCCACTATTTGAAGTAATTTGCAGTGCTTAAAGAGCACACAGCACCTCAGTTTTATGACACCTTTTTCATTTACTCACTTGTCCCATCCAATCTGGACCTCATACAACCAGGAGTCACCAAGATGGGCAGGGAAAAACAGCAGAATTGATTGTGTTGAAGCAAACTAAAGAGGTCCAGGACCCAGTAATTCCAAAATTCTAATCCCAGATCTGCCAAGGACTTCCTAAAGGGCTTTGAGTCACTGGATTAGGGATTTTATTTTTTATAATGGGTAAATTAGAGAAGCACATACTGTGCAAGGAGTGGAACAGTCTCAGGACAGGTAGATGAAATAGCATTAAAACCCTTCACAGCTGCATCACTGAGATCTGGTAACAGGTTACATATTCCAAAATTTACCTTCTCAGAAATCTTTTATTTAAAATGATTTAGTAATTTTGTGGATGAAGTCACACTACTTAAACCTGGTAAAATACAGAGACGATGAGAAAAGGGGAATTATGTTACTCACCACAACCAAACCCTCTCCCATCCGCAGAGCTGTCATGGGAGACAAACTGTTCAGTAACATCCAAGAGCCAAATCTCCCACAGCAATGCTGGGCTGCCCTCTAGTGAAGTCAGAAACCACTTCCAGCACCTGGATTTCTGAAACTCAACAGTCTCAGACCCAGCTAGATTTTAGACAGATTTGTTTGTAACAGAAGAATCCTATGGCAAGCAACTTTATTAGAGTGTGCTTCTGATTTAATTTTACTCTTCCATCCCAGGGGTTTTAGTTTAAGTTTAGCACTGCAATACGATTAAACACTGTATTCAATTTAACACCTCCACAGCCTATTCTGCTTTCCCCAAGATTTGTGAATTCAAGTTCTCATCTTACAATCACTTGCAAAGTGATTTCAAAAATCCGTTACATCAGAAAACACACCATTTTGCTTTTTAAAACAGCATGACAAGAATTCAACAACAGGCTCATGTATTTAAAAATTTGGACATGGTTCTAGAATTTAATTTTTCTCATGCTTGGAGCGGATTTTCTGCGATGCCACTTTCACTGAAGGCTTAATGACTTCACTGCTGGTTACTGAGGCACCTTGGCTCTTGCTGTTACTGCCCCAAAAGCTCCCTGCTGTGAAGTGGACAGACACATTGGTCACAATTTATTCTCAAAGGAGGGTTTGCATTGTAGCAGATTCCTAGTCAACTTTTTGTTCACGTATTTAAGAAGAAAGAAGTGGCCACTTCAGCAAGAGAGTGATCAGAGGTGCAGGATTTGGCAGCAGATGAAGAACCAGCAGCAGCAGCTCCAGCACAGTCCCTGCTGGGTGACCCTGATGGCATCAGAATTTCACAAATTATTTTAAAAAAAATCAAGTGATACTCGGGATTCTTTGCTTTCATAGAAAAAAAATGATTGGGGTCTTCCTTAAGAATTAAACCCATGTTACATGCAGTTGGTTTTGGGACACAGGAGGCAGGAAGCACAACGTGGGGTGGGTTTTCTTCACCTCTTGGTTTAGGCCACCTTTAAGCTATGGCTGGCCCAGGAAGTTGGGCTGAATTTCAACTCCTGCATCAACAGGGTTGAGGTGAATGTGCTCTTCCAGGAAGCAAAAGGCTGTTTCCAATCCAGCCTCAAATGAACCAGGCTGATGGAAAAGCTCATGGTAAAAGCACAGAGCAAAGGCCAGTTTACACAAAACTAATGCTTTCTCCTTTAGCACTGGAATATTTCACATGCCCATAATAACTAAAGACACTTAAGCATTCCTGCAAATCACCAGCTTGGGTGCCAAGCAATAAAATCTTAGTTGTGAGCATAACACAAAGCATTGGAAAAAGCTGAAACAAGTTGCCTGGAAACTTACCAGGTATATTTATTAAAAAAAAAACAACATTCAAAAATACAGATGTCCTATTAGTATTTTGTAACTTCCATATAAATAAGACTTGTTTGATTTTGTCAGCATACTCGTATCTGCAGGTTACAACACCTGGGGAAAGACCAGCACAGAGAATTTTGTTAGTATCTTCCAAACACTGAGCCATCACAAAATTCTATGCAAGCTTAACATGCAGAAGTCAGTCCTGCTTCCAGTCTGAACAAGTTCAGCTTCCCCTCATCAACACATTTCTTGTCAAACAGAACTGCTGTATTACTGCCAAGGCTACAGGTCTTTCCAGTTCCCAAGAAGGCGTTTAAGTGTTCAATAAAATTGTATCTGCACACAAACTTGGGCTTCAAACTTCAGTGATGTTTGTAATCTGAATTTGAAGTGATGCAGAGTCCTGTGGGCTCACTTACAGGACTCCTTAACAGGATCAGGTCAAGCATCTGCCAGTTTTACAACACTGCTGAGATTGATTTAAATATCATCTATTACACTATCAATTAACTTCTCCTCAGTTCTGTTGACAGATTTTAGTTGAACTATCAACTTGCTCTATTGTATTATTAGAAAAGCTAGGACTGACAAGGCAAGCCCTACTCCAGCCCATCCTTCTACATGAGTGATCCAGACCAGTTTCAGATCACACAGCGTTACCAATTTCTTCCTGCCATCTATAAAGAGGTGGAGGTAGCAAAACGAAAATAAAGTTCCTCAAGTCAATGTTGTCAGCAGTTCACCTCAGTTACTGGTCCATTTTCTGCTGTACCTTCTTTCAGAAAGATGAATAATGTTTCAACCTAAAGAAAAAAAAACATCGAGACAGATTTAAAACTTCTCAGTAATCTGTTGAGTGAGCAAGACAAAGAAACAACTCTTCAACAGTGTCACTGAGTATTCTTAGACAGCCTGAAACACAGGTGTAGTTAAAGGTAGCAACCACTCACATGCTAGAGTTACTTGAAATGACTTTATAATATGCAGTTCAAGTTAAGGACAAATCACAAGATTTAGTTCCATTTTTAGACTTATTTAGGAGTCTTTCTGTAAATTCTCCCTGTCAAAATCTCATCCTAAAAAGTTTTTCAAGCATCATGAAGTTGTGAGTTTAAAAAAAGAAATATTCCTGCTTAGAGTTATCACTGCTCCTGACCACACCAGCAGGGGGAAAAAAAGGCAATGACAGTTTTGACAGGGCCATCTGCAACAATGGGTATTTTGTAATCAGACAATAAACAAGGCTCATTCCCCAGAAGGGAAAACAAGCTCCACACTCCATGAACTCATCAGCTGAATTCAGATCACAAAGTCAAACCTTATCACTCACCTGTCATCTGCCCCATATTACAGAATATAAACATGTTACCTGGGATTAATGAGCCTAACTTAGTACCTACCTAAATAACAAGGCTTTGCCTTTGTTATTTGCTACAGAGAAATAGCCGCTTCTGGGAGAAAAGTCCATAGACTGAGCAAGATAAATCTGTTTTCTTCTGAACACCGGGAAGTTTGAGAACACAGTGTATGAAGGAATGTGCACCTATTGAGAAATAGGTCAGAAGCTACAATTAGGAAGAAGCCACCAATTAGGAAAAAGCCACCAAAAATAAAACTAAAGTACAAATTTAAAATTGAAGGTCAATGTTAAGCTCAGATGTTTAGTTCTATTCCTACCCTACATGATTCTATATATAGAATTCTACTGGAGAAAAGAAGCAGGGAACACACTATGAAGCCAGTTATTGCCATTCTTTTCTTTTTAAGCAATTACATGTAAGCAATAAAAACAGGACTCCAAACCCTCAGATTAATTCAATAGTTCCACTGTTGGCCAGAATTCTGACACGGCTGGCAAAATTTTGAATGAGCTAGGGAAAAAAAAAAACCACAACGAGATGGTTACAGTTACCAGCTGCTGAAAATTCACATTTGTTGCTGAGTTGTATTTACAGCACTGAAATAGAATCACAGAATGGTTTGTGTTGGAAGGAACCTTTGAGTTCATCTGGTTCCAACTGGGCAGGGACACCTTCCACTTGACCAGACTGCTCAGAGGCCCCATCCAGCCTGGCTTTGAACAGTTCCAGGCATTTTAAAGGGCATTTTAAAAATGGAAAAGGTAAACTAGACCATAAGATGTTATTTTCAGAACAACATCACTAAAGAAAATAAACTTATATCCTTATAAATCTCCAGCATCTTGCACATGTCCTGACCTGGTTGATCCAGCACATTTTGCAGTATCCATATCTGCTTATTATCAGTTTCATTATGTGAACAGGAGTTTTTTTATCAAGATAAAAAAAAGCTTGCAATAAAAGAAGCTGAACATACCAATTTCACAGCCTCATCAGCATCACGGGAAGCCACTGCCAAAATTTCCGTGGTGGGGTTGAAGGTCACACAGGTGGCAGAAGTAACAAGGTTCATTATGGCCTTAACTGGCTTAGGACGGTTTTCCTTGAGACAGACATCAGTGGTATATAAATTTACAACTCCTGAAGATGAACTGAAGAAAGAAACAACAAAGATGATATGAAAAAGCGACATTTCAGTACATATTACCTTGTTATCTCCAGCCACCATTCACCTGAAAATGTAATTTACAATTCTCTCCCGGAGTTTGTAACAGTATTTTGTTTGGAGCTTGATTTTCCTTTGGAGTTCATAACAGTATTTAGTGGAGGGGTTTAGAGTTTTGTTAGTTTGAGGAGGTTTTTCTACTTATATATGAAGAGACCCACTTAACTGTGGAGAGACTTGATGAGCTCATCTCTTACCAGAATTTAAAGCAATGAGAGCCTGGTAACAAAACATTCTGAAATAATTTCAAGCTTTCAATTGTGGGGTTTTTTATATCTGTAGAATAAGTTCACTTTTAAATCCTTTTCCACAGTGGGCCAAGGAAATAGGTACTGTTCTTCAATATTTATTTGCTAGTTTCATTTAAAAGAATCAATACACTGGCTGAAGTTGCATTTCATTAAATACACTTAGAGAAACACTTTCAGCTTGTGGCTTTGAGCTGAGGCAGCTTTTCAAAGGCTAATGTGCCATCCTTGCAGGAGCCAAATTCAGAGGACAGGAAAGAGAACTAGAAAAGGGGGAAGACCCTGAATCAACATCCACATAACAGAATTTGTGATTTCAAAATAAACTGCTGAGCCCATATATGGTAACAGTAACACAACAGCAGTGATGCTGGTGTGAGGTGTACTATGGTATTTTATATTTATACAGGAAAAATTAAATTATCATCATAAAACAGGCAATATTCATCTACTCACATCTACTCTAAGCTTATCAGAACCACGTTCCTACACTCACCAGCCACCAATAAGTTCACTGAAGAGCTTCAAAATGAGATCAGAAGAACCTGTCAAACCCCAGTCAGTCACTTACCCACATGCCACATACTGGTTGTTCTTTGAAACAGCAATGCACTGTCCTTCCAAAGAACCTTCATCTTCAAATCTGTGTAGACACTTCCTGCTTCTCACATCCCAAATGAAAACTTCACCTTCCTCTGGTTGCAGAAACAAGTAGATTACAGAAACCATTTATACACAACACTGTCTATTTTGTTAAAATATATTTCATTAGATGACAACTAGGAGCTCATTTAAAATATCAAATGTATCACCATTATCTATTTTTTAAAAAACAAAACAACTAAAGGCATACTAAAATAGTTAACTCCATTCTTTCATTATTTATCTTTTGGTTGTAATTTTAGGACAGATATTGACAAAGGTTTTTAACTATTTTTGTAAGACACTAAGTGACTTCTAAAGACTTATGCAATTTAAAGGGAATTAGGATTAGTGCTGTTGGAATACTCACTTGAATAGTTGTATATTTTACTGCTGTCTGGAGTGAAAGCAGATGCAGTGCATCTGCCATTTACCTTCATAGTGCTGATCAGTTCCTTTGTCTGTAGGATGAAGAACAATAGTGATTCTACCAGAAATTTGTAGGAAAGTTGTTTCCTGTCCCATAAAAATCTTTATTTAGCTACCCTGACATTCAAAGAACAGCATCAACATTTTCAGTGCCTGCAGACCAGAGCACAAGCTCCTGAGTCCAACAACAGCTGGTCCAACAAACACTCATTTGCTCCCTCACTGCAGGGTGTGAGTTATACAACAGAACTGAACTTTCTTCTCTGAACTCTACCCTTGTAAGAGTTTAAAACAAAACCAGCTGCCATCATATGGCATTTTAAACTTCAACTGCAAAAACTCACTGTGCATTATGAATCACAGTATCTGGCATGATTCATGAGCACAGTACAGCAGCATGCACTAGCACGACTCTCAAAAAAGCAGTCCTCTATTTCTCCCACCCCCAGAGAGGGTGATGCCTGTTTCCATGCATGCCTGTTTCCATGCTGAGGCCATTCCTTTTGCCAGCACAAAGCTGAAGTTCAACACTGACACACGACTTTTTCCCAACTCTGCCCTGACGCCCAGCAGCCCCAGAGAGCTGCAGAGCAGAATGAATTCTCAGACACCCCAAAATAATTCTCTAAAGCTGCAGTGAGTTGAGTCAGCAGCACATTTTTGAAGGCTGTCACAGTATGTGTCATGCCTTTGTTTCAACTGAAAGCTAGATTGCTTTGCAGATGGAATATAAGCAGATTCAAAAGGGAAAAGGTACCAAGAAAGTGAAGCTACACAAACCACGAGGAGAAATTACCTTCATGGACAGCAAGTGAAGGTAACCCGAGGTTCCAATTAGCAGCATAAATGATCCATCTGGAGAGAGCTCGAAGTTTCTGAGAAATCTTTCCTCCACACCTTTAAAAAGAGATTCAAAACTTGAAATAGGCATAATTTATTCTTTTGCCTCAACATTCAGAGGTGTGATGAATATGAGTAAGACCTGACTCCACTTCAGCTTTTCACTGCTGTAATTCACTGTCACAGCAAAGCTAAACTCAACCTTGCTTATGTGTGACAATTAATGTTTAGTACCCCAGAAAAACTAAAACTAAAGGGACTTGTTCCCCGAAGACAAGTTAAAAATATAACCTCCAACAACTCACTGCATTTCCTTTTAAAGCAAATTCATGTGCCATCTCTATTTGGGACAGTTTCAACTACACCCAGGCACTTACAGCACTGAAACACCTACCTCGGACTTTGGGTATAGGAATAATATTTCCAGCCATCATGTCATACACAAAGAACATGCTGTGGTGAGTACCAGTGGCTATAACTTGTTCTCCATCAACACTGAAACGAGCCTTATAAATTGGAAAACTCTCTAAATAGATGCTCTGTATTTTTGGGTTCCTTATACCATCCACCTTCAAAAAAGAAAATAACAAACCACGTTATCATACTGAGGAACATACCAAATACTTTTAAATAGAAAAAACATATCAAGTACCCAGTACAAGCAAGAGGTAAACCACCCTGAAGCATTAAACTCTTCCTCTCTTCCACAAATAACCTGGCTCTTGGCTCCTCACCCTATATAACAGGCACTCCCAGCCTTCCTGGATACACTTCACACCACTTGCCCTTCCCTGTCTAGCCCATGCTTTGTTCAAATCATCACTATTATGGTGCTTTTTCTAAATGGAAACATTTGCTTTGAATTGTTTTTTTTTTTTTTCCTGCAGCCTTCTGGGACTATCAAATTCCACTTGTGCCTGACCATTCCACTGATCCTGGGCCATGCTGAAACTTCCTAAAGAGAGTTATGATCTTAGTTTTCAGAGGAACAGGAACAGGATGAGCCTCTTCCTGCTGCAGTCCAGCCTCTCCATTCCCAACATGATTTCACAGCAATATTAGAGTTTTAAATGAAAGTGGACTGCTCCCCACATTACAGGCTTATAAACAGAAAACCTCATTACTCCAGATCACTGCAAACCTTAAACCCAAATGTTTTTAAAAACAAATCTTCAACCAAAAACTCTAAGACAACTAAGTTTGCCTGTACACTGTACATGCTTGATATGCAGTCACAGATGGAAACATCTTCCAAGGTGCCTTTAACCAAAGAATTTCCATCTTAACCACAGACATTACAACCCTGTGTGCACAGGAAGAGGGAAAACAAAGTCTGTCAGTCCAGGCTATAAAAAAATAAAAAAGGGTTCTGTACTAGTGCCCATTTGCACAGAAGAGGCTGGAATTCTTCACCTGGAAGAGCGACACAGACCGATCGTGTCCCGCAGTCATGACCACTTGGGCTGAAGGATGGAACTGCACCGTCACCAGCTTTCCATCGGCAAAGCGTTCCTGGTTTGCAGGCAGGCAGGTGCTCATCTGAAACACAGATCAAACAGGCTAAAAAAAAAAAATCCAAACACTTAATGCTGATGAGAAGCCAATTTAATTACACTTTATGCTACAAGAGCAAGACCTCAATCCCTATGATGAACTTTTAGGAAGCCTGACACAAGCGGAGCACAAAGAGCCGGTTCAGGGAGTTGCTCCAATGCAGTGATGCAAACACAGGCTGAACCCACCAGCCTTTCTACTGCCTGTGAAATTATCCCTCTGTGGAAATCCAGCTGCATTCTGACCCATCTGAAACAGCTGTAGAAGAGACAGTAGAAGAAGCACTCGCTTAAGGCTGTCACTTCTCAAAGATCACACCAGTACCTTAAAGCTGTGGGAGAATTCCAACCTCCCTATTAAATTAAAATCCTAAATTAAAATTTACATTCTAAATTAAAATGCTACTACAAGGTGCTACTTCAGAGTACGTAAAAATCCTTATTTCAAAAAATACACCTCAATCTATTGCTTCATGCTTTCACATGAAATATTCAATTTGTCCAACACTCACCCTTTAGAGCTTCTAGTTACAGAAACAAGAAATTCACATAATCACTAATTTTACACAGCAACAACAATCAAAGTGTGGGGCAAACTGAAGTGGAAAGATAAGGCTCATCTTTACCTTCAAAATCCCTCTTGGCAGGGACTCTGAGCTCGTTATGAAATTGCCAGTCCTGCGTAGAAGATCATCATCTTCATCACTCTCACCTCATGACACCAAAGCACATGAAAACAGTCAATTGCACAAATATCCACATCAAAACCTATAAATTCCTTACAAAAACAAATTAAATCAAAGCACACTGAAGGAAGGAATAAAGGTGACTTATCCACCATATTATCACACTACACAGAGAAAACATCAGAAATAATTATTTTCTAAGAAGCTGAACAAAGAATCACAGAAGCACTTATTAGAATAGGAATAGAATTATTTACTATCACTTGAAGTCCTTTTGGATTTCTTCCTGTTTTCTAAATTAGCCCAGGCAGGAACTCCTCCCATGGCTTGCTGAAACCTTGAAAGAGAAGGGGGAAGAGAGGAAAAAAAAAAAACTTTCGTGAGAAAGTAATTTCTCTCTATGAGTTAAGCACTTAGAAGATACACCATCACAATTTTACAGGAATAGTCATGCTTAAAACACTGTGCAAGTTTTTTAGATTTTTTAAGATTTCAGTTTCTGGTATAACTCCCTAAAAGACAAATTAATTTGTGCAGTTCGAATAAAAGAAGTATTACAGTAATTAGTCCAGACAATGCTAATGCACGTTTACATAAATGTCACACAAACGTATTTTATCTCATAGAATCCCAGAATAGTTCAGGTTGGAAGGGACCTCTGGAGATCATCCAGTCCAACCCCCTGCCAGGGCAGGGTCACCTGGAGCAGGTGACACAGGAACGCATCCAGGTGGGTTTGGAATGTCTCCAGAGCAGGAGACTTCACACCCTCCCTGGGCAGCTGTTCCAGGGCTCTACCACCCTCCATGGAAACAAGTTCTTCCTCATGCTGAGGTGGAACCTCTTGTGTTTTGGTTTATGGCCATTGCTCCTTGCCCTGTCACTGAGCACCACTGACAAGAGTCTGGCACCATCCTCTGACACCCACCTTGGAGATATTTATCTGCATTCACGAGATCAATGATCTCACCTCAATAAAGTCAGCCACAAAAACAGTAACGAAACTCACTGTTCCTCAAGTCTTCTTTTTAGTTTTTTCTTAGTAAGTGTCTTCTCAGCATCGCTTTTCATGAAATCCTTCCTGTATTTATGGGTCATGTCAACACTAGAGGGGGGAGGAAACACACAGAGAACACAAAGATCATTCAAACCACAGCCACTTACAGTCAAGTTAAGTTTACAAGTTTGATACATAGCTCCCACCTGCAAACCCGGACTCACTTTTCCTCGGCTTCATCATCCTCATCCACCCAGGCCGGCTTTCTGGGCAACAAGTCGCCTTTCGCTTCATTTTCTACCTCGGAATCGCTGGAGTCTGCTTGGAGACTTTTCCTCTCTGTGGCAGCAACCTGAAAACAACCAAACGGGGCCAAGTGAGCACGGGCGGGGGACATGAGGGGAGGGAGGGGGCACCGATTCCCGCCGGGTTGGGGCAGGGCCGGGCCGTACCCTCGGGGGCTCGCCCAGGCGCCGCAGCAGCTCGTCCTCCTCCACTTTGAGGCTGTCACCGAACACCAGCTCCTCCAGCTCCCGCTCGGCGCCCGACGCCTGGCTCACATCCCTCAGGTGCCGGGCGCGCCACGCCGCCTCCGCCGCCGCCTGATCCGCCACGGCTGCCGCCCGCTTCGGAGTCTTCGTTTTCGCCATTTTCGGCGCTTTGCCCGCTTGAGACGCTTCCCTCGCTTTTTTCACCGCCTTTATTTTGGACGCTTTCTTCATTTTCGTGGCTCTCCGCTCCGTCCCCGCCGCCGGGCCCCTCATCGCTGCCCGGACCCGGAACCGGAACACGTGCGCCCCTGTCACGTGTGTCCCCCGCATGGCTCCACCCCTCTCCCGCGATAGGCTGGCCCTCCGCTCCGCCCCTCCCCACGTGATCCAAGCACCGCCCCTTCCCTCGCGAGCCGCGGTCACGTGACCTCCTTTCTTTGCCTTCTGTTCTCTCCCACCCCCCCCGCCCACCCCGCGCTCCACGTGACGCGGCCGCGGCCGGGCCGCTCCATTGCGCCCCCGCGGGGGAAGGGGAGTTCCCAACGCCCAGCGCCCCCCATCACACGCTCCTCAGAGAGCCCTCACTGACCTCGCAAGCCATCGTTTCGCTCGCTTTGCTACCCACCAGCGGGGGCGGCCGGTCTTACCGCCTCACCCCAGCCGTGGCGCGTAGCCCACCCCCCATGTTGCGAATGGTTCAGCCCGCAAGGAGGCGGGGGGGGCACGGCCCTGGGTCCGCCCCGCGCTGCCCGAGCCCGTGGGGGGCGTGTCCGCGCCTGCGCAGCCGCGCGCTCGTGTTGTTGATGTCCCGGCGGCCGCCGTCGGTCCCGGTCGGTCCGCGGCGCTCGGAGCGGCCGAACCGCCCGGGCCGCCCCCGCCTCGCCCTGCCCCGCCGGGCACGGCCCCCGCCGCGGGCCGCCCCAGCGGCACAGCCCCCGCGGGGGCAGCGGGCACAGCCAGCGGGCGGCTCCTGCCCATGAGGGCCTGATGGAAAGCACAAAGGAGCTGCTGGTGAGTGCGGGAGGAGCGGCCCCCGCGGGACCCCCCGCGCCCGAGGGGGGGAGCGGCCTGAGGGGGGGGAAGACCTCCGCTGTTCGTGCTGAGAGGGCGGCCCCGCGGGGCGTGGGAGGGAGCCGGGGGCTCCTCCGGCTGTTCGGGGGCGGCCCCCGGGGCCGGGGGTGTGTGCCCGCCCCGGAGCTCCCCGGGGCGCTGCTCGGGGCCGGGAGCCCCCGGCAGAGGGTCCCGGGGGGCAGCGGCGGGGCCCGGCCGGGGCACGTGGGGGCGGCTCGGCGGGACCCCTTTGTTGTGGCCGGGTTTTGTCCTTTCCTCCCCTCTCCCTCCTCCTGCCGCGGAGAAAAGTTCCAACCCTCGATCCCTCTCCTGCTCCGCAACTTCCTCGGGTACTCCCAGCTTAATTCAGAGTTTAGTTTCCCAGGCTCGTTTTAAACGCTGTGGACTTTTCTTTAATATCAGCGCTTCAGAAGTTTTGGATTCTTTGTAGCCACTTCCCCACTCCCTGCGATTTTTATGACCGCTGATATTGTGACTTTGTTCTCTTTGTGAGCAGCAGTAAACCCCTGAAACCAGTTTCGCTTTCAGGCTGTTGCTGGAAATGTTTGAAATGTTTAAAATTTAGCAATCGCTCAATTTCTGCCCCAGTGTGGCTTTAAAATTTAAAAGTCCTGCCACAAAGCGTATGCTGATTGTGGTAAAAACTCCTGTGCGTGCAAAAGTAATTTATTTTAAAACACCTATTAAAATGTGGGTGGCAACCGTTGCGATTTTTCACATCTAACCCCTGTTAAAACTAAAAGCTGCAGGGCAAGCTCCTGTATTTTAAATTAAAATTATTTTACAAGTCTGAGAACATGCATTTACTTATTTATTATATTTAACAGTTTGCTTTTGACTTGTAAGGAATGGAATAAGAAGGCTGTGAGAGAGTCTAATCTGGAACATTAAGTGGGAACTAAAACAATATATTCCTTTTATTGCCTTTAGAAAGGCAATAGAACTTGATAGATTAATTGCCTTTACTCATTGCTTCTGTTTAGGGATAGTTTTGAGGAAGTGTGCAATACAGGCTGTAGGGAACCATGCAGAGGTACATTCTCTCCTATGTGGAAGTTACTATTTATGCCACAGGAGTAGTTTAGGAGTTGTTCTTGAGAAGACCTGTGGGCTTGTGCAACGTGCCGAAGGATTTTAGGCTGGAAGTCAGAATTCCCTTCATTGTTCCCCAAAGAGCAAGGTACCTGTGGTAGCGATGAAAACATGCACAGAAGCTCCCTCTCATTGGATTTTATTTCTCTTACCTTCTAAAACTTGATTTAATTTTGCAAGGCTTTTGGTACCTTCTGCAAAACCACTACTGCATTCCTGCATTTCCCAGGTAAGTGGGTACGCTCTGGGCATGGGGGATCGTTTGCTCAGTCTGGCTCTGAGCACATGAAATGAGTTCAGATTTTGAAGACTTTGGGTTTGGGGTTGGTGGTGTTTTTTTGGGAGGGTTTACACTTAAATTTGTTGTTTTGTTTGTTGTTCTGTTTTTTAATGGTAACACAGTGTTTAAAGTGAAGTATTTGCCTCTTCCAGATATTCCTGTAAGGGCTTTGTAGAAACATAATGGAGTTTGTAACAGATTTGCAGTTTTCTCAAAACTCAGATATTTCACATATTAATCATCACACCCCCCTCCAAAATTCCCTGCTAATTTGATATATTTTTTTATGAAAGAGTCTCCCCTCTTGTGTGAAACCCCCTGGGGAAGAGGCTATGGACAAAACCATTGGCAAACAGCAGAAACTGGCTTCAGACAAAATGCTGTCATACATAGCAAATGAAGAGACAGGAAAAAACATTTCTGTAATTTTCCAGCAGAGATTTTACTTATAATAAGAGTGGAAGGCACATTTCCAGATAGAGGTGAGTTGCTTATATAAAAAAAGTAAGTTTGGTTGGTTCTGATTTCCAGGAATCCCAAGATGTTTAGCTTTGGGGGTTTTTGTTTGTTTGTTTTAAATGAAAGCTGAAAGTGTGTTTTCTTTAAATTGGTACCATGTTTGAATTTTCTATTTTTTGTCATGTTCTGAGGCACAATTAGGCTTCAGTTCCACAGGGACAAGCTGGGATTCTACTGTTAATTATTTTGGCCAGCTTACATTCAGAAGAGTTGTAATAAATTAGTTCCATCGTCTTGTTTCTTTAATGCCAACATTCAAAACTGAGCTTGTAGCATAAAACATCAATAGACTTTTGAAAACAAAAGCCGTGCATCAATTTTAAGGCTAGCTTGGAAATACACTTGGATCTGTTAAGGATATGTGATTAAAGTGAATCTGTCTTATCACAGCCCCTTGGCTTGAAGGTTGTGGTGACCTCAGTGTTGACCTTGGCCTCAGATACCATCTGTCCATACTTCTGTCATGTTTGGGGGGGTTGGGGCTCAATGTAGGAAGTGATCCCTCTGTTGAGGTGCTGGTGGGCCTTCCTTAAGCTACAGCCCTTGTGCCCAAAGCTCCAAATTGCTGCCATTCTGAATTCGTGCCCCAGCTTGATTCAGTAGTAACAACAACCATTTGGAGTGGTTTGAAACCTTTCTGTGACTGTTGGGGGTCATCCTCCCGTGGCCAGGTACACTTACCTGGGGGCAAGAGGTTTGGTTACATAATAACTGGATATTTTTGTTGCAAGTTTTCACCCTCAAAATGCTTTCTCATAAATGTTGCCAATAGTTGAGCAAATAGTCTTCATCAAGTCACTAAAGCCATTTCCTGAGTAAGTGTTTGATGTCTAATTAACGTTAAATAGTTTTATTTTGTGTTTTGGCCATGCATTGTTTACCCTTTGTGACAAGTTTTTTTATGCTGTAAGAGTAGTTCTTGTACTCAAAGAACATATGCTATAATGTGCTGATCAAATTTAATGTGTGTGTATATATATATATTTAAAGAGTATGTGTTAAGTGAGTGAGAAACTAGTTATTTTCATTTTTGTTTAGAGTTGCCTTCCTGCTTTCAGGGAAACCGGTTTCCTTAACTATATTCTTTTATCATGCCATTTGCCTTATGTAATGGTTAATTAAGAGTATTTCTTAAAAATACTCTGTTGCCAAGTATTCACAGGGAGGAGAGGAAGAACAGGAAAATGGGAAGTTGGGCAGAATAAGAAAGCAGTTCTTAAAAGCTCCTTTCTCCACCCCTCCCTTCAATAAAGAAAAGAATGCAAGAAACCCCCCCCGAGCAAATAGTCCTGCTCAGCCCAGGTTTGATGTTGCTCTGACTGAAACCCTTCCCTGTTGAGGAACCAGTAATCTTATTAGGAAAATCAGCCTTAGCTGGGGCGCTTCAAAGTTTGGCTTGTTCTTTTCTTTGTGTGTTGCTTCTGCTTAATGTACAGCTCGACTCTATTAGTGGTGGAGTCTCTCCAGCTACTCCTCTTTTGGCATTAACCCACCACAAGGTTCTGTTTTATAGCAAGCCAGGCTCCTGCTCCAAGCAGTTCCTATGGATAGGCAGGAATATGTTCTCACATTTGTTCAAAGGTGAACAACACTGATTCGATTCTATTTTGAGGAAAAAAACCTCCTCAACCTGATTTTTAGTCCTAAGTCCAGTTGTGAAGAGTAAGAAACTGGTTTGTTGTTGATTTTGGGTGGTTTTTGTTTGCTTACCTGTGTTTTGCAGCTGCCACGGTGAGGTGCTGCTTCAGACACACAAGAACTCAGAATTCCTTGTCTTTCATGTGCCTAGAAATGACTTCCAGCATTGCTTGTTCCTTCACCTTCCCAGGGACTGAGATGAGGCCCCTTGGTCTGTCATTTCCTGCATCCTCCTTTTGCCCTTTTTGAAGATAGGAGGGATAGCAAAGGAGCAGAGAATGTGNCCAGGGACTGAGATGAGGCCCCTTGGTCTGTCATTTCCTGCATCCTCCTTTTGCCCTTTTTGAAGATAGGAGGGATAGCAAAGGAGCAGAGAATGAGATAGATGGCTCCAAGTTCCTGGTGTCTGATGAAGTTCCCCACAGTGTGTTTAGAGACCACCAGCACTTCAGGAGCTGTCGGTGGTAGAGATTGAGGCCCTACAAAATCAGGAATGGGCAAATTTTATACTTAATGTTCAAAAGAGAAAGATGGAACCAGTCAACAAGAACTCAGGAGGAATTACAGGCTGCTGCTATACCAAAGCAGCTGCTTTATCTTGGTTATAATTCTGTTTGAGGCATAAATTGTCCTTTCTTTTAAGGATGTGGTTTTGACCTTTGAATTCAGTTGATACCCCAAGTCTTTTCAGTTTCAGGTGCCAGAGTTCCTATCCTTTTGCAGGGTCCATCCAAGTTCTGCAGGAAGGGTTATAGAAGCTTCCACATGTTTTTCACTTATTTCTACAAATGCTGTGTTTTAACATGGGTTAGAAAGAACCTTGGTGGTGTTTATTATCAAAATAGAAATGTTTTGATCTTCTCCAGGAAAATTCCAGCATAGGTATTTGTATATCATCTTCCCTAACTTCCACCTACTTTTGTGCACAAAGTAATTGTTTGGGTTTTTCCTGCAAACTCTACCTCTTCTAAGTCTCATGAAAGATATTTTGAGTGCTTTCTCCAGAATCACAATCCAGACAATAACTATAAATGAACATTAAGAATGTCCTACGTAAATTATCTGGCACACGTGGTCATTTTCTGGCAAAAACTTAGATAGAAATGTTTTATAATAAAGTACAGTATTATTTTTAAACAGTAAGCAAAGCTGCTTTTTTGGATTGCAAATCTGAGTTACAAAAATTTTGAATTGGAACAATTTGGCCAAATATTAAGAAAATGGAAAGGTGATGTGAGACTTGTTTTGGCAGTGTAGTTAAACTGAAATCTTGATGATTGCTACTTAGGAACTTGTATAATGCTGAAGAATGATTTTCTTAGTACAAGGCCCAAGTTTCCATTTAGACAGAGAAAATGTTTTCCTTCTCATCTGTGGATTGTTTTTGGCAAAGAGGGCTTAGCAGTGACATCGAGGTTCTAAATGGATGTGATGCAAAAGAAGAACAAAAAGAGCCAAGTGCAGTTGTGGTGTCTGTGATTGTCATCTTGGCCCTGCCTTCAGCCTGTTTCTGGTCCTTCACCTCACCCCCTTCTTCCCCCTTCCCTTGCAGAGGGAGCAGAGCTGGCTGTAGAGAGTCTCTGCTGTAGCACTGGGAGTTGGAGGGACTGGGAATGGGCTGCACTTTAATTCCCTCTGAGCTGAGAGAGCATTTCAGAGCTCTGCTAGCAAAGCCACTGCCCTGTGGGTGCAGCCTTCTCCAGTCTGGAATGGGAAGGGGATGTCCCTGAGACTGCCTTGTACTGCAGCCTCCAATAAAGGGCTGAAACCATAGAATTACCTTGCTGTGGGATGAGGCCCTAATCTCCTGGTGAAATCAGATCAGCTGACTTGGGGAGGATGAGGGAATGAAGGAGGAGATCCTTCACTGTGCTCTGAAACACCACTATTATCGATCCATAAAACCTCCCAGGCATCCTGGTGTTCTGGTAGTGCTGTTGTGAATGGTTCATATGGAATTACATTTTGTTAGCACAGGCTGTGGTCAGGGGAACTTAAATATTGAGAGAGATTCAGGAGTTCATGAAACCTTGAGGAAGAGGACTAGTTTTCATCTTCTGATCTGAAAATTCCTGGCAGCATTCACAGGATCCTGTATCCATGGCAACGTTGTGCTCAACTCCTGCCTTGAGCTGCACACACGTGCACTCACAAACAAGTCACTGGTGGTGCTTGTTGGTGGCTGGTGGCACAGGGGAGATGGCACAGGTGGCACTGCTGCCAGGGCAGGTCAGGGCTGGGCTTTGCCTGCCATGGCTCAGTGTTTCCTCTAATAATGCCCGGGGGTACCATGGCCAGTGCTTCCAGGGAGTTGTCAGGTTATGCCCTACCCAAGGTTTTGATTGGTTTTAATATCAAATTGAGGAATATGTGCATAACTAACATCACACTGACTTTTTTTGTTGTTTTGTTTCAGAGCTGTTTAAGTGTGTTAAATGTGTTTGCCTTATTGCATAACTGGGTTTTGGGGGGAAATTTTTTTTTCATAATGGAATGCTAACATTGGGTCAGTGTGGAAATCAGTTCTCCCTTTTAACTATTAGGAAATCCTTCCATAATAGGATTTATTCAGATTGCAAAGGAGAATAGAGAGTATTATAATAAAGGGATAGCATGGCAGAAAAAGGCTCGGATGAGATCCAACAATAAAGATGTTCAGCATATACTCTCTAGGAAAGGGATTTGGGGAATTACTGTGATGAAATCTTAAAGCTATGAACCCAAATGCAATTTAAGAAAGAAAAGCCCAATCACATATTATTTTTCTGTCTACATTGACTTTTAAATGAAATTAACTCTTAGAAGAGAAAGAGGCAAAGGCTTTCTCAATTCTTCTTGTTTTCTTGGCTGTGCTTCATTCTCCTAACTTGTGCTTCTACTGTAGAATTTTTCTTTGTTTTCTCTTTATCTGTTACTACCTTTCAAACTTAGTAGGTACTATTAAGGATTATGGAAGTACTTTGAAATTTTAAAAATATTTTTCTCAGCTTTATTAGGGGAGCTCATGTAGCAGTAGCCTTGTTTCAGCAGAGCTGTGTAAGATATTAATAAAGTGAAAATCATCACTATCAAAATGCATGTGTTGGATGTGCCTCAGAAAAAATATCCCAATTAATCTATTTCTTCTTTGGTGTCTTTGGAAATTGCTTAACTGTCATGCATTCATCAAGAACTTATGTTTTTATCTGACTTTAGGTTTTTTGCTTATAGAAAAAACTATTATGTAACAAGTTTTTTTGTATATGACAGTGGCAAATTAGTCACCTTTCCATCTTTCAGCATTTGTACAGACCCCATTGCCATAGTAACTGAGCTCTTCATAATCGTTAATGTATTAATCCCCAGAACATCCCTGTGAGGTGCAGAGGTGTTCCTGCTCCACACGGGAGACACAGTGATTTATGGATAACCCCCCAAGCCAATGAGAGCAGAGAGCCCCTCATTGCTGTTCCTGTGGTATAAGTGCCCTCTTGGTTGAACTGCCTTTTCTCTGCCCAGCCTTCTCAAATGAACGGGTTTTGGTGGGATTGGCTGTAGCCATCTGGAATGTGCTCATTTGCATGTAAGATCCGTGTGGCTGTCAGTATTCAGCACATCAGGTTTAATGAACTCTGAAGGTGCTAAGGAAGAGAAATGTGTGTATTCTGAGTAGATTGGGAGATAGATTTTTCTTCCCATATATCACAATACCAGAATTGGCCAGTTTAGATGATAACAGTGCTCGTTTAATTGGCAGTGCATGGCTCACGTCTGTGCTGATAGAGCAGTTCCTTGAACATCTAAAGACTGACCTTTGAAACACTTTAAGCTTGACTTTGAAACGTTTGCATTCAGAATGTCCTGCTATTCTGTGGTGGTTTTGTTGTTTGGTTGTTTCTAATTTCTAGACAGAACATACTTCACGAGTGGAGAGGAAACGCCGAGACTCGTTCGGGATGTTTGACGGTTATGATAGTTGTAGTGAGGACACCAGCAGCAGCTCCAGTTCAGATGAGAGTGAGGAGGAGGTTGCTCCTTTGCCATCCAGTCTCCCAATTATCAAGAACAATGGGCAAGTTTATACTTATCCAGATGGCAAATCTGGCATGGGTAAGTAAGTGGTGCCTGAGTACAAAGAGTTACATAGTTATGTTTTTTTAGACTCTGCTGTGAGTTGTGTGGGTCCGGTCCCAAATATTGGTCCCAACTGAAAAGAGTCTAAAACAGCTGAAAGGGCTGGGGTTTGTTAGTTTTGGGAGGGGAGGAATCGTTTGGGTTTTGCTAGATTGAAATGATAGATTTTGAATCCTGTTGACTGGAAAGAAATAGTATGGGAACATCTGACCTCCCATCAAATGTGTGTTGTGTATATCTGCACACGCATGTGTATGTTCTCATGTGTAGTGTTTTTATTCTTTGAGCTTTGAGGAAAGTCAGTGTGTTCTCTCTATGCTAGGGCATGCCTTCTCTCTGCCCTTTATGTTGTATACACAATATATTAAATATATTTCTTCCTATAGCAGGAAAACTTCATTACTGCTACTGTATAAAGCCTGTCAGTGTATACCTGTACCCTCTCCACTAGCTGTGAGCTAGAGTATACTGGGAAAATAAATTTAAAAGGAGAGGTTTCTTTTATTACTGGGGAAAAATATTTTATCCAAAATCATCACTGATTAGTAGAGCTCTCTAGATTAGTAGAATTTTGGTGTTGTCTCACTGGCGTGAGTTGGTTTCAGTCTTAGTCATCCTGGAACAACTTGGTGGGCCACAGCTGTCCACCTCTGAAGCATGTGATTCCAGCCAGAAGGGAACATTGGTGGGCTGGGGTACTTTGAATATACTAATTTGTGAATCAGAAAAGAGATCTGGTTTTATTTCATGTTGGACATGTTAAATATTTAGAGGAAATGAGGCTTGACAGGCCCAGATTCAAAACAGATGTTTCCTTGAGAACCACGAAAACACAGCAAGCTGCATTAGCTGATTTAGCTGAGCCAGTCACTTCTACCAGGGGTAAAATTAATAGGGAGCAGAAGGGAGGCACCATTTCACCAGTGAACCTGAGGTTCTTGTTGTTTCACTGACACGAGTGGTGGTGGTTTAAGTTTTAAATTCTTTTTCTGTGCAATTCCCTTCGGGACCAAACCCTCAGAAACTGTTGAGTTGTGTCACCACCCGGACCTTCATTCTGTTGCCTTTGCTCTGAATTTTTACTGAGGTTTTTAGTTCCCCTCTTAACACGGGTGTTTTTCTCTCCTGATCAGCCACATGTGAGATGTGTGGGATGGTTGGTGTCCGTGACGCTTTTTACTCTAAAACAAAGCGCTTCTGCAGCGTGTCCTGCTCCAGAAGCTACTCCTCCAACTCCAAGAAGGCCAGCATTCTGGCCAGGCTTCAGGTAGCGGTACAGACCCCGTTTTCTTTACATCCTTACTGTAGTCTGTGCTTGTGAAATGTGTGTGCTTGTGGAGCTTGCTGCATGTTTGAAGAGAAGTTTCCTAAATGATGAAAATTTCCACGGAAGTTAAAGCCACGGTTTTAAGCTTCGGCTGTGTGAGTAATGAGCAAATCACTTTGCTCTGCAGCGTTGTTTGGTGAAAGTTGTCATTATCAAAATTAATTAAAAAAATAAAAAGAATAGTCACTCTTCTAATTCATTTCTCCTGGAGTAGCTCTTCTGCAAGAGAAAGTTCGGAAGAAAACTTCAGTCTGTGTATGTCGTGACTTAGAATTCCATGCATCTCACATTCAAAGTGGAACAGGCTCCCCAGAGAAGTCATCACAGCACCAAGCCTGACAGAGTTTAAGAGGTGTTTAGACAATAGTCTGGGGCACATGGTGTGACTCTTGGGGATGGTCCTGTGCAGGGCCAGGAGTTGGACTGCACCCTGATCCTTAGGGGTCCCTTCCAACTCAGCATATTCTGTGATTCTGTGAAAATACTTTCTTGCTTTAGAGAGCATAAAGGGATTTTTTTTTAGCCTTGTGTTTCAGTTTTAAGGGATTTCTTAACTATATAGATTGCAAAATCTATTGTCTGTTCACTTAAATATTAATCAAATAATCATCAAGGCACATTTGTAACATTCAAGAAAAGATACAGAAATGTCAAGAAGTATCATTGTATCCTATCTCAAATTCATTGTAACAAATGCCAAGAAATTACATTGGTATAAATTAGATTAAAAGTTCTTCCTTTTGACCTGCTTTTAAAAGATATCTTTTTTTCAGGTAAACAACAATGAATCTATAAAGCTGTTCAAGTTGGAATACTAGTACAAAAGTCATCTTTTGGACATTCTTTGCTGCTGGTTTTTAAATCTATTTTATATTATGTGTAGTTTTGTGTTACTTAGTCAACTTCTATTCTGTGGTGTTCTGATTTTTAGTTAAATGCACCAGAGATGTGCTACAGACCTGTGGAAATTTCCTGATGGGAGTTTAGAAAGACGATATTTACTTAGCTTTTTTTTGTTGTTTTAGGGTAAACCTCCAACAAAGAAGGCTAAAGTTCTACAAAAACAGCCTTTGGTGGCTAAATTAGCAGCATATGCTCAGTACCAGGCAACTCTGCAAAACCAGGCAAAGACGAAAGCAGGTAACAGCAAATAAACAGAGCTGAGGCAAAAATAATAAAAGATTTGTGACTCATTAGCAGCTTCCTAAATAAAATAACTTTCTCTTAGCAGCTGTCCCCGTGGAAGGTTTCAGCTGGGGTAACTACATCAATAGCAATAGCTTTACAGCAGCTCCTGTTACCTGCTTTAAACACGTGAGTATTTCTCAATATGTGCTTTTCCTTGTGTGTGTGTGGCATGAGAGAGTGAGTCCACGGGAATCCTTGGATTCATTTTTGCAAAACATTTTTGCAAATATATTTTGTGATCTTAGAAACCTATATTATAAACTGTGTTAGTGTGACTGTTTTCTAGATAGATATATTTTTATCCGCCCTTTAAAACCGTTCTGAACCCTGTTAGTTCCTTTCATCACATATACTCTCATAAACAAAAAGTAAAAGGAGGGCTCTTAAACACTTGTGGAGTTATTTTTTCTCACATTCAGGGCATGAAGTCATCCAATGTACTGCAGAGTAACAAACCAACCAAGTCATGCTATACTAGAAAAAGTTACAAAAGGCTTTTTAGATTAAGTCAGGCCTGCTCCATTGTGTGGACTGATCTTTTGGTTACATATTTAGATTTGGGATTTTTTTTTTTTTCTTAGTTTTTAGTCAGATTCTCCCTGTCACTTTTGCTTCCAGATAGTGTAGAAATACAAGAAAATGAAGGCTTTTTAGAAATCTGAAATTAAAAAGGTTGTTTTTCTTTGTATTAGAGTTCCAGCAATTCCAAACAAAAATACATTCTGTAATGACTGAGGAACTTAGGGGATGAGGAAAATATTTAGCACCATCTGTCTTTAATGTGTTTGTTGAATTTCAGTAATTAGCTCTTGTTTAAAATATTGTCAGTACTTTCTGTCTTTTAAGTAAAAACTTTCTGACAGAAAATGTTTTCTCAGCATATTTTTTTTTTTTTATTTGGGAAGTTGAAGTGTTCCAGCTTACAAAATTTTTGTTTTGCTCAAAATTATATGATGAAAGCTGCAATCAAAACAAACATTTTGTTTCATAGAAGTTGTCCATGAGAGAGGAGAGAGACATATTTTCTGTCCAGCTCTGGAATTCATGCTGAGCCCTGTCAGCTCATAAATCAGTAGGAGTTGAGGGCTCCTGGCAGTTGGCACTTTGTGAATAGCACCCTTTATGCTCAGAGGCCTTAACTATTGCCCAGAACAGAGCCTTGCCTTAGTATAACTTTGGGAATTTGTATCAAATTCCAACTGTTCAAGTCAGCATGTTTGCATTTTGCTTCCACAGTTATGTACATGTTGAAGTAATTTCATAAGTCCGTGTCCGTTGATAACGTGGCCTCTGCTTTTGGCACCTTCAGTAGCTACCACAGTCAGGTCACTTGTAAATTATGCTGCAACATTCTATATTAAAAGGAGTTTTATCTCCATTTCTTACTGCTTCCTTCATGAAGCTGAATGATGAACCAATAACATAAACCAATACCACACTAACGTTCACATTTTGCCTTGAAAGTTTTCACAAACTTCGTGGCGCCAGTGCCACTAAACCTGCTCGTTCTTTTTCTGTCCCCATTTTCCTTTTTTAGACAAGTAAAATGCAAATCCTACAACTTGCTTTGGAGATTTCCACTTCTGTGGTGGACGTGAGTTAGTGTTACAAGGGTGTGATTTGCATTTAACTTTACTGTAATTATTTCTTTGAAAAATAACAGCCAGAATCTGTTAGTGTTCTCTTGGTAGATCCTTCTCTCTGTCCCACTTTACACTGGTAGTTAAACAATACTCTTTTCATCTCTCTGGAAAGATTATTGCTGTTTTCTGTGTACTGTTGCTCTGATTTGTAGAAGTTTGTACTGTTTGTTTACCATCCATATTATGGACTCCATGCACATGTTGTGTGTATGTGATGGAATATAAAAGCTTATTCTGTTCAAAACCAAAGATTTTAGTTGACAGTTAAATCATGACATATCTATCCTTAAATTTGTTATTCAATAAAATATATTGAATTTACTGGTTATACTGGTGTATCTGTGTGAATATATGATAGGGAACAATATTAAAGACAATTTAGGGGAATTATGAGCTGTGAGATTTGGCTTATTGATTATTTTTTTTTCATAACCTGGCACACTTCAGTATCTCAGCTCAGATTTAGATTTCCCATTGATGTTTTGGTTTGTTGTGTTTTTTTTCCTGGGGGATTGTTTCCTCTTCAATTTAGAACAGTTATAATTTAGAATTCAAATGTCTATATCTTTGAAGTTCCTTCTAGCTCTTTCTCAAGTATTTTGATGTGGGTTTTGTGCTTCCCTGTTGCCTTTATTCCAGACATCACTGTTGAGTAACACTAATGAAATTCAGTAGCAATGGTATGACCATGCCAACCTCGTAGTTCAGTAAACTGAAGTAGAGAACTGCTTTGGTTTGTCGTGTAGGAAACCTGTGACAAAGCCACAATTGGCATTTGTGCACCTTGCAGCTGCTTTTTTAGTCAAATTGCCTTAATCAGTCACTCAGCAGTAGCTGATGCAAGGAGAAAAACCTCTTAATATTTTTAACATTGTGTTATAGCTTAGTCACATGTTACAAGCTCATTGCTGACCTGCATTCCAGCTTCTTTCTCCTCTAAACATTTTTTACCTTTTTCTGTATTTGCTTTTATTAGCCCAAACCATTCCTAGAACTGAAAGCAAGTACAGTGCTTTGAGTTCTTTCTCAGTACTACTTAATGTACAGCCTAATGCACAATTAAGAGTAATTATTTTTTCCACTCTGTTGCTAGTGAGGTGCACATTTCCTGGAGTTCTTTCTTCCAGGTGAATTTTATTCTGAGCCAAAAGATTTTCCTTCTCTTGGTTTCTCGTGTTATTAAAATAAATCCAGCTTAAGGGAGCATTTCCAGGATGTTGCACTGGGTGGCAGTGCTTTGCTTTGAACTTTGTGTTTTAAGCCCTTCTGCACATTGTCTCCTCTGGCATTACCTGTTGTTGGGGTACTGCTCACACACGAGGTTTCAGCATTCCTTGCACTTCAGGAACTGGTAGCATCACTTTAAATTAAACCAGGATTTAAAAGGCAAAATCTGAAATCATGGCAATGTTGGTGCCATCCATAACCTTTAGAAGTCACTTATTTAACCCAGGAGATCTTTGCTCAGCTGGGCATGTGGGGATACTTGGCCTTTAGGTGCTCCTGTCCAATAGGCCCTCCCTGACTGCACCTTACCTTGCAGAGAAGGCATCTGCTGCTCACAGAGAGGCCCTCCCAGGTCATCTCCTGGAGCAGGAAGCCATGAACCACATCTTCCTTGTCTGGGAGTGACATGAAGTGGATCTCTTCGTCATGAGTCTGAAAGGTAAATTTGTTCTTACCTGTAAATGATGGTTCTGCTAGTTCACACTATGCCAATCCAGACTGCAGAGTCACCTTCCAGCCAGCAGAAAAATAAGAGTTAACGCTTCTATAGTGCTTTTTGAGTTTGGAAAAGCACTGTGCAAACCTTGATTGATTAATGAGGCAGAGGAGAGATGAAGGCAGATGGCTGTCACAGCCCTGGTTTATCCAGTCTTCCTGCCTTAAGAACATTCATAATGAGTGAAAAAAGCCAAGATGGTGCAGTGTGTAAACCATCCCTCAGGACAGTAACGTTGTCTGGCATTTCAGTAGTGATGCTGCACAGGATGGCTTCCTTCTTCACAAGGCTGAGCCATATGGATTGGTGTAGGAGAACTAGCAGAACCAATATTTTCACAGACAAGGACAAATTTAACTTTCTGCTATTTCCCTCTATACCAATCCACGTTCTAGAAATAAAAATTTGTCACATTCCCATTATGGGTTGATGTCAGGAGAAGTGTTCTGATATACTTCTCTCTCTGAATCAACTGAATAGATGAGCAGGCAGTAAAATATATTTCAATTGACTGCAGCTGGATTATGAAATTATTCAGCACTGCTATTTTTGATTGTTTGGCCTCATCTGTATCTCTATACAAGGCAACAAAATTTGCTAAAACATGGAGTTTGAGAAGTTTATTTCCCCAGTTGAATTCAAAAACCTACATGTGTCAACTTAGAGATGATAGTGAATATGGGATTCATATTGATTAAGAAGTTGTATCTGCATATTTTGTGTGTGAAAATAAGCCATCATCTTTTGAGTTGGATATTTCTCTCTTTCTGCCAGTTGGCAGAAGAGCTCTCTGGTCCAGACTGGTGTAGATGGGACATAGCAGAACATGAAGAGACCAGGCTTCAAGACTAAAAACTGGCATACTTGCAACAACTTACATTTCCTTTAATAGTTAAAATTAGTTTAAGTTTTGCATGCCTAGCCTCAGTACTAGTGATGGGTTTCCCTTATAACTTTAGCTTTTAGTGCTGCTAGTTGGTATTTCTGAGTGCCAGCAAAATTCCAATACTGTGATTTCCAATCATTCAGGATTAAGCCAGATTTCTTCACCTGTGGCTCTCAGCAAAAATTCTGTGCAGTTTGAGGCTATTCCCACGGAGTGGTCAAGTTCTCTGGGTTTGCAAAGAGCTTTGTAAATGAGACACAGTGTAGAACACTCTACTCACTGTCTGCAGAGCCAGAGCATCCCTTCAGTTGTCCCTGTAATAACTGGATAATCTTTGAACTGATGACAATTTATTTTTCTGAGAACACCTTAGAATTTATGACTGTTGTTCTAAAATACCCCAGATGTGAATCTTTCTATTGGTGGTCTCAAGTTTAATGCAGACTGAGTCATTTTCTATCTTGTTACCAAAAAAGCTTCAGTTGAGTAACTGTTAAGGTATTAGATTCTTCAGCACTGTGCATTTCTGATATCTCTGCAATACCATTTTCAGTTGTCTTTTCACGATGCCCTGTTCAACAAAATGTTCTTCTTGAGATAGCAAACTAAATGTAATTTCTGTCACCGGTTTCTACAAATCCTTAGCAGTTGATCAAGCTCGTCTGTCTTTTTGTTACTAACACATTCCTCACGCAGGACTGTGAGGGGTCTTGCTGTGTGTTTCCTTCTGGTGTTCATTAAAAAGGTGCCACTCAGAGCCTTCTGTTCTTTTTGCTTGCTTGATGGAGTGATCACTTGCAGGTGATGATGTGAAAGCCTGTTCCTCTGAGAGGATGTGAACCAGTGGGTGATGAACCCCACCACGATAAATCATGAGAATAGACCCAAGAAATAACTCCTAGGCTTTTTTTTCAGCCACATTTCTGATTTACAGAATTTAAAGATTTTTGATGTCTGTGCTATAGGTATGAATTTAAAGTACCATCTTTTTGTTGCAAGTAGAACTGCTGAGGAATTTTACCATTCTCAATGAAATTGGTAGTTTGTACCTCATTGAAAAATAGTAGAATAAAGCTGACTTATATGTACAGTTTGTGCTTGTGCTTAACAGATATTTAAACTTGAAATTGTATAGGGTTTTTCAGTACACACACACTAATAATTGGATACAATTACAATATTACACATTAGCTTCAAGTCAAAACCAAAGTAGGTTCTCATAGAAAGAGTGTTTTCTAAACATATGTTTGTCATTTGTAAATTGATTGTTTTGTCTTTTTAAGTCACTCGTAAAACACTGATATAGCAAAAAATAATTATTTTCATGTGGTGAACTGGTGACTTTTTAACCCCAACCTTAAATGACAGGCACCTATGGGGACGTGCTGGGGTGATATTGCAGAAGGAGTGCGAGTGGAGGTTCCAAACACTGACTCCAACCTACCTACCAAAGTCTTCTGGATAGCTGGAATTGTGAAATTAGCAGGTAAATACATTTTAGTTGACATTATTAAAATAATCAAAAGAACTGTGTAAAGGGAGCTAATAACTTGGTGATCACCTGGTTACTGTAGTGTTGACACTGGTCAGGTTGTCAGAGCTGTGTCAGTAGGTTGTGTATTGTAGTGCTGTCACTGTTACAGTGGCTGCAGTGATGCTTGAGAATTTCTGTTCTTGGTTTAGGTTTGTTGGGTTTTTTTTAATATTGCCTCAGAGCACAGTAAGATCAGTGCAGAGAAGATAGGAGATTGTATAACAGCTGGCAAGTAGCCTCGTTATACAAATCACTTGTCTTGGTAAAAAGTTTAAAATTCAAGGTCGCAGATCTAAGATATGAAAAAGCAGATATTGTGGGTAATTATTTTTGTCCTCCTACATGTAACTTCTAAAGGTTTACAGTTCAAGAATTTTAATTAAAATTGACTTACATGATAGCACATGCACATTTATCAAAGTAATCCAGTTGTGCTTTAATCACATGCAGAAATGTGCCATAGAAAAGCATCCCATGAGAAGTTATAGTCTAGAAAACTGATGTAATATTCATCATGATTTGTAAAGAAATATTAATGCATATTGTCTTGTTTAATGTTGGTATTTTTTTTAAGTGGGATTGCTTTCTTTTCAGGCTACAATGCCCTGCTGAGATATGAAGGCTTTGAAAATGATTCAAGTCTTGACTTTTGGTGCAACATTTGTGGGTCTGACATCCACCCAGTTGGTTGGTGTGCAACCAGTGGGAAGCCCCTAGTTCCTCCTCGAAGTATGTAAATAGTAGCCTTATTGATTGATACAAAAGTCTCTTTATTAAACTAAATTTGCTCATGGTCCAGATATCAAAGTATTCTTTTAACATAACTCCTTCGACAGTTATGAATAAATAATTTTAAGTTTTGGACTTGACTGATGTTGAAAGTGTTTCTTGGAGTAGCCCATCTGATGCAACTTAGGTTTTAGGATCAGGGTGGAAGCAGTTCACTAATCAGTGATGGGAACATGCACTGATTTTATTGGTATTTTGTTAATAAATTCTTTTCCCTGACCCATAAAATTAATCTTGGGTAGCATTCATTCTCTAAAGAAGTTTTTTCTCATTATTGTCATCCAGGCCTTTTAACAGTCATCTGGGATTTCTTCTTTACATATTCCAGACTCTTAATACTGTCTCTAATGGACACAATTAAAAATCAGTGGCTTATTTTTTCCCCTTCATTTGCAACAGCCATCCAACACAAATACACAAACTGGAAAACTTTTCTAGTGAAACGACTTACTGGTGCCAAAACACTTCCTCCTGACTTTTCTCAGAAGGTAAGGCTGATGCAATATCAATGATGTTCTATAAAAGAAATTGCAGCACAGTTGTGAAGAACTGAAATATTTTACAATGGCACATTAGCTCTTCTTATAATAAAGGTGATACAGTAGTTTCTTCCCTTAGATACAGTTTTCCTTGGAATCTCTCCTCCAGTTACCTCCACACTTGTCAGTATGTGTTTGGAAAACTGTGTTTTCTAGAAAAAAGTAGTTTTCTTTTAAAACTAGTTAGTCTACTTTAATTTTAAAATACCACATTCTAAAAAAAAAAAAAACACAGAAAACCCAGAAGTGCTCAAGAGCTACCCTGTGATATGTAAGAAAAATGAAAGCTTTTTTCTGATTCAGGAATGATTTTTATCATGCACTATTTCAAGAAACGAAACCAAATGTGTTAATATAGCATGGATCTAGATGCAATGAAGTACATACTTTTAAATGTTGATATTTTTCACCTGCTCTGGACTGGTTTTTTCCTGGTTTTCAGTCATCTACAACTGTTGCAGCTGCTGTATAGTGTGCTGTATGTTTACTTACTAATCTTGTGAGATGATGATGCATATAGTTCTTAGTAGGAATGAGACTTAATTTGTTGTTTTACACTGCATCTAATGCTTAAAAAATAAGCACACAGAAAACCTTGTTGCAGTTGTTAATATTTGTTTAAAAATTGGCTCAGTTAGAAGCCAGATTAATTTGGCATGATCTCAATACTTTGGGGAGTTCATAATGAAAATGGCAAGTGATTGATACTGATTTTTAACACAATCTATTGTCACAAAGCGGGTTAACATCTATTTCCATTCTCTTCATTTCTTTTTGCTGTGTTATGAAGAAATATCTGAGCAGCCAGTTTTAATTACATTGAAGATTTGTTTTCCATGCCTTTTGTAATGCAGTATTTTAAAATGCTTTATTTTGAGTGGATGAGCAAGCAAGAAAAAAAAAATCTTGAGGTGTTTATTGTTAAAATTGTGTTTCGAGGTAACTTGATCCATTGTTATCAACTGAACAAACTTCCATTATGTCAATGGAAAATTCATGTAACCTGTGTGAGAATTATATTAGGGGATGAACTTGGTACAATTAAAACATAGTAGGATCTGTTTTCTGAAACATTTCATTGCTCCCCACGTACAATGAAATAGAAGATAAATAATCTGTGTCATTTCTGCAGGTTGATTAACAAGTATTTGAATTAAATGACAAGTGCATCAATACTGTGCTTTAGTAGGCAGATGAATATGGAAAACCAGGGTATATTCTTACAGAATGGGTTTTTTTCTGTCACTTTAAGGTGTCTGAGAGTATGCAGTACCCCTTCAAAACTTCCATGAGAGTAGAAGTTGTTGACAAAACCCACCTTTGCCGAACAAGGGTGGCAGTGGTTGAGAGTGTCATTGGGGGCCGGCTGAGGTTGGTGTATGAAGAAAGTGAAGACAAAACTGATGACTTCTGGTGCCATATGTACAGTCCACTCATCCATCACATTGGCTGGTCTCGAAGCATAGGACACAGATTCAAAAGATCTGGTGAGCTTGTTGTGTTTTGAGATGTTTCGCGGTGTTGGCTGCGAAAAGTCTGACTCGAGCAGTTCTGTCACTTCCTACAACTCATGAAACTAGCTTGAAGAATAATATTTAAAAATATGTATAATGTGGCCTAGGGGTTTAACCAGTTATATTACATTCAGGAGCTTAAGTTAAAATTATAATTAGTGTATTATACAACATTGGAAAAGGCAAAGTAACTTATAGGTTGATTTGTAATACAGCAATATCTAGAAGATTCAATGATAAATAGTGGTTGACAAACTGTTAGCATACGTACTGTTTACTCTGTTACCAAGACTTCTGAATAATATTATAATACTGATATTTCTTTTAGATATTACAAAGAAACAGGATGGACATTTTGATGCACCCTCACACTTATTTATGAAGGTGAGTTTGGTAGCAAGAACACTGCTCAGAGTTGATTGAGGACCTTTAGTTCCTGTTGTGTGTTAAAAAAAAAAAAAAAGACCTGAAGTTCTGCTATGCCCTGGAAATGTGCCCAGCAAAATTTTCTGCTTTTATTACCCAATTTGACCTCCTTGACATAAGCAGAGATGATAGAACAGGTATTTCAGTCTGTTGCTTTGGCAGTGTGGGATTATGTTTTGTTCCAGACTCATTGAATTCTTTGCTTCTGGTGCTGTTCTGTGATTCTTTAGGTAAAAGAGGTTGATGCAGCTGGAGAATGGTTTAAAGAAGGAATGAAATTGGAAGCTATAGACCCCTTAAACCTTTCAGCAATATGTGTGGCAACTATTAGAAAGGTAAGAAAACAAGTGTGTTTTTTGGTAGGCAGATAGAAATCTTTTTCACTCACCTTTATTCAGGCTTGAAACAAAAAGCTCAAAACCAAAATCAATGCAGTTTGTTCACACAGGGAATGTTTATGGGATATGTCCATAAATTATATACAACTGCTGTGAAAAATGTACTCATGTAAATTTGTTTGACATTAATCTCTGGGAATTCAATTTTACCTTTAATTAGAATATGCTTGTGAGATTAATTTGCAGGACCATCTTCTGCTAATGATACCAAGTGTTTTGCAACTGCTCAAAACCAAACCTCATCTTGCTGACTTGCAGAAGTCTACAAAGACATTCTAAGGATGTCCTTGACTGAAAGGGAGGCAGTCCATGTGAGATCTGTTTTAAAAAAGAAAGAAAATATAAAAAGTAGCTTAGCAGAATTGTACAACCTTACCAGCGAGGAGTGTGGTTATGATTTTCAGTCTTTTATCTTATTAATGGTGTTCTGAATATCCTTGCAAGCTCAAGAGTAGACTGAGTTATAAAGCTTTAGAAGTAGAGCTGGTGTTCCCAAGAAAAACTAGAGATCAGAAAAAGGAAATGTTCATCTCATAACTTTGCAGTTATCAAAGGTACGTGTGACAGTCGTACACAATCCTCGAGACAGGTATGATTTGGGGGTTTTTTTGTTAAAACTGAATGTCCTTCTAAGTGTTCTTCCATTATTACTGAGTTCCTTTCACTCTTTTGAAACATGGCATGCTTGCTTTCTAGCCTGCTCACGCCGTTCAAGGTATTTAATGTCAAATTTTGTTTTTCTTTACAAAGGTGTTAGCAGATGGCTATCTTATGATTGGGATTGATGGCTCAGAAGCAGCAGATGGGTCTGATTGGTTTTGTTACCATGCCACTTCCCCTTCTATTTTCCCTGTTGGTTTCTGTGAAATTAACATGATTGAACTAACTCCACCCAGAGGTACATAAAGCCTTCTGACCACATTTATTTTGAATATTTCTCAGTGATATTGTGTGTGCCATATGCTTTGTTACTTAACTCAGTCTACAGAATCTGTGTCGCTTTTTAGGGCTTTCTCAAGTCTGAAACAAATACAGCAGCGTTACTTCAAAGTAGTCTAAAACAGAGATAACTAACTTCTCATTTAGAAATAATTTGCTTTAGCTGCAAGAAGTTGAGGGTTCTTTAAGAATATGAAGTATGGGAGTCATTAAAAGGGCTGTTTAAAATGTGTCACTGCTTGGGAAGCCCTGGCCTCCAAAAGGATTAATGAACACTGTCAAGAATCTCAGGCTGATTAACAACAATACCAGTTAATTTTTGTGAAGACTAAACACAAACTTGAGCTTTGAGGAAGTTGCCATTAGGGCTGTGCACTCCCTTCTGTGAGGAAAGGCTGTGTGTCCACTGGCACATGTGCCTGTGGAGGAAGGACTTTACCTTCCTTTTCCCATTTTATTGTCTTGGTCTGACAATTGATAAAGAGGATTGTAACCAGCTGTGTAACAGCAGATGACAGTTGCTTTCTATGGATTCCCCACTCCCCATCATTCTCATTCTTGCAGACTTCTACTTGTATTTATTGAATTATTTTTCTGGGTAATAACTACAGAGATCATGTAATGCAACATGAAGGAAGTAATTTCATATCACTTCCATTGTTGTACAGTAATGACTCTGTCACCTTTGAGTAAGTGGGAAGTGCACAGATTTGGACAGATTTACTTTAATCTATTGCCTAGAAATTCGTGGGCACCAGCACCCCTCCAAAAAAATGTGGTGCAAGAGGACTTTTGCAATAGAAGTATTTGTGGGAAGCAAATGCTTCTATATCAATACATGTCAATCAATTTAGAAATAAATACATGGAAGTGAAGAGACAGAATAGCAAAAAAACTTCCCTTCTGTGATGAGACTTGACCTCTTCACTCTTCAGACATTACCTAACAATAGTATGTGGATTTTGTTGTTAGCACATTTATGATACTTATGTATTTATTGTATCCTGCAGCCTTATCCTTTATCTACATGTATGTTTTCCCTGTCTCTGCAGTGTTTCATAACAGCCCTGTGCCATCAGTGAGAGGAGATTATAAATCACACGTGCAGTACTCTAAAAGTCATTTGAAAGAGGAATTAACAGCAGTAAAATACAGACCATAATACGCATTAACATTTAAATAGGATCAAAGTGATCAAAGCTCCTTAGCTCTTATGAGAGGGGCATTTTGCTGTCCAAATTATGGGATGGAAAATGGACAGTTTCTTAATTCTGACTGTTCTGACAAAGCCCACGTGCACACGTCTCGTGTGGTGAACAATTAAAGGATTTAAATACAAATATATTGGTCTAGCAGGGGAATGTTGCATTGAGAAGAAGAGCATTAACATGCATAACTGATACATTATTACCCTTATTAATTGTTAGCTCTCCAGCTGCATCTGTTCATGCAGATATTCCATACCCAATGTGAACACTCTTATCCAATTTGCATTTAGCATTGTGGATAACTAAGTTGCTGTGAAATCTTTGGACTTTATAAGCTCATTCCTTCCAAACATCTTCATCTCTTACTGAAATCAGTGGAAGATTAAGATGCTTAGACACTTTCAAGAGAGGGATTGAATTTTGGGCTGTGAATGCTGAGTCTGGCCCTGCAGTGCTGAGCTGGGATTCAGTGGGAGCTCTCTGCCCATACATAGGTGAGATACAGATCCCCCGTCTCCCACACTATTCCCACTGCACTGCCATCTTTTCAGGATGTCCATCACTACATATTACTAAAGAGAAACCTTCCAAGCTGCTATTGCTCCAGCTAGAATTGAGAATTGTTGAGCTAAAGCAGTTGTAGAAGTTGCCTAAAGTAAAAAATATTCCCGAGTGTTTTATGCACGTTCAGTAGAAGCTACATAGATTTGAGATATTGTTTTCTTCCCTTTATAATAACTTTTAAAAAAAAATCCTCTGATTTTCTGTATTATTATTTTTACCCTTATTTAACTTTTAAAATATCCATGTTTGTTCTTACCGTTATGTTCCTAATAATTCAAGTGGTTCAATAGTGGAGCTCTTTCCCCACAGGAAAGACACTGGATGTGCTTAATTCAGTGATCTGTTCTGGGGCATTTATATGGGGCATTTGTACAGATCAAGAATCTACATGAACAAAAACTTCCAGTATGAATCATAAATCTTAACATTAAATGATACCTCCCATATTACCCAGAAGTTCATTCATCTTGTTTGTTGCAAATGGGCAACATCCAGGTGCCTGTTTGTCCCTTAGACCAAAGCTCAGAGAATGGAAGTTTCTGATGTTAATGTTTTACTTCTTTGTTGTCTTTTTAGCCATAACACAGTGCCAGTGTGCTATTTTTGTTGTTATTCTTATGCACGAAGTTTGCAGTTGATGTATGAAGATGTTGTTTAAAATTCACAGGTTATGCAAAACTCCCTTTTAAATGGTTTGACTACCTCAGGGAAACTGATTCAATAGCAGCACCTGTAAAGCTCTTCAATAAGGTAATAAAATTACACGTATTTCCATGTATAATTAGTAATTAGTAACATGTAATTAGTATTTTCTTTAAATTTCTGCATTGTGCAGGGGGTGAACCCATTTCATTAAATAAAATTTTGAAAAACTAAGACATGGAGACTCTTGGAAATAAGAACCATTTGAGTATATGAAGCTTGAATATCTCCAAAATGTTAAATTAGTGCACGGTACTTGAAGTATCATCAATGATATTTGGGGTTTTTCTGTAGTAAGTTGACTGAAATATTTGTTTCGACCCTGTGCTTAAACTGTTAATTAACGTGTTTATTTACTGATGTTTGCCTTGCTTGTGTTTGCTTTTCCAGGAAGTTCCAAACCATGGGTTTCATGTTGGAATGAAGCTGGAGGCTGTTGATCTGATGGAGCCTCGCCTGGTGTGTGTGGCCACAGTCACCCGCATTATCCATCGGCTCCTGAGGATACACTTCGATGGCTGGGAGGATGAGTATGATCAGTGGGTGGATTGTGAGTCCCCAGACCTGTATCCCGTGGGATGGTGCCAGCTCACTGGGTACCAGCTCCAGCCTCCAGCACCACAGTGTGAGTTCCAGCTTTGTGGATAATGGAAATGTCATGGATGCTGATTTTTCTGCCCTCGTCCTTTGTGGTTTAGGTCTTCATGCGTAACAAAAATAGAATAAATTCTTGCTAACGCTTGAAAGTTCTAATTCACTCTTCTAATCAGTCCCACCTTGACTTCCAAAGTACTTCTGAGTGTTTCTGTGGCTACTTACCATTTTTCAATGCCAGATGTTTGTTTGATGCAGGGGAAAACCCTGTTACTTGTCAGTTCTGGATGATACCAGTGAGAATTTATATTGCTTTAAGACTGCCAGTATATCTGCTTTACCTACTGAATTTGGTGGAACTCAGCATGAGTTCCATGCACTCTGTTCATGTGCAGAAGCATTTATATGGGAAGGCATGAGTTCCATGCACTCTGTTCATGTGCAGAAGCATTTATTTATATGCAGAAGCATTTAATATGTATATTAAATACATACATAAATATGTATTTTATTTATTGCATCAAGACTTGTCCTCTCAGGTCAAGTGATAATAATTGATAGCTGTATTCCAAGAACTGTTAGTTGGTTTAGTTGTTTAATGAGAGGGTAATAATAGTGTTAGTAGTTTTATGCAAATGGGTTTCCACGATAAAGGTGTTCTGCCTTTGTTCAGTCACTAAGGAAAAATTCTGTAACTGTGTAGCAGCTTTGACACGTTCTGAAGTGTTTTTTCCAAAATACTGAACCTCAATTTTGAATTCTTAATTTTTTGCAGCATCAAGGGATAGCCAGTCAAGTTCATCCAAACAGAAGAAAAAAGCTAAGTCGCAACAGTACAAAGGACATAAGAAAAGTGGGTGACAAAGTAGTGTTTGCACTTTTCCTGTTGTTTTAAAGTTTGTGGTCTCTCCCTAAGTCCCTGTTCTATTTGGAAATGTTTGTGTCTAAATAGGTGTTATGCTTAAAGGTGCAGTATGCCATAAAAGGAACTTTTTCATTGAGAATAACCATTTTTATAACTTGTGATAGGGTAGATGTTGATAATAATAATAATAACAATAATAATAATTAATTGTAGGTGGACAACTGTTACAATATTTAACTGTTTTGGTTAAATAATAGACTGTGTAGTTGTACTGCCTAGTACAAAATACTCAGATATCAACACAGTTTGACCTCTGCTCTTTGTAACACATGTGGAGGCATAAGAACCAAGTTAAGGGAATGAGAAAAAATTTAAATTATTGTGCAGCTGGTTCCTTTTTGAAACAAAAGAGTGACTTATTCACCAGGGTTTTTATATGAAGCATCTATATAAATAAAGCTTTTATATTATTACTTTCAGAAACAGTGAACAGCATTGCTGGATGTGACTTTTCTTGTCACAGTAAAACATAATAAGGACATTTTTAAGAATTTGAAGTATTCAAGTTCTTTCCACAGAGACTGATTCCCTTGGAATCAAATTATCTTGATTTATTTAGACTTGTTTCCAGAGTGGTTTTTGTTATGTAGAGCTAATGTGAGCAATTAAAGCCTCATCTTCCTGGTAAATTTGTGAATGGATCTATTAAGGCCAATTGGAACCTTCTTCACTAGTCATTGGGAAAACAGCCTTTGCTTTGTTGATCTCAGGACATGAAAGGACATTGAGCAGTGAGTGCCACAGATAAAGCAGGTGTCTGGGAAGTTCTTCAACCTCTTGGTGGGTGCCTCAATCATTGCACTGTTTCTCCTTTCCGCTGTTGGAAGAAATAACAGATAAATCCAGATCCTTCTGAGAATCTTGGAGCAGTATTTTTTAAATAGAATTCAGGTACTGAAAAAACTCCTGGTTTGAGAATATCCAGGGAAAGCTGTGAGTGCCGTTACCTTAAGGTAGGGAAACATGGCTCTGTCATTAATTAGCTTTGTGTAGGATGTGTTTTTGAATAATTCTGGACTGTCTGAGCAGATTTGGTTCAGTAATGTATACTAGACCATCCTGCTCTTTACCCCATCCCTCTCCTTCCACCTAATACCTCTGAGAGTTTCCTCCCATCTCTTAGAGTAAGTGTGACACAAGCACTGGAAAGTGAACTCCTCTAGTGCCATAGGAAGGAGATTTATTCTAGTGGAATTTGTTCTTCATTTCTCACTAACCTGAAGTAAATATTGGCTATGGAAGCAAGGGAGAGCTTCTGGTAGTTTGTTTATTCAATACTAAGAAATCCTCTTAATCATCATCAGATGAGAGAACAAGGTCATGAGCAGTTCGAGTTGGCTGCCTCCTGCGTGGGGTTTTTCTAAGTAGGTTATGGCAATGAAAGTGCTGAGTCACAGGAAATAATACTGAAAACTTGTCTACTGTAGCTTTTTCTTGTTCAGCACTTGTAAATAAAAAAAATAGAATGTTATTTTGTAAAGAATTTCAGTCATAAAGCTGTATAACCCAGCAGTGGTAACATGTCAGGTAACCGCAGATGATTAACGAGAAACTGTGCATGTCCTAAATTAGATTATTTTTAGCAAAGAGGGGTTATTTCCACACACTTCTCATGTGGTCACAAAACAGTCCAGGATGTCACCGAGTCATTCTGCTGTGTATGTGTAATGATGCAGATTTTTACAGCAGTGTGTCCCCTCCTTACTGAGAGCATGGGGAGAGAGTAGCACGTGTTGAGTGGGAAGGGGAACTGGTTGCATTGTGAATGTTTTGTGGATGCTTTTGGGAATGCTTGGGAATCACTCCCAGTTCTGTTTCCAGTAGTGTTTATTTCAGTGGGTAGGGTTTTGTACCCTGTGCCTGCTGCTCAGAAGGCTATGCAGGTGAATTCTTGAAGGGTAACTTGTGTTTGCTTAGCCAATTAATTAATAACCAGGGGTGCAGTATCTCCTCAGATTGTCAGCTTTCTCATAGGTGTATATATCAGAATAAGGTTACTGAAATGATAATTTGACCTTGATATTATAAAAGCTGGGGTTCTGTAGACACCTTTCTGCCTAATCAGGCTCTCTAAAAGGCTCGTCCTGAAGTTGTCTCATAAGAATAATATTTAAGCATGGTGGTATCTTTAGCATATATTTAATCCACTTACCTTTTCAGGGCTAGGCTTTTGTTTCTTGTCTGACAAGACTGAAGCATAAGCAGCCATAGTTTTGATATAGCTGAAAGCAGTGATGTTGTGTTACAGAGCTTGCATCCCTGATATCATAGAGGAATTGCCTCAGGCACAGAATGGCAATATCTTAGTGATAAAGGAGGAATGTGATAATAATTTGTATGGGAAGTGCTTTTGCAACATTTTTTCATGAATGCAGTGTTTAATTATTCAAAGGCATTTTAGAAGTTACTTTTGCTACACATTTAAATGCTCGTTTATGTTTGTAGGGCACTGTAAAAATGGGGAACACCATTTTAAGGGAATTAAGAGTATGTATTTTTACACTAGGATTTTGGAGGTGATAAATTTTACTTGAAGAGGATTATTTCCCCAGAACCATCCTTCTGTGTTTCAGTCACAGACACTGAAACAGCTGCAGTTTCAAACTGAGCCAAGATGTCTTTGAGTGCCCAGCCAGAGCACTGGGTGTGACCATGCAGTGTAGCTGCAGCAGAAGCAGTTTACAGCATTTATATGTCATTGATAGAGTTTGAAATAAGTGGGTCATGCTGTTAAACAATGCCCTTGAAGTCCTACCAGTCCTCTAGGAATCAGGGACTAAAATGTGGCTGTTGAGAGCAATATTCCCAATAATAACTGAACGGTGCCACGTACAGGCCCTTGTTTTCCAGAGTGGGTGAACATGAATCAGAGCCATTTCTCAGTTGAACAGTCAGAGTTACCTGATGCACTTTAACCCAAGCGTTTATTTTAGTTTGACTTGATGTTTAGAGAGGAAGAGACGAGTTGGGAAGAAACCTGTCAGTTTGTCCAGCCCACCCATGGCAGGTGAGGTGCGGAGGAGCTTCTCTGGGGATGACGAGTTGACTCCTCCTCCATATCGAGCCTTTCCAGCACAGACAGCCCCGGAGGCCTTCCAGCCTCCCAGGACTAGCCAAGAGTTCAGTCCCAGCCTCCAAACAGGTAACTGGTCACAGCAATGTGTTACTGCACAGGGAAACCATGCAGCCTGTCGTGTGCTGACTCATCAGATCTTTCTTTTTGCCTAATTTATTTTCCTTTAAATTTTAGTTGGTTTTGTTTTGGTTTTTTTTTCTCTGTTAGAGAGCTTCTCATTCTCACTGATGCACCATGTCACGGAATTAATCATAGGAAAGGGCTTAGAACAGAGCTCCTCCTTCATAGGAAGGAGGCTGCATTATTGTAGGATGCTGAGAATCACAGAATCCCAGAGGAGCTCTGCAGAGTTTTAAAATGCAAAAAATGCACTCTGTAAAATTGCATGGTAATGTAGATTTGGGAAGATTTGATGCAAGCAGGACATCAACATGGATTATCTTTTGCAGAGAAAGTACACAGTAATTAAGTGACTATAGACAGTAAATAAGGATTTTTGCCTTTGTATCAGAAAAAGACAGGTACCTGTGAAAATATCTTAAGAATGTAAGTGTTACTTGAAATTTTGTGGGTTACCAAGATGGAAAATATATTTTGAACTGTGTAATTGTGCATCTGTGTGAGGGAGCAGGGAAAAACTCCAAAATTCATTTCTCAGTAATAATGGGGAAGTAGCTTGAAGTTTTGATCTCTTTTAAGGATAGTTTAATGTAAACAATCTTCCATTATAGAAGTTCACTGCAAGGATTTAGTAGTTGTTTTTTTTCTCTTCCCTTTTCTTAATATCTATGGTAACATGATGTAGCAGGTAAACAAATTATCGCTATCAAATATGTTACAGCAATAAAATCTGTCAGACAAACTGGATGATGCTCTCCCTGCCCCACAGTTGCCAGGTTGATAGATTTAGCTTCAAATTTGCTCGATTATTCCCTTAAACTTGCCTTAGGCTGTGTAGGCTGCTGTGCCAGCACTTTTCACTGCCAGTGGAGTACATCCAGAAAGGTTTCTCTTGTCCATGTGTTATCCATTAACAGACTGGGACATGGGAACCTACCTGCCACCTTTAGACCCTCAGGACAAATCTTTACTCCCTTCTGCAAACCTTTCAGCACTTCTCAAGGACTCCTTTAGTTTCACTTCAGCTTTCTGCTGGTGTGTACATGCCTCTTTTAGCAGTCTTTGATGCAAAGGAGGAGCCTTGCTTGGGAGTGTTCTGGAGTGTTTGTTTTTGCACAATTATTCTCTTATTGCAAATCTACACCTGAGTTGCATTGGTATAGTGCAAAGACATGCCCAGTCTGAATTTCTGTGTCAGTAGATCTCAGAGTTCCCATGGAGCTCCTGTGTTCTTTGGTTTCTGACCCTCAGTGCTTTCTATGATCATCTGGGGGGAACTTTTCAACATTCTGAGTTTTGGTGAGGTTGGACAAAGTCGGTTTTGTTGTGATGTAGCCTTGTCATTGCCCAAAGGTGTTTGTTCTTAAATTGAAACCAGCAAGACCACACCTTTTCGGTCTAGGGAGGAGGAGAACATAACCCTGATACCAGCTAGTAAGTTCAGAACATGTTTGAGATTGGCCAGAACTGATTAATGACATGCATATTCCTCAGCACCATCCACTGCCTCCTGTTCCAGTAGCTGTAGGACTGATGTAGGCACAGTGCAGGGGGTGTTTATATGGCTTGGCATGGAAGCATATAAGATCAGTAACAAAACAGGCATCTGCTCTGAAACTGCTTGTCCTTGGGAGATCTCAGTGAGGCTCAAAACCAATTCTTTCTGCTTTTGTACTGTCATAAGCACAGGAGACAGAAGGTTTCAGCACTTGATGTTTTTTGTGTGAAGTGGTTTTGCTCTCTAGCCAAGTCATGGTGCTGCTTGAGTGTCCACCAGTGCTTGGCATTTTTCAGTCATTTGAAATGATATTTTAAGCACTGAAGTTCAACTGTTGGACAGCTTCACTTTTAAAAAGAGCCTAAAGCCAGCCTGGCAGAGGAGGAGACTGTTGCCAGAGACTCACCTGATCTCTGGACCACATCACTTCATTCTGCCTTGATATCTGGGGGGTTTGAATGTCATGGCATCAACACAGTCTGTTGTTGTCTCCAGGCAAATCACTGAGACAGTTTAAAAAGGGAGTACCTTGCCCATCTGCATCCCTTCTCCTTCAGTCAGGTGACTTCCATTAGCTTTCTTTATTCCTCTTTTAAGTAACTTGATGTGTAGCTTTTCTTCTGGAAGATGGTAGTTAAAAGCTGTATAACAGGAACAAATGGAGCAAAGGATCATTAAATATCTGAATGTCAGGGCTTAGGTTCAAGTTAACCAGAGACAATCCAAATCATGTGTGAGTCCTGTTCCTGCAGAAGCTTCCTGCTGGGGGGAGAAGGAGAAGGATGTGCTGGTGGGTTTTAGTTCTGTGTAGCCTTTGCTTAAGGTGTCAGCAGCATATCCAAGTAACCAATTGTGTATCTTATCATTTAGGCAGCACTTTGTTGTCCTCCACAGATCAGGAATCTTGATCAGAGCTGGGCATAATACAGGGAAAAGTATTTGAGGAGAAAAAAATGTAAGGAAGGGATTGTGGGCTGTGTAGGTGGGAGGAGGCATCTATTAAAGGAAGAGGTGAGGAGATCTTGCATTATGCTGCAACTTTTGGCATCTTTTACTACCTTAATTTTCAAATTTTATTTTTATTTAGCACAAGAGCTTGTTTCAACATAGAAGATGACATAGAACATTTATAAAAGAATAATCAAATGGCTTGTAAGTTATTGCAGGCCTACCAGTAGCAGCAGGTTTATGGGTTGGGTTTTTTACTTTCTTTGCATATTTCTGCATTTCAAGATACATTAATAATGTGTACAAGCTTTATATTCAGTAGTTATAAGCTTTAATACTCTTCTCATTCATTTGGTCATAGAGAATCATTTATTTTTGTATAATCAACCCTTTAACATGGGTACTGCACCTTTAATGAAAGTTTACATGTTTTGTTTTCAGTGTTTTTTCATTGTGCTCATATTTTGGTAATTTTCACTATTCATTAATGAAACTGGAAGAGTAATTGTGACATTATTGCTATTCATAACATCTTTTTTTTTATGTCTTAGATCTCATTTCTATTTTCTTTTGACAAAAGAAAGAAGAGAGAAGATGAAAACTCAAAAAAATGTTTTGCTTGAGTGAAACACCTTCTGGGATATTAAAATTTTAATGATGGATTGAGAAATCTTTGTTGATATTTTTTCTTGTCTTACATAGACTGTTTACAGTAACTGGGCTATTTAATGTGAATTGTAGGTTGTTAATCTCATTTTTACTTGCATAAAGACTAAATAGGAAGTCAAGATTGAAGTAAGTGTTGTTCTGAGCAACAATCATTATCGTTATTAACCTGTTGTTACCTTCTTAGACCAGGGGTTTAAAATAATAAATTCTTGAGAAAACCCTGTAGATAATCTAGTATTGTAAATTGAAATTAAGGCACAACTTAAAATTCAGTTTATGGTCAGAAAGGATCTGCTTTCTGTGGGATCCTGTGTTAAAGAATTGCTAAAATGCAGAATATAAGAAAATGAGAAATCCAGGGTCTATCCCGAATTTCAGTAACATTAAGCACATTTAGGGAAGAGTTGCATTTTACATTTTACAGATCTTTAATGTTCATTTTTTATTTGTAGTGACTTCATTGCAGCTGAAGGAGGAGTTGCTGGATGGAGAAGAGTACAGCTTCCTTCAGGGAGCGTCCGACCAGGAAAGCAACGGATCTGCCAGCTACTACATCAAACAGGAACCGTGAGGCAGCTCCGAAGAGTGAGAGGCAGAGGATTGGTGATGGGAGAAGAGCCTTTCTCCAAGACTGACTGATGTTGTTCCCACTTGGATGGTGCAGTTGGGGTGACTGTGCCTGGGGCACTTTGCTGACTGTAGATGAGTTAGACTCAGTTCAGAATTTTTTGGAAGGGCGGGGAAACTATTTTAGTGAAAAAGATTTTTCAATTTATTAAAAACAAAAAAAATGGACACTTTTGTGTTGTATTTGAAGCTTTTGAAAGAATTTTGTAATATTTTCAAGTTCAGATTTATTGTGCATTGTTAACAAGAACTGAAATTCTAATTTTTTGGTAAGATTAAAGTTTAATTAGCATGGTTGTGGGAAGTGGTTGGAGGAAGATATAGTTGCAAATACAAATGAACTGTCATAACAAATGAACCTTTTTGGTACAAGTTGGGAGACTTTTAAGACTCTTGTGAACTGCACTGGTCACGCCTCTGTTTTTCATTGTGAAAATAAGGCGTTTAAGGCCTAATTTAGAGGCATAAATTGTATGTGGAAGATAGTCCTGTAAAGCTCTACTCAGTGAGTAGCCCCAAGTGCAACGGAGCCATCACCTGAGGAGGATTTTAACTTTTCAAGATGTTTTTGTTTAGTTTAAAATACCTTTTTTTTATATATAAGGTTTTGTTTTTTAATGTTCCTTAGGGTCTGATTCAGTGCCCATTAATATCAGTAGCCTTGTCGTCGACTGCAGTGGGCACTGGATTGGGTCTGCAAAACTCTTGTCTGTACATGAATGTCTGTAGTCTTGGAATGCTTCAGCACATGTTTACAGAGCCCTATGCCAAACTGGAACTTTAGAAAATTCCCTCATTTGGAAGATTAGTTTTAGCTCTGAATTTCGACTGAAGAAGCAGCTTAAATGGACAGTAACTAAGGACTCCCTTGGTGGTGGTAAGGAGCTTGTGAGTATTCTTCTGACTATCTTTTTCCATTCAGAAAGCCCTAGATGTTTCCTTACCATCTTGAATATTTATCTGTGGACATTGAGAACTGATGTTCCACGTGGTTTCAGGTGAGCTGAAAGGAGCCATGTATTGTGGATTAAAAAATGACTTCAGCCTTGCATAGCCTGCAATATTCATGTCTTGCTGCAGTAGTGTAATGTGGGAGTTGAGACTTGAGAACAGTATAAAATCGTATATTTTTCAGTATATAATTCATAAACTGGATTTGCTTATTGCCTGGAATTCTTGTCTCACATCAAGTATTCCACAAGCCCCACGTGTTCACTGTACTGACTTTTACGAGGTAAAAGTCACATAAAGGGGTGAAAACGATGACCAGTCAAACACAAGGTGTTTTTGCAGGAGCTCTTAATAATTTGGATTTTCTTTCCATATTTTTAACCTTTCAACATTTTTGTAAATGACCTCATTCGTGGAGTTGATGAGTGAAGTGGTTAAACAGCCCTGCAGAGCTGTGACTAGGAAAATGTGCATCAAGAGCTTTAGCTTTTACCAGTAAGGTTCATTAACTAAACTCTCAGGAATTAACTGCATATGTTCTATAAGTGCTTCTGGGTCTTCGCAGGTCCCCTTCAGAGCAGTACAATGATATCTGACTCTAGACCATAAATTAGGGCTTAAAAAAAAAAATCCATCAAAGTTATTAACATCTGTGTTCCTACAGCCTAAGAAATGCTTTAAGGATACCAACCCACAGAGCCCCAGGAGACCATTTTTGTATATTGTTGTTTGAGCTTAAAAAAAAAAAAAAGTGCATAGAAAGTTGAAAACCAGCAATTTGATTATTTTCTAAAATATTGCTCTAACTTTGGGTACATAGTATTGGTGATATGCACAGGTTTACCTCATTCTATGCAAGAGGGGTTAATTATGTAAAGTTTTGTATTTACTACTGGAAGTAAAACATGTCCTGTATAGTGTAGGAATGTCTGGAATTCTTTTCTCCCTTACTGGTAAAATTTCTTAAATAGCGACCCCTTTTTAACAACAGCTTCTTCTACTGACAGGATCTGGTAATCAGATTAGAAGTGTCTATAACTTCAGGTGGTAAAGACATTATAGCTCTCTAAAATAGCCATAAAAAGGACTTTGTTGGGCCTGGTAGACTTCAAATACCTTATTTCAGATTCTGACCTGCCTGTGATGTTTCCTTTGAATAGCCTGGGTTGGAGAAGTAGGATTAGAGACCATTGTAATGACACTTTGAGCCTTGATTATGGTTTGGTTCCCCACCCAATGTTCTCAAATTAATCCAGCTCTGCAAGCATTGATTTGGTTTGGTAAGTAAAGCACTATTGATTTATTCATTTTTTTTTTTTTAATGCAGCAACTTGCAGATTGTCCCAGTCAGCTGGAACAAGGTTCTCACAAGTCTTGCTTTCTTCTCTCACCAGCAGCTTCTGACTTCAGTAGAAAAACTGTTGCATTAATTTATGTTTCATAATGTGGAAGGTCAGGCTGGAGTGAGTGAGGTGTATTGCCAGGTCACTAAACCTTGGGTTCCTGAGTATTGCCCAGGCTCATCCCTGATTTCGGAGTTACAGTCGTCAAATGTCAAGAGGGAAAATTAGTCCTTAACACTTCCTGTGTTGAAGAAATGTTAAGAATCTGTTTTGAAGTCTGTCAGTCTTTATAATATTCTTTTATTCATCAAACACTAAAGTCTGTGAGGCGACGTGTGTTCTTGGGTACCTGTGTGACTTCAGGAGTTGGTGAAATGTCTTTTGTGTTTCTGAATTCAAAATATGCCTGAATTGTGTAATTATCGAGTACGGTGACATCTGTCCTAAGCAAACCACACAAGGAGCTGCTGAAGTCCCTTGTTCAGGGGAGGCTCAAGGAAGACCCGAGTGGAGTTCTGCCGGGGCTGGAGGGGTCTCGGCAGTGCCAACGGGCCAGGGGTGTCCGTGTGGCAGCTCCCTGGGTTTGCAAAGCATTCCCGTGGCTCTGGGCACTGTTGTCTTGGCTTTGAGCTGTGGTGCTTGGCTAAGAGAGCAGCAAGTGTTGGACATCTGAAACCTTCAGTGGGGTCGGACTGGTTTTGGCATTTGGCACAGCAGGTTTTTATGACCATGAGGTGGCACAAGTCCTGTCCCTTTACTTGGCCGCTGCCCCTTTTTAATTGCTCAAAATCTCTCTGCTGATCTTTGATTTTTATGTTATTTTACACACAACTCTCTGACCTGTTCCTTGCTGCGTCTGAGGAAAGCTACAGCAGTTATTGATTCCTTGTTCTACGGATACTAACACGGGTTTCAGTGTTTGTTTGGTTTTTTTATTGTTGTTTTATGTGATGTGAATACCCTCCCGTCAATATTTGTACGATGGTGCTAATATATTTGGTAACAATCCTTTATTGGGAAGGGATTTTAAAAACTGTGATTTCAGCTGAATTTTTTCTTCCTTTTGGTTTTTTTCATATTTAAAACAAAAAGCCACAGCCATTTATACAAAAAAGGCATCAGCTTTGGCCCCTGGGAAAATGTTGGGGCGGGAATCAAGATTAAACAAATGGGGTTTTTACATCATTTCTGTATGTATTTGATATATAGATCAATATCTGTACAAATTTAATCTTTTTATTTTCTTGGTAATTTGTGTGGTCAATGAGAGAGTATTCAAAGCTTTCTCATGCAATGTACATAACTCAGTGAAGAAAATGCTTTTGGAGAAATTAATGTTACTTTCATTTTTACGAGACTGCAGATTTTCAGCATGGATGTGAAAAGCATTAAAATTATAACTTTGTGTACAAGATGAAAATAATTCACTAAATTTGCCTTTTTTACACAAAATAAAAATGATAAAAAAGTCCTTTTCTGAATAGTGATTGTTTTGTTTAAAAGGCACTATTTGGCATATACATAAATGCACTCCAGGCAGGTTCTTTCAACAGAATGCAGATTAAAAAAATATGATTTGTAAAAGATATTTTCAGTAACTGGGTATGTTGGTCTGACCACAATTGAACCATGTAAGATGCTGAGCACAAGCTAAGGGTTTTAATATGAGATGGTGGCATTACATAAGCATTTAATAGAGAGCAAGCTTTGCACTTGCTCTCATTTCATTTGGTATTAACAGTTGTGTAAGGAAGGAAATTGTGTAGTATCCCGTTTTTTCCCCCTAGCTCAGTTCAGCTGTGTTGGAAGCAGCTCCAGCCTCCTGTCAGCTCTCTGCAAACTGGCTTTGCCACTGCCATGATTTCAGGAGCTTTCAAAGCAACTGTGCGAGGGACACAACTCCCTGGATTTTTATTCTGATGTGCCAGTGCACGGCATTTCTTGTTAAGTGTTCCTTCTACAGGAGGGAAATACTGCATGTCTAAAATGCCTTGCACGGCTGTTTGAACGCGGGGTCTGTTGGAAGTGAAAGCACCACAAGGAGTTAGTTCACACCCATTTATTTGACAGTCACTTTGAGCACTAAGATAACCGTGGTTGCTCCCAGGTCAGCAGCTGGAATGAGATGGTGCATTAGAAGGCACAGATCCTTGTGGAAACTCATCACTCATAGATCCAGTCGTGTGCACAAGGCTTGAAGTCGATGAGCTCTGCGGGTTTGAACCACAGGTTGATCTCCTTCTGCGCGCTCTCCACGGAGTCGCTGCCGTGGATGATGTTCCTGTGGAAGGAGACAAACATTGTTCCCTACAAAAAATACACTTTCAGCAGCCTCATCATTCTCCACATGCAGAAACTTGGATGAAGCATCTAGAGCTGCGAGACTATTACTTTTATTTCCAGGCCAGTGTTCCACCAGCCTCACTCTGAGAGCTAATTAGGCCTAGCAGGGTCATTAGGGCTACTGTTCTACACCAGCCCCTGCCTGAGCTTACGTGCTGCTCTGAGGAGGAGCTGGATTTCAAACAGAGTCACTTTTGTACCATTTTCTTAAGTAGCAGCTATGGATTGTGACCTGCAAATGAAATACCATCAGATGAGGGTATCCACCACTAATTCTGGCTTTCCAGATATAAAAGACTACCATCAGATATTATGTTGGCTGTTAAACATGGAGTAGTAGTTGGTTTTGATCTCAATTAATGAACTGAGTACAAACCTTCCCACTTGAATGCAGAAGTCACCACGGATGGTACCAGGCTTCGAGTCTGCAGGGTTTGTTTCCCCCAGCATTACTCTCCCAGTTTTAACCACATTGAGTCCTTCCCATACCTTAAGGCAAAAAGACAAAACCACTTCTGTTAATCCATGCTTATACAAAATACCAAAGATTAGTCTTTGCTAATAACATACTTTCCAAAGAAACAGGGGCTCTACCACTAAAAAAAATTAACCTTGCCTAGATCCTCTCTTAGGCCTGTAGGGGTGACTAGGAAAAAAACATATGAACTGGAAGTGTCTGTAAAAAGGACCATCAACATTGTTACTCCAGTGAAGGAGATACTTTACCAAGCCTCAGACTTAAATAATGCACACGGCCAACTCCAAAACCTTTCTGTTTGGGTAGGATAAGGACACCCTGATGAGCTGCAGGCACTCCTAGTTAGGTACAGAGTCAGGAGATGCTACTGGACCAAGTACATTGTTTTGAGGGGAGTGCAAGAAAGAATGACACACAAGATGGGTTTCTGTGTCAGAGAGCCTCACCCTTTTTTGCCTAAAACAGAAGATTTTTGGTGCAGAAGATTTGCTCTCAGGAATTTTGCTTAATACGTGTTAAGCATTTTAATACACGTTTTATACATGCACTTTCCTTCTTAGTAATATATAGTAATTTCTTGACTCTCTTAATTTTAATTTTTTTGTTTTCTTTTGCCGCTATCTGAACTGGGTAGTTTGAAAAACTGTTTCTGTAACAGTATCTCTGACTATTTTAAATAATTTACAAACCAAATTTATTCAAGCAAGTCATCTTTAACTAAAATCAAGCCACTTACCATGGCCACAATAGGTCCAGAGTTCATGTATTTAACCAAACCAGGGAAGAAGGGTCGGTCTTTCAGGTCAATGTAATGTTGTTTGAGAAGGTCTTCGGAGGCCTTTAAAAGGGCAGATGTAACATCAAATATCAGCTTCTGAATGTCATATCACAAGAGGTGTTGCTGCTGCAAGGCTATGGCGCTAGTGACTGGACTCACCAGTCATTAATGTTACCAACAGCCCTGCAGTGCTGTTGTGGCTATCAATGCAAGCTCCTAATGTAAAATTAAAGGAGTGCACGGCCCATTTGCCCTCTGTGGCAGTGTCAGTGTTGTGAGCTGTCAATATTATTTCTTTGCATTGCAGTGACTCTCAGCGATAAGCAGAGCAGGGCTGCCTGGGTGCTGTTACCCAACACAACCTTTCAGTCAAGGTCGGTTCAGCTCCCAGTCGGGCTGCACCGAACCATTTGGGCAAAACGTGCTTCCTTTGGACAGGGGGAAGATCCGGTGCGGGGCAGGAAAAGGAGCCTGATGCACGTCCGCTATCAGATTCCCATTCTGACGCAGAAAAAGCCGCAAAGGAAGGTTATCTGTGTGTGCCCAAGCCCATCTGTGTGTGCCCAAGATGACCTGTGTGTGCCCAAGCCCCTCTCTCGCAGGCAAGGGAAGGCGTTTGGGGGGAATGCGGGGACTCACGTGCACGAACTTCATGGCCACGAGCCGGAACCCTTTCTGCTCGAAGCGCTTGATGATCTCCCCGACCAGCCCCCGCTGGACGCCGTCGGGCTTGATGGCGATGAAGGTGCGCTCGGCGTTCCCGGCCATGGCCCTGCGGGCGGAGCGGGGCGACCATCGGCCTCAAGGTCGCCCGCCATGGCCGCGCCCACGTGGCACCGCGATGGATGAGCCCCCCCCCGGCCCCGCTGTGTCCCCCCGGCCCCAGCATCGACCCACCGCACCGCCGCCCTCCGCCGCGCCCGCACCCGGGCGGCCCCTCCGCCCGCCCCCCGCGGGCTCCCCGAGCGCGGGGCCCGGCCCGGCCCGGCCTCACCTCTCCGCAGCTCCCGCAGCCGCTGCCGCCCAAGGAAGTGGAGGAGAAGGAGGAGGAGGAGAAGGAGGGAGGGCGGCGGATCCCCCGCCCCGCGCAGAGGAGGAGCCGCCGGGAGAGCGGCGGCGCTTCGGGGCGGGCCCGGCGGGGCGCGGGGAGCGCTTGGGAGCGCGCCCGGGAGCGCGCCCGGGAGCCCGCCCGCCCGCGGCCGCCAGCGCGGACCGGGACGGGACGGGACAGGACAGTGGCTCCCGGTGCCGCTGGTGCTGTGCCCCAAGGCTGCGCTCCCTCGGCCGCCGCCGAGCCGGGGGGGCTCTTGGCCGGGCTGTCCCTTGGCCGGGCTGTCCCTTGGCCGGGCTGTCCCTTGGCCGGGCCGTCCCTTGGCCGGGCTGTCCCTTGGCCGGGCCGTCCCCACCGCACCTGTCGCCTTCGCCTCCTCGAAAGCCGCCCGAGGGTTATTAGTTTACAGCTGCAGCAGCGGGGGCTTTAAGCCTCTGACACACTGAAGCGATTGCGGATGTTTAACTACATTTTTTTACTTATTGGTGCTGGCGCTGCCGTTTTCAGATGTTCCCGCGGTCTGGCGGCGGATGGTGCAGCCAGCCCAGCACGCCTTGAAAGCATATTTCTCACAGGAAAGTGGTGTGGGATCTGTAACCCAGAGAAGTTATCTGTGATTTTGCTGGGATCCAGGAAGATGAAGCTGAAAAACACAGGTGTAAAACGACACGGTCCCAGTACTGTGTCCTAGCAAGAAGCAGGAAGGGTTGTTACTTTTTGTTATTAAACATTATGATATTTTGCCCTTTTCTAGTTTACGAAACACCTTTTCTCTTCCTGAGCGAGATATAATAATACACAATCACTGCAGAGGGGATATTAATGAAAAGCCCTTTGCAGTCCTTATGCAGTCTCTTATTGATGGGACACTGACACTGGACCTGCTCCGGCACCTCAGCCATGCAGGAATGTTGCATTTCCCTGAGAGATGCTGTCCTCCGCCTCCTCCCAGTCTCATCACATTAAAAATACTAATCAGCAGCTTTCTGACAACCCCCACATCCCCAGGTAATCCACGTTTCTCCATTTTGTAGTAATCAAATCAAGAAAAAGAAATCTCAAGTAACCTTTCAAGCAAAAATGGAACTGGAGATTACTCATCTCATGCCCAGGTTTGTCACGTACTCCCTTTCCTCCAACATTTAACTGCAGTATTTATCTTCTATAAGAGTGAATAATTTCAGAAGAGGAACTCACAGCCTCACCTACATACTTAGGGAATTTGTTCCATCTCCACATACTCATTGATATAAGACAATATAATTAAAATATCCTTTTATTTCACTTAAGAAACAGCAAATGCTTCATTTTGTACCATCTCTTTTTTAGGAGCTCAATATCTCTATAAAGTATCATAAGCATTCAGTTCAACATACATTGCACAGTTCATTATTTGAGTCTCACTACAGGGAAAAAAATCATGGGGTTCAAACAACTAATTCCATGAAACACTTGCTCTTAGTGAATATAATGTTGCAGGTAAATAAATACATAATATCAATCCCAACTTGTTCCTCATCTAGTACAACTTTTGCTGTTAAAAGTTCTGCAAGAGGCTGCTGTTTCTCTCTAATAGAAGCAGAGGGCTCTACTGAAATACCTTCAGCATTATTATGACTGTACTTCTTTACATCATTAAATTCATACAAAACAGTAATGCTGAAGTCAATTCTGAAACACTTCATCCAAGGACAGTTTGCTTTGTAGTTCCAACTACTGTGGAAAGGACACAAATGAGAACAAACCTAAATTATCAAACCCTAAATTATCAGCTGTTCAGCCAGCAAAGCAAACATCACTTATTGCTCTGTGCAATGCCAGAGGGCTGCTGCTGTGAAGTGGCTGAAGGTAGATCTCCCTCGTCCATCCTCACATTAATCTTCTTTTCACATAAAAGGGCATTTCATAAAGCCTGGCCAGTTAATCTTTCCTTAAAATGCTAAATAAATCCCATGTGGGGGGAAAAAAAAGCAAGTTAAAACAGTGTTAGTTTGGAGGACAGTTGTCATGTTAATCAGAGCTGAGCTCTGTGTACAGGCACAGAGCATTTTGGGGGGAGAAATGGGCTTTTTTTCTGCAGCTGTTTTGGGCGTGGGGCACACTTGATATCAAATTCAGTCCTCAGCATTTGGACATCTTAGCAATATACTCACAAACCACCAGTTGTCCTTTAACGTTGGAACAAAGTTAACTTCTAACACCAAGCCATTTGCACACGGAATTATTGGATATCTTTTGACCAAATTTTTTTTTTTTCTATTTACCAAAATACTCTCTATGGCTATAAAGTGTTCCAGGAAAACATATATTTTTTCATATGCTCTGTGTCTTGATCTCATATCTCTCAACCCCAGAAGCAGCTTTTTAAAAGTACAATTCCATCTATGACTGGGCAGCTTTTAAATCAAAGCAGCAGCAAACACTGGCTCTATTTAACGTTCACAACAGAGCAGTCTCACAGATTCCTGAGGTTTCTACCAGGGCTTTGGAATAGCTAGAGGCTGGCAGCTGCTCACGGGCAGTAGGGATATCAGAAGATGCAGGCTCAGTGTTAGTCATAGATCCACTCATGAGCACAGCTTCGGTAATCAACCAGTTCTTCGGGAGTGAACCATAAATTGATCTCCGTCTCAGCACTTTCCACAGAATCACTTCCATGAATGATGTTCCTAGGAAAACAAAAGGTGGATAAAAGAGTAAGAGAGTCCTCAAACTCGAAACAAAGCAAGGCTCTTGTTTTGAAGTGGTTTCCATTATGGAGAGGAGCTTTAAGCCTCTGTAAAGCAGGAGCAGGCACAGCACAAGCAGTCCCAGCTTTGCTCCTCGTTTTTGTCAAAATGGGGACAACCACGACTCAGTTTCCATCCTTAAAGCACAACATTACTTGAGCCCAGGGAATGGCAGCTCCATGAGTAAGATAGAGAAGGATGGAGCACAGTTCCTCCATATATCATAACACTTGATATTTAGTGTCTTTGAATGATATCAAGAGTTTTAAAACATACCTTCCCACTTGAACACAGAAGTCACCACGGATAGTGCCAGGCTTGGAATCAAATGGATTAGTTTCTCCCAGCATCACCCTTCCAGTCTTAATCACGTTAAGACCTTCCCACACCTTAGAAGGAAAAAAAAATGCATTGAGATTATTAAATCTTAGCAACAGATACTTTCCACAAGGACACAGGGCTGCCCATCATGGCAGAAGTCACCATCTGAATATTTGTTTTAGTGAGATTTATTTTATCCCTAATTTTTCTGTCAGATTCATGAACATCTGCTGATGTTCTCCTCTTCTGCATAATCCCCCTCCTTACCCAGAACGGGGAGAGAACCATTTTAAATCTCAATACTGTAAACATCTTTACTCATGGAAGAGCTAGACCTCACCTATTTTTCAAATACACTATCAAGGAGAAAAAGAGGAAGTCCCTTCTAATGAAATTAGATCGAAAAAAATTTCAAAGTTACTCTAACTTAGGAATATAATAAAAACATTCCACCATCCTTTTCCAGCTTGCTTAATACATGGCATTTTGTATTGAGGGGGCTTTTGTGAAGGTTTACTGTTTTTCAAGGTCCATCTTTGGTTCCCCTTTTATCCCTCTTCCTCAATACATTTACTGGAATGAGAGAAAGATTATGAGAAAAGATTAAAAAAAAAAGTGTTAACAGCACATCTTCTTAATTATAGTATTTGAATCTGGGTTTTAGGTCCTTTTAAAAGTAAACTAGAATTCAATAGGTAACACAATCTCATTGCAGGTAAGACAAGCAGTGTTTTTCTGAGCTGAGCTTCACTGTCAGGAACTCACCATGGCCACAACAGGTCCCGAGTGCATGTACTGCACCAGCCCATCGTAGAAGGGCCGGTCCTTGAGGTCAATGTAGTGTTCTCTCAGAAGGTCTTCAGAGGCCTGTGTTCAAAACCAGCCAGACAAACAAAAAAAGCTCACTGTAAGAACTTAAGAGCATAGTGAAATCACAGAGATTAAGCTCAGAGCACTGGTAATCCGGAAACTTGCACGCACTTCAAAATTCAGAATTTCTAGCATCTTCCTAGGAGCACTTCTGGTCCGTATGAATTTGAACTGTTTGCTTTAACCACAACTGAGCTTAGAAAAGTGTCTGCAACCAGTACAGATGGTTTATGTGACCTGGGATTTGTGGAAGATGTTCAGAGATATTTATTAGGCATGGGATGCACCTGAAATATTCTCTTCAGACTAAGGACATCAGGTTACTAAAATTAGCATGCTTAGCATGCCTAAAGCATTTAGCCAGAGCTGGGAACTGGAACTTTTCCAAAAACACCCAAAATAAAACTTCTCAAAATTTCAGGTTTAAATATTCTGCAGACTACATTTGCTGGTCCAGCATGCTGCTCTATTTGAAGGCTACAGGTGGTATGAAAGAAAGGGGAGACATACCAGTTAAGGAGAGCTTACATGTATTAATTTCATGGCCACCAGTTTGAATCCTTTCTGCTCGAAGCGCTTGATGATCTCCCCGACCAGCCCCCTCTGGACGCCGTCGGGCTTGATGGCGATGAAGGTGCGCTCCTCGATGGAAGCCATCGTCCTGAGGAGGGAGAGAGGGAAGGAAAGCCGTTATCCCAGGATGGGCAATCCCAGCCCTGTATCGCCTGTAACATCGGCTGCATCCGAGGGTCGGTAATCCGCGGTCCGCACCGGTCGCTGCACACAGGTTTTCACAAGCGCTGCGGGAGCGAGTTTAAAGCAGTTTTCCGAGTACAGAAACAATTAGCGAACATTAAAATCACTAAAGCTCTGAACGGAATGGAAGGCAAAGCCCGTCACGGATCCACCTCCCAGCGCCGTGCAGTAAATAAATCCACACGCGCAGAGTTTTCGTCTGGAGACACCAGCGCGGCCGGAGGGCTCCGCGCCCCGCACACCTGTGCAGGTGAGGAGCGCGGGCACCCGCGGGGGGCTGCGGGGAAGCTCTGCGGGGATGGGGGGCCGGGGGCTCTGCCCGGGGGCCGGGGACACCCTCCCGCTGCCCCCCTCCCCGTCTCACCCGCTGGCGGTCCCGGCGGCTCCGGCAGCCCGTGTCACCCGCTGGTGGCTTTGCCACCGCTTTGTCTGCGCGGGGACCGGCCCGGCTTAGCGCTGAGCCCCCCCCGCCCCCGCGGTTGCCATGGGGACAGCGCGGCCTCCCGCCTGCAGAGGACGCTGCTCCCCCCCCTCCATCGCCCCCCACCCGCGTCGGGCCCCCCCCGCACCCACCGAGGGCTTTTGGGGTCTCCTGTTCCCTGCCCGCCCCGGCCGGGTCACACCGACACCCGCCGGGTGTCTCTTTTCCTTAAGCCGGGGAGGTCAGGCTGAGCCCTTCCAGCTTTTCATCCCGTTCTTTGGATCCCGTTTTTTATATAACGAAAGGCATATAATATTACCTTAATAAAAATCTCACTATCATACTGTTCTGCTCTAAGTTTCTGCTTTAAAGAAGGCCATTAATTGTTGTTGTTGTTGTTTTGCTGGTTATAATATATCACTATATTGAATATTATTGTATTTGGTACTATATTAGCTCTCTGAGTCAAAAGACCCTTCATCAGTTTGCCACTGAACTGCTTTCCCTTGAGCGTTTTACTGCCTTTGAGAGAACTGAGGATAAAGCATCTGGACGGAAATCCATGCTTGTCCTGCTTTTATTTCCAAACTGGGATGAACTTCCTGGGCTCCACTCCCTGGCTCTTCTTGAAAGTAAAATTTCACTTCCCTCTGGACAGGACTTTGCTGCTGTTTAACAGGGAGAAGTTGAGCTTTTTGATAGCATGGATTTCCTTATTCAGGATCCCTTTTCTTTGCCACATTCCATCACAAATCCATGTGTTACTTTTAGTTCTGGTGGGAGAATACAGCTCTGAGCCCTAAGCATCTGGTCAAGAAACCTGTTTACTAGGATTCAGGGGTCTTTTTTCCAGATATGATCATACTATGATGGACCCATTTTTCCATAAATGTTGTTAAAAAAAAAATACAGCATTGTACATTTTAGCAAGTTCCCCTGGAGTTATTTTGGACTTAGAACTTCTGAGTATTCTCCTGACAATGTCAATCCACTATATTCCGTTGCTTCAATACACATTTATTTGAGATGTTTTATACTACTAAAACAAACTCTAATGCTGTAATCCTCACCATGGCAAAATAATACTTAAACATAGAAAAAAGGTCTCTAGAAACAGGATATTTGGAAAAATATCAACTTAAAAGCAGCAATAGGACATCTATGTACAGCCTTGTTAAATCTACGTCATTTAATGATTAAAGCTTAGGACTTGCCCTAAGGTGGGCAAGCACTATTTCCAGCTTTACCATAGGTCTGCTCTGTGATCTTCGCCAAGTCTTTTAACCTCATTAAATAAGGGTCATCTTTGTCACTTTTGAGATTAATCCATGATTAACAGAGCAAGTTGTGCATCACATGGTACATGAAACACCACAGAACTTAGGCTTCCCTGTTATTTTTACTGTGTAAATGAGCAGCTTTGTTGCTGGTTCAAAGTTCTACCATGATCACAAAATTGCATTAAAATTTACATGTTTATCTAAAATGTGAAGAAGTAGAGAGTCCAGACAAATAATTTCCTAAAAACAGGCTGATCATGGGAGAGAAGTAAACACCTTCAAAGTCCTCAGTGAGAGAACTAAGTGCAGTTGCTGAGCTCAAACCATTTACACATTACTTAAAACCAGCAGAGATTTTTTTAAAACAGGCCTGGAGCAAAAGATTGACTGTAAATGTCTCCAGACTTCAGTAGAATTTAAACATAATTCCCAGCTTGGGTGGTTTGGTCCCATCTGTACAATGATCTCAGCTCACAGCCTCTGTCTGTACCATTCAGAACATTTGGGGGGTTCTCATTCTGTGCTGTGCTACTCTTGGTCCTTATAATCAGACTCCTCAGTCTGACATGTTTTGTTGCTCTAGGCTTTAGTACTCTTCATTTAGCTGAATGCTGCTACCATTCATCAGTCTTTACCTTGATTTCTGTTGCACTTTAAGATGTAAAGCACCACAGAACGAAGCTTTTATCAAAATTTCTTCCTCTGTGTGAAATCCCAGTTAAGCTTTTCTCACCCCAGACTTATTCAAGGGCTTATTTTCTTCCCTGATAAATTGCAAATCAATGTACTTTCAAATTAACTGTTATTTCTGGGGATAGGTAATGTGATTTTTCTTATTATCCAGAAAACTAATTTCTTTGTCAGTCAGTTCTGTCCCCAAGAATGTGATGGCATTTTACTCTGCTAGTTACCACATACAGCCACCATTTTCAAGCTACAAAAACAGTTCTACCAGGTTTCTTTGTGCTGTTTCATATGCTTGATTCATTTGCTAAATTGACAGGTCATCAAGGTCCCTTAATCTCCTGGAAAGAATCTAGAATATCGTTCCATACCTCCTTCAATTTTTAATTCATCCCGGAGTTTCTGATCTCACGCTGACTGCGAGGTGCACATCATGAAACGTGATCACTGTGGTAAGACTGTCAATAAGATATATTTTTACACCCCTTAAACTCCTAGGTAATTTTTCTGCTCTTTATCTTTTTAAATACTTCACTATCTCACGCTAGAGAACCCCCAGATGACTAGAAAAAAAACCAAATGGCCCCTTTACCTGTACTCGTCAGTCTGACTGCAACTGTAGTGGCAGCAGCAGCCTGTTCAGTGATGCACCTGCTCTGTCTGGGAAAGAAAACCACATCTATACATTTTGCTGATAGAGACAGGATAAAAATAGCATGTCCTCAGAGACCCCCTTTGCTAAGAGCTGTCAGCAGACACCTTGACCCACTTCTGCCGTCTGTCAGAACAATTTGCGCCTTTTGCCAAGCAGGATGTCAGTGACTGTAAACCCTGCACAGACAAAAGGATCTCTGCAAGATTCAAGGGGATTGGTGCTTTTATCCTCACAATAATCTGCAGTTGTTTAGAGCTGTCCTCACCTTGTGCAGAGTTACACACGAACAAGGTGGTGAGGTCCAGGTCAAGAGTTCATGGCAATTAGCTGTGGCCTGCCCGGGTGCAGGGTGGAGTTCCCTCTCCACCTGGGCTGTTTGCAGCCTTCCTGCACGATTTATTCAGGCTCGGGAAAGAAAAAAACACTCCCCCAAAGGCTCTCAGTGCCTCCCACAACACAAAACCCGAGGTAAACGGGAACTATGTATGACCCAAAGGGAGGGAGAAATCTCGACAGACGGCTTCCCCCAGCACTCCTGCAACTGGTGAAGCTTTAATCTCTCCAAACAGCAGGCAAACACGGAGGAGTTGCAGTTTTTCTCAGTGGACAGCTGCTAAAGAGAAATAGGGAAAGAATAATATCTTCATAGGAATCTTTTCCGATAATTTACATGACAGTTTCACTCGAGGAGATGTATGAAAGTACACATTGTCTTTTTGAAATTATTTTTTAGCTAAAATGATGTAAATTTTTGCTCAGAATTAAAAGAAAAAGAGCTTTTCTTTTGTTGTGTTTATAAAGAAATTTGTGTTTTAACAGGCTGCAGCATGTTAAGTTATTAGCTTAGGAGGATGATGTCTAAACAGAACTCAGAAGAAATCAAAAATATGGGGCTGAAGTATTTTCTTCTTTGTCATTCCTGCGCAGACTCACTAGCTGAGTACATAAAAAGACATCACAGCACATGCATTTAAAGCACAGTTCCTGTCTTAAAACCAGCCCAAATGAGAGAAAATACGGTGCAAACCTCTGCTGCTCTCCAGTGGAACTGAATGCAATCACCATCACTTCTCAAGCTTTTGCACTTTTTAAAACACTCATTTCTTTATTCCTGGGCTGCTGCCGGGCCATTGGACTCCTCAGCTCCCTGTGCAGGGAATGAAAAACAATGATTTCCCCACATTTGAATTGTTTGATAGAAATTGTTCCAGAGGAGGTTTAGGTTGGATATTAGGAAATGTTTGTTCGCTGAGTGTGGTCACTGGCACAGGCTGCCCGGGGCAGTGGTGGAGTCACTATCCCAGCAGGGATCTGAAAGGTGCAGATGTGGCACGTGGGGACATGGCTTAGAGGTGGCCTTGGCAGTGCTGGGTTAATGGTTGGAGTTGATGACCTTTGGGACCTTCTCCAACCTAAACAATTCTATGGTGCTATGAAAAATGAGGGACGTGAAGCAACTCTGAAACTTTTCAATCTCAGTACTTTGAAATTTAACCTGAATGTCTAGAACAGCTCACACTGTTCCTCAACAGAACACATGATCCAGAATGAAATTCACTGTTCCAAATCCTAGGAAAATCAATCTCTCTTAGCAAGTGCAAGATGCCTTCTAAGCTCTATTATTGCTAAAAACCCAGGATTTCTGATATTGATTTATCTGGAGACCTTGTTAGAACTAAAAGTCATTTTCGCAGTCAGAGACCAGCCAATACAGCACTCCAAGCACGGTCTGGGAGCTGCAGAGTCCCAAAATCTGGGACCTAAAATCCTATCTCTGTCAGTCATCCCCCGGTGAATCACTTGATCTATTTATGCCTCCGTGGGTGCGATAAACAAATAACACCGCTGCCATGGGAGCCGTCAGACGGCACTGCCTGGCATCTCCCACCCAAACTGGGAACTCTGCCCACGGGCAGGGGTGTTCTCTCCGGTGATCTGGAGCATTCCTGTACCAGGAATATCAGGAATAGCGTGGCCAGCAGGACCAGGGCAGTGATTGTCCCCCCTGTACTCGGCACTAGTGAGACCACACCTCGAGTGCTGCGTTCAGCTTTGGGCCTCTCACTTTCAAAGGACACTGAGGTGCTGGAGCGTGCCCAGAGGACAACATGGCTCATGAAGGCACTAGAAAACATGTCTGATGAGGAGTGGCTGAGGGAGCTGGGGGTGTTTAGTTTTGAGAAGAGGAGGCTCAGGAGGGCCCTCATCCTGCTCCACAACCACCTGGAAGGCTGTAGTGAGGTGGGAGCTGGTCTCTTCTGCCGTGAGAGGACAAGGGGAAACAGCCTTAAGCTGAGACAGGGGAGGTTCAGATCAGATACCAGAAAAAAACAATCTCACTGTTTGCGTGGTCAGACATAGGAACGGGCTGCCCAGGGAAGTGGTGGAGTCACCACGGGAGGCGTTTAATAGGAGCTGAGTGATGAGGTTTGGTGGTTTGGGGGTTACAGTGGCAGTGCTGGGCTGATGGTTGGACTGGATGATCTTAAAGATCTTTTCCAACCTTGATAGTCCTGTGATCCCCCCGACGTGTCCCCGGCAGGACAGGACAGGACAGGACAGGATAGGATAGGACGGCCCAACCTTGCTCGGCTCAGATTTTCCCGTCTCCTAACACCGGCGGCGGGCGGCCACCTCCCCGTGACGTCACCACCCAGCTCCGCCCCCTCGATGACATCACTAACAATACCCCACCCCCGCGTGACGTCACACCCGCACACCCCGCCCCGGCGTGACGTCACGGCGCGGCCCCGCCCGGCGCGGCGGGTGAGGTCAGAGGCGCGCGCCGCTCCCGCCCCGGCTGAGGCTCCGCCGCCGCCGCAGGAGGGGCCGGACCGAGCCCGGAGCCGCCGCCGCCGCCGCCCCGCCGGGCCCCGCCAGGGCCCCGCGCTCCCCCCGCCGCGGCCATGGAGCTGGCGGACGGCGTGGTGTACCAGGAGGACCCCGGCGGGCCCGGCCCCGCCATGATGTCGGAGCGGGTGTCGGGGCTGGCGGGCTCCATCTACCGCGAGTTCGAGCGGCTCATCGGGCGCTACGACGAGGAGGTGGTGGCCGAGCTGATGCCGCTGGTGGTGGCCGTGCTGGAGAACCTGGACTCGGTGTGCGCGCACAGCCAGGAGACCAGCGTGGAGCTGGAGCTGCTGCGGGACGACAACGAGCAGCTGCTCACGCAGTACGAGCGGGAGAAGGCGCTGCGCAAACAGGCCGAGGAGGTGAGCGGGGAGCGCGGGGGCGGCGGCGCTGCCCGGGCTGGGGCCGCCCCGCGCGGGGGGCGAGGGACAACCGGGGCCCGGGAGGGAGAACCGGGCCCGGGGAGCCCCAGCCGGGGCTGGGCGAGGGGCCGGAGCCGCCGGTGACGAGTTGAGATCGCGACGCCGCTCCGGGAGGAGGAGGAGGAGGAGGGAGCGCCCGGTCCGAGCGGCTCGGCCTCCAGCGGAACCCGGGCCCGGCCCTGCCCGCTGTGCCCTCGGTCTCCGCATCGTCTCCTCCCGGAGGGATCCCGAATAACCCCTCTGGAGCTCTCCCGTGGCAGAGCAGACGTGGACCCGTGCTCTCGCTGCGCTGTCGCGGCCCCTCCGGGTGCGCTCCGTGCCGGGAGCTGGATGTAAAGACCAGTGGGTGTAAATACCCTTTAGAGGGTATTTACAAAAAAAAAAAAAAATAGTGGCGATGCACTGCAAAAACTGTGTCTAGGCTGGAGCTCTTCGGAGCCGGTGCATCAAGCCGTAGGCAGCAACAGGTGGTGGTGGACTGTTCAATGACATCGGCTCTGGCTTGAGATAGAGTCGATATTAGATGGTTTTGTTTCAACTTTTCTGCTAAGAATCACTTTGGCATAAATAAACTCACAAAGCGTTATCTCTTTGAGGTTATAAAACAGTACAATAGAAAGCAGCTGTGCAGGATAACTTCCTCCAGCTTCATTGTCTTGCCAAACTCCTGAAGGAAATTGGATTGACAGCATTATCTGTAATAGAACAAGCCATCTTACAAGTCTATTTCCAGAATTCTTGTCCCGTGCTTATCTCTCTTGTTGTGCTTGCCTTCTAAATTTTCAAAAAATCAGGGGAATGTGGGGAGGGTGAAGACAATGTTGACCATGAAAGCTTAATTTGAAAAACATTAACCTTGTACAAACATTCATTTATGTTTTGGTTATAAATGAGTGCAAAATGTGGTCTGCAGATTATTGTTCCAGGTCTCAGTTATGAAGTGCTGTGATATGAATGATGCCCCCCCAGCTCTTGGTCTGAGTGACCATTCATGCTCCTTGTGAAACACGTAGTTGTTTTATGATGCCTTATGGACTTCAGTCAGGGGACTGGTGCCATGAAGACTTAATCACTAGTTTTGACACAAGCTGCATGTACAAGGCTTTTTAAGAAAATATTTTCTATTGAGAGTAATAGGAAGGGACTGATACATACTTTCCGAACTAATTCATAGGAAAATCAATCAGACTTGAAACACAAGCAGCATTTGGCAGATTGAAAAAAGCAGGCCTTGGGCAGTAGAACAAAAACTGTATCAATATGATGAAAGAGAATATGGGGTTAATTATGTTGTTGTGGCTCTTCAGGACCTGTAGTGCTTGTGTTGGTAGTGTGCTTCACTGCCATCTCCATTTCTGTGTGTCACGATGAATTAACTTAAGGGGACAAGCATTATGCAGTCTAAAAACCAGCACTCATGCTGCAAGACAGCTCCCTGATGCTTTCCAAAGTGCAGTTAGACCACAAATCATATTTTCATTGTAAGCACAAAGGTTGCTTTTGTGATGTGCTGAGGTCATTGAGCTGTACCAGGTGTGAAAGTGTCTGTCAGGTACAGCGTGGCATGTTCAGGAGAGGCACGTGTTTTAGTCAGACGTGATTGTTACAGCTATTTTTGTGATGCTGGGGTAGCCTGATGGGTGCAGTATGTTTGAAATATAAGGAGGGAACAGGAATACAACACTGTTTTTCTCAGACAACAAGTTATTGGCTTAGCATGTTTCTTTTTCTTTCATTGTGGAGGTTCCTTGTGTAGAGTGATGGCAAAATGGAGAATTCTGAGCTACTAAGTTCACTATTTCGTATAATCTGATCACAGAATCATAGAATGATTTGGGTTGGAAGGGATCTTAAAGCTCATCTCATTCCAACCCCCTGCCATGGGCAGGGGCACCTTCCACTTGACCAGGTTATGCCAAGCTCTGTCCAACCTGGCCTTGGACACTTCCAGGGCTGGGGTAGCCACAGCTTCCCTGGGCAGCCTCTGTCATCTGCTCTGACTGTCCTGAGGAATTAACATACTTTCTTTTACTCTCTACTTGGTGCTGTAGGAAATTTTATTTGTAGCAGTATCTTAATGAACATTAATAGTTTACATAGATATCTCTTTACCCCATTGTCCTAATTCATCTTCTTTATTTGCTGTGCTTAAAAAGTCTTACTACAGAAACATCTTGAAAGTTGTTGCCTGTAGAGTATTGAAATAATTTTTATTTTTAAAGTCACCTTAATGGAAGTTCTGGGCCTGTTTCTCAGTCCTGTGGGTAACAGTCCCAATCTTTGTAGTTGCTGTGAAGTGCCTCGTCTGACTTTTAATGGGGTAGGTTTTGTGATATTGCTGAAGGAGGAACCAGCTGTTCTGCTTACACTTCTGCATAACTTACAGGCACCACGTCCTGCCACAGAGAAGTGGGAGAGGAACCAGCATTTGGGGTTCTTTTACACACTCTAAGTGTTCCTTCTGTAGCAATGAACTGCTTCAGACCTGGGGGTATGGCTGGCAGGTGTTCTGGGTAGATGGAAATAGGATAAAATCTACTTTTAGCCATGTCAGATTAATGATCTTTTAGCTTCTCTGCTGCTGGTGGGATTAAGCTGTTCTTGAAATATTTTGCAACCATGAAAAAGGATTTCCCACCACAAAAACTGGTTTAAGTAATAGCGTGAACTTGATGCCTGCCTTTTTCTTACTGTTCCCAAAGTTATTTTTTTTCCTTAGGATTGTATGTTAAGTAAACACTCTGCAATAAGAGTTTAAGTATTTTTCATTTGAGAGAACAAAACTGAGATCCAATTTACAGAAAGCTGTAAAACAGTGTGGAAGTTACCAGGTTGTTTTCAGTTATATGTGTTTTTCTCTGCCCCAAGTTCAGCTGAGCTGGCTGTGTAGTTAATTTTTCCTCCCTGCTCCAGGAGGAACATGCCAGTGGCTGGGAATCTGGCATCACTGCAGAGCAAGTTACTAAAGGACATGTCACAGGGTAATAAAGATTGCCAAGTGGGTGGGAATATCTGACATCAGATACGCTCAGTATTGCACCTGGGTCCTGTGACAGGAAAACAAGTCTGAACATAAAGAGACAGAGAATGACATAAATATAGGAAAAAACGTTTCATTTGGCTAGTAATGTGCTGCTAAGTGATTCAGTGGTTGAGAGAGGGCTCCAGATATCTGTGCTGTGCCATTGTGTAGTCTGGGTTCATATTTATTGCAGTTATCACTTTAAACTTTAAAGCAGTTTTGAAATTGATGACATAAAGACCTCTGAGTCTAATTCGTGAAGGACTTTTCACACTTTTATTGGAGGTCTTTAAGAACAGGTTGGACAAAGGTCTGTCTGAAATGACATGGTTGATCCTGCGTGGAGAAAATGGGACGGATTAAGTGGGAGTTGCCAAACATAGTTGCTGAAGGTATCACAGGCTCGGGTTTCAGCAGCAGGCACATGCAGGAGGAGGTGTGCATCACATCCTGTGCTTCCACCTCATCATAGCCTAATCAAAACTAACACTGAACATCAGAGCCTTGAAACAAGATGACCTTTTAAGGATCATTCTAGCTGTGTCTTCTGTAATCTTGTGTGATTTGGTCTGATTGTTTTAGAGATGAGTTTGTGTCCTTCAGCTTGTTCTTGGGGGGGAAAAAAAAATCAAAAGATCTCATTTCTCATTAGAGTTGTAAGATACATCGTTGTGGCCCAGACAGGACGTCACTTAAAATGAGGAAAACTAGATTTTTGTCTGTCTCAGTGTTTTGTATAACCAGTGGCTGGGATTGAAATAAGAAGATGTCTAGTATCCATATATTAAGTGGTTAACATGCTGCTGGATTTACATTAAACAATGCAGGTGTTGTGCAATACTTGAGTATATTGTCGATGTAAATTAAAAAAAAGGAAAAGTCTCTTAATTCAGATGCTCAGCCTGTCCTTGGCTGCTGTGGTGGTTTATCTGAGTAGTCCTTCCATCATACTCATGCAGGCTTAGTCAGGATGGGGTGATCAATCTGCTGGGACTGTGATAATACTATCACTGAAAGGAGAAATGAAACCAAATAGAAACATTCAAAGTCTAAAGTTCTCAGTCCCTGATTTGATCAGGTACAGTTTTCAGCAAGGGTAAAAAAAAAATACCCGGCTGTAATTACAAAAATGCTTTGAAGAATTAGTAACATAAATTCAAACTTTAACCAAATGAAGGTAAATGAGCAGAAGGTAACAAAACTGTTCTAGACAAAACCAGTTTTCCTACTTGCAGTTGAAGAACTTGAGAGGAAATACAAAATGATACTTATCTTTAGTTTCATGAGTAACAATGACATTGATGGCTCTGAATGGCTGTTTATTCACAAGTATAATTGTCACTGGCCTTTTGCAAGCTATGAGACATGTCTGACTTGGGAAATCATCAGAGAAACAACTAAACAAAGATGTTACAGTTTTATAGTTTTTCTTTCATGTTTTCCCATGTTTAGTGTAACAAACTGTGTTGGTCTTTAGCCCCAGTGCCAAACTTGCGTCAAACTTTGAAACCCTTTTTGAAAAGGGGTCTAAGCCATGTCTGCTAAGAATAGGCCAGACATGGCTTGAATCTTTAATGTAAAAGGAGCAAAAGTCTGGTATCAGTTACTACAAAGGAGGCGTGAAACAAGCCTAAAGGTTGAGTTTTTCAATATTACATCAGCAAATTAATATTCCCGAACATCGTGTTGCGGGGGCAGGAGGAATTCCGCACATCTGAGGATTTTAGATGTGATTTAGCCCCACAGCAGGGCTACCTGGGCTGGTGTCAGCTGGTCCTCAATTGTTTTGTGATGTAGCTTCAAGCACAGTCATATGAACACCATGCCTAGTCCTGTGATAGCTGCTGTGAGAGCTTGTCTGAAAGGAACTCTTGTTCCACTTCATAGATCTTTGCTGCATTTCTACATCTGAAGTACTTTTTAAGCAGAGCTTCTTCTGATGGCCCTGCTAAACTGAAGCTCTTTTCATAGGGTTAAGAATTTCTGCTTTTATAAAAGCTCTAAATCACATTGGCCAAAACATAGGAGTAGCTTGTTAATAGTTGATGTGTGAGCATTTGAAGTACTTTTCCCACTAATTTTTCCTAGCAATAAATAGGGAAAAAACATTCAAATCACAATACTGTTTTAAAGTTGCTGTTTCCCCTGTCTCTTTGCTTCCATGTGGTGTCCAGCTGCAGCTTGCTTTCTGACCCTTAAACTGTCTTGGATGTTTGGGGTTTTTCTTTTTCTCCAGAGGCTTCTGGTCCAGTTTTCCTCCTTGTTCCTTGAGCCTTGTGCATAACTTGTGTTGGTGGCCTTGCCTTCTCCTTGCAATGCAGAGTACAGAGTACTGCATGACCTGAAACATCTCTGGCTATTAGAAGTACTCTTTGTGCTGCCAATACACACTGAACTTCTTCATTTGTTGGTTATGAGAAATAGCAAAATATGTTTTAAAAACTACTATAATGGTGAATTGATAATTTCAATATTGTGGAATGTAAACAGTGATATATTCATCATAGAACTTCAGAATATTGTGAGACACAAAGTTGGCAGATGAAGGTAGCAGAAGGTGAAGGTGATTGGCACAGTAACAGAGTGCCCATAAAGACACTTCTGTGCAGTTGGCAGATTGTAGGAGATGGTTATTAAGTATTTGATGAAGACTGAGCATTTATAACCTCTCTAAGGAAAACAGAAGTTTGGTGGGAATGAAAAGATAGCATGTAATTTTGATTGGCACTGCTGCTGCTGTCCTGTTGCACTGTCTGTACCTTCATGGCTTACAGGTGAAAATAACTTCACTGATGCTCAGTCAAACCGAGGCTACCAAAACTCCCTGTATTCACATGTTAGCAGTTGTACATGAAGTTAGAAAATAATGAAATAATTCATATTTCTGTTAATCCCAAGCAGGTTCTCTGAAGGAGTTCGTGCTTGGTTGATAATTAGTACACAGAGCAGCCTAGGCTGGGTGTTTGATGGACCTGGTCTGAAATAGTCCTTTGAGTTTAAATGTGGCCTGTGGGTCTGTTCAGCTGTTTTGGAAACCTGCTTGCACCTTCCTTGCTGTGAAGGGCTGCTGTGCTGCTTCCTACGTGCTGCTTGACGTGAAAGTGCTTCTGAAAAAGCAAATCCAGGAATGACTGTATATTTCTCTTTGGAGAAACAACTTTACTCAGACTTAAAAAAAAAACCCATACCTGTAATTAATTTTTGAGTCTAACTTCACTGTTTGGGTTTTTTTGTTTGTTTGTTTAGAAATTCATTGAATTTGAAGATTCTCAAGAACAAGAGAAAAAGGACTTACAGACCAGAGTGGAAGCATTGGAGTCACAAACTCGACAACTTGAACTAAAAGCAAAAAACTATGCTGATCAAAGTAAGTAAAATATGTTGCACCCCTGTAATTGATATTAGTGCATTTTAAGTTTTGCTCTCTAAAGTGATAATACATATGTTAAATATCTGTGCTGTCTGATTCCTGTACTTTGATAACTGGGTTTAACTCTTGTGCAAGTTTGTTTTCCTTAGAATTAAGGTGAACAAATGAAATATAAGCTCGTGACTTGTAATCAGATTCTTCTGGTATCCTACTTGTTTTGTTTGCCTTTTTGACTGTGGTTTTTTCTTGTTTAGCAACTTTTCCAGGAGATACTTATGACTTATTCCCTTGTTAGTGATGATAAAATAAGCTATTTATTTCCCCATTAAAACAGTGTCTGTGCTTAACTAAAGGTAATCTCTTTGGGTTTAGAAGCACTGCTGGGATGAGAAGTGCATTGATGCTCATTCTCATTAGCTTTTATATAATTTTTCCTGAATTATTTATGAGGCATTTAGTTTTTATAGCAAGAGAATTTAGGAAGAACACTTCCCTTTTTAGGGATGTTCTGTGTAATTTTAAAAAAACAACTTGTGTAAGCTTCGGAAAAAGATGAGTGATTAATTTTCCTGAAACATTGAAAATATATTGTAGTGCAGACATTCTGCTGGGCTGCTTCTTATCCAGGTGCACAGTCACTGGATGAAACTCCATCACCAGTTTTTCTGCTTTTCTACTTCTCACTTAAGCTGCCTTCTGTTGATGTAAGACTGGTGTGTTCATGAGTTAATATACAGCTTTTATTGCTGGGCCATGCAGGAATGTAAAGTGAGACTGTGGCAAGGCTGAGATAAGATCAGTTTCTAAAAGCAGGGTGCCAGTTGTCAAAATAGCCCCTTTTTACTGTTCTTTCTTCCTTTATTTCTACCCAGCCACCTTTCCTGCCCACAACACAGCAAGTTCTAGCTCTTTTCCAACTTAAGCTATAATACCATTCCTGTAAAGTTTAATTTTCAGTAGCATGAGTGAGTCTCTGGCAGGGTAGAAGTGTTAGTCCACTAGTGTTAAGTTCAACATAGGTGGCCTGTAGAGTTGAATCTTCCTGAAATTTGAATGGTTTAGGATGGTGTTTGCAAATCTTATGAGACGTGCTACCTCAGTTCCATTGCAGTTAAAATATTCCAGGGTTCTGCACAGGCAGCAATGGAGGAACGCTTCAGGCAGTCTTTCCTAGTGAAGCCCAGGATGATTTTTTTTTTGGAACTGTATCTTTATAGATCAAGTCAAGCTAAAATGGGTGATTGTAAAGCACATTGCAGAGACTTGTCTCAGAAACGCTGTGATTCTTGTGAATGGAATTGTGTGTCTGCGTTTAAAAGCGGGAGAAGAGGGGAAAAGAAAACATTGTGACAAGAGTTGAGTGGTCTGTTTTGGTAACAAAGACACTGTTTCCAGAAGGCCCGTGCTCTGAACCCGCAGCCCAAACAACTTGTCAATGGGAGACCCTGCACTCTGACAACAAGATTATGGCATCAAGATTCCATCGTGCCCTATAGGCCATTACTTTTGCTGTTAATACAATGAAAAGTACAAACTACAAAAAAGGAAAATCATTTGGATTTCTGGCAATGTATGTGGCAGCATACCTTGAGTTTCTCTTCTAGAAATTGCACTTACCATGTACTGATAACACCATTTTATGTTGTTCCATGAGTCTGTTGGTGTGAAATACTCTGTTATGCTTGAAGGCTTAATATTCAAGGCAATGGATGATTTTAAACTTTTAATTATATATTATGTGTATATATGATATTAATGAAAGTACTTGCACAAGAAACTCAATTGTTCCAGTAGAACCACTGAGGGTTGGCTAGAACTATTTTTTGGTAAGAAATAATGCTATTAAAACCAGTTATAACTACATAAAGCTCTGGAGTTAAAGCATTGACTTTTAAACAGTTCCAAAATCTATTTATTGTAGAAAAAAATCTTTTAGTGGAGAAAAACCTTTTTTTGATGGCAAAATTGTATCTTTGGAGAAACAATAGGGCTGGGTTGAACATTGAGTCTTGCTTATGCTTTGGGTTGATAAGCTGTCTGGGGCAACATGAAAGGCTGCTGGGAAGATTTGACATACTGCTGATGCAGAGCAAGATCAAAGGGGACAGAAGCACATTTGTTGCACACCTAACAAATATTATGCAAGTGAACTGGTTTTTTTAGTGCTCTAAATTTCTAAGGTATGAAAACTATACTAGTGTTATACTCCTGAAGTAGCCTAACTCTGCTGCATTACCTTGTTTTGTTTTATAGACAAGGCCACGATACCAAGATACCAATGTGTCACTTTGATTCACTGGATGCAGCTACAAATCTTTTATTTATATTTCTTTTTCACTTCTACTTCCTATAGTACTGCCTGTGCATCTTAAATTAGGCTCTGGTATTGCCAACTGTTACCACGTCAACATTCAAAACAGGGGTAGCGTTATCAAGGGTAATGGGAGTGAGTTGCAAATGCCTGGCAAAGAGCAAGTAAGCAAATAAAACCTGGCTTTGGAATACAGAGTCTGAGATGGCAACAGCAGTTCATGGCATGATTAATGGATTAGAATAGAAAACAGGTAAAACGTGATCCCACGTTGTATTTTAACTACAAGGCTTTTTGCTTCATGTAAACTACTTGTGCTCTCTGTGTTTCTCCTCAAATAAGCAAAGGCTGTGAGAACAGGTTTTGTCCATTAAAAAGTTCTGATTCATTCTCTTGAACACCATCAGTTGTGAGCATTTAGTGAAGACTTGTCAGCCCTGGGATAGGGCAGCTCTGGAGTTTCATGGTCGAGTTCAGTGTGATTGTGTATCTTTAAACATGTGCCAGTTGAGATTGCGCAAGAAGCCATAGTTGTTATGTCCTGAACTGTGAGTACTTGTTTGTGCAGTCTAAGTGATTGTCATGCTAAAGAAAAAAAGACATATTTCTTTGCCCTTGAATTTATCCTGTGGGATCCCATCCATAGCCACGCATTCAACCAGCCAGGTTGGAACAAATCTGCCGTTTGAAATTAAACAAGTGAAATGAGAAGCTTATTTGCGTCAACCAGTTGCTGAGTTCCTCTGGTTCACTGACTTCTTTTGCCTTCATTAGAAACTGGAACAGCTGCTGTCAAGTGCCTCCTGAATGAGTGAAGTACTGTGGTTTGTGCTTTCCTAGGAGGAAATGGAAAGAGGGAGGGATGATGGCATGACCTGGTGGCACTGCCGGCTGACTGTGAGCCCCAGTAGATGATGAAATCCTGGATGGTGGGAGCAGGTCCATGTGGTGTTACCACTCTTGCATGATGTACAGCACTTGGTCCTGATATTTGGTGGCCTGTGGTTGTTGCTTAAGTCAAGTTTGCTGCCAAAAAATGGTGCAATGTGTGGCATCCTGGGATAATTTGTTAGACTTCATTAAACTGCTTAAAGGAGAGCAGAGGTGTAAGGATTTGCAGTGTCTGTTTGAGTGCAGGAATGTGCTGCAGTGGTGAGGCTCTGTGGTCCAGCTCCTGGACTCATTTTGCAGTGCTGCTCTTCTCTGTAACTTCCCATGGTTTGTCCTGCCCTGGCATTGGTGTCTGTGTTACCTGTGCAGGGAGGGGAGGAAAGGCATGACCTGTGCTCTCAGGAGTCTGTGACTCGTGGAAGGTAAAGCAAGGTAAATAGCACAGAGTTGCTGGGGATTTGTTTAGGGATGATGTTGGTACAGGCAGATTTTTTGGAAGCTCTTGCTGTGGATTTTTAGTAAATTTTTACTGATTGTCAGCACATGTCTCCTGGCTTTGACTCTAGAATCGATGTATTGTTTTCTTTTCTTGGCAGCAGAGGGCACCTGTGAATATTGTGGAGGTGCACTGAGCATGGCAATACCAGGTGTTCAATAAATACAAGTTTAACACTTAAATTCTTCTTCCCTTCCACTTCAATGTGCCTGAGGCAGTCACCAGTCTTTGATACAATCTTAAACATTTCTTACAAGAGCTCAAATGTATCTTTCACATTATTTCAAGTCTTTGCTGTGGCGATACCCACTAATTCTACTCGTAATTGGTTTGCAGCATTAAAATGTTTGAAATTTCAACCTTGGATCTGCAAAACTAGGCACACAAAGCTGTTAAAAACTTGTAATAGCAATATGCAGCTCGTTTGTCCAGCAATATTCCACGAAGGCACATGATACTCCCTGGGATACTGCTTGGTCTCCAGTTACAGAAAGGGGTAAGAGCCTCTCCAAGCTCATGTGATGTGCCACTGAGTTCTGGGGGGGCTACAGAGGTTTGTTTTAGTTCCCTTCTTTGCCTGCCTTTTTGGGGTTGTCATTTCTCTCTATATTACAGGCTGTAAGCTAATTAATTTTTTTTTTTTTTAATAAAAGATGACTGAAGTGTATTTTGACTTACTGTGGGACAGCTTTGGAGTAAGCTTTCTGGAGAAATCACTCTCAAAGTAACTTATTTATGAGAAGATCTGAAAAACACTATGTCTGCATGGCTGAAGTGCTTTCTGATGGAGGTGGTAGGCTGTGGGAGTTGAAAGATTTGGTTCCTTTTCTGGATCTGCCTCGTCCTAAAGTACAACCCAGAGAACATACTGCATCTGAGAAGACAACAGATATATTTTCTTACCTCACTTTATCAAACCTGAGCTTTGGAATTTGTGGCCAAGTTAGATTATATTTGGGGAAAACTATATTTGTAAAAAAACCCAAACAAACCACATCAAAACAAAAAACCCAAAACAAAACCCAAACACATAATTCCAAGAAACAGGTCTTGATATTCAGCTGCAGATATTGTGACACAACTGTTGGGGTGATTGTATTTCCCATCTCAGGTGACATCATGCTGCTGTTGCTTGCTGAAGGTTTTATTTGGGATATGAGACAAACACTTTGGCAGCTGACCTAAAAACATTTATTTTCCTCGGATTCTAAACAGGATCCACTGGCTTCAAAAGAAAATGTTGTGAATGTTCTGCAGATGTTATTTGATATTTTAATTTTCCTCTGAGCTCTCTGGATACCAGCAGTGCTGTAATGTACACCCAGGCAGCCTCTTGGTGGACAGTCTGAAGGCATCCGATATCAGAGATATACCTGCACAGAGGGGCAGCAGCAATTTATGTGGATCTTTATTTAACAAGGAAACTGTGATATGAACTTTCAGCTGTGAAGCTTAACGTTGTTTTGAGATTTGACTTGATCTGTGCACGTGGTGATGTAAATAACCAAACTGGCATGAAACACCTCTGTCAGTAAGTGCTGTTTCTAGCTATGGCTCAACTGGTGTTTATTCCAAAGAATACAGGGAAGCTTTTCAATGGATCCTGGAAAGAAGTTGAAAAGTTCAAGTTTGTTCAGTGGGAGGGTCTGGATTGTCCCTAGTTCATTCTCAAGGACTGAGAACAGCAGAACTAATTTGATTTCCAGCAAGGAAGGAACAGAAAGCTTGAGATGTTGTATTACTTGATTAATAAATGTGGAGCTGTTTGCCCTTTTTTCTCAGCCTGGCTGTTTCTTATCTCTGATGATGTTCATCATCATCACTGGTTTGTTTACCAGGCAGATTCACTCTGCCCTTCCCTACACTGTACCTCAGGTGTCATTCCCTACACCTGAGGAATCTTCCTGTGAGGAGAAGTGTGAGTATCAGAGTGCACCTGAAAGGAAGATATGCTTCAGACTGCATTTCTCAGTGACTTTCCCAGCTTATTCCCAGGTACCTGCTGCATGGTTTTGGGAGCCAGCAGCCCACTAGATGGAGCAGGGGGTACAGCTGGCTCCAGAGCCTGCACCAAGCCAGGCTGCAAGACTCCAGGCTAAAATAAAATGGAGTAGGAAATTAGAGCAGTGGTTGGCCTGCTTTAAACTTGGCTATTAGTATACCTGAACAAAAGTGAGGAGAGGAGATGGAAATCCACTGGCATATAATTAACTGCTCATGTAGGTTTTTAAATTAAGGCAGTATTGTGCTAGTGGTTTAGGTGCTGGAGTTTGCTTGTTATAATGATTCTGTGGCTATAAATGTTGCAGCAATTAAGAAAATGGCTTTAAATGTCTCTTAGAATCTTACACTGCTGAGTTGTTGTCGCTGGTTATGTGGCTTTAAATCAAATCCAGTCTGCTATGGCTTCTCTATTCACGCTGACTTCATGTGGATTTTCTCAGAAAGGGGCTTGCTTCAATAGCCTGATGTATGGAGCATCCCACTGTTTGCAAAACAGTCAAACAAAAGTTTTTCTCAGTGGAACACTTCTTTGTACAGAGACTGAGCAAGAGGTTGGATTTTTGACTTGATTTTGTGTAGAAGTTGGCTTGTATATATCCTTGATCTCCTGGCATATGGTTGTCTTTATATTAAATGGTTGCATCAGAATGTTGAAGGAGATTTCTTTCAAGTCTTATGTCAAGTGCTTGTGTCAGGGATTCTGTGCACCTGAGACATAGCTCAGACTTGAACAGTCCAGAAGTGTCAGGGATAAGACCATTGCAGCTGCACGTGTTGATATTTGCTATCAACAGAGCATTCTTGACAGCTAAATTATCTTCATAGTTGAAAGTGCCCCACTGAGAGCTAGACCTGTAGTTCACAGTAAGTGCTGCTTGAGGATGTCGGTCTCACCAAGGGGTTGAATTTATCTCTTGTTTTACAAATCAGTTTTCTGTGCTGCTTTGATTTCCAGGTCTTAACCACTTCCAGGTTAAACACTCATCTGACAACTTCAGTCCCTGTTTCAGTCCATGGGTCATGTGTGTGCTCTTTAGCAGCTACTTAGTAGGTCACAAGGTCCTGCTGGATCTGTATCTTAACTTTGGTGTGGGACCTGTATTTGAGAGTGGAGCTGGATGAAAGCTGTCCAAGGAGTCTTCAGATAGTCCTGGTGGTAGGAAAGGCCCGTTAATGAGCTGGATCTCTGTCCTGACTTGTGTAGGAGGAACTTGTAATTCCTCTTGAAGGCATCACACTGGTTGGATTTGCCATTCTAGCAGGTCTGTTTCTCTTTCTCCCCCTCAGGCTTGTCAGGAGTTTGAGGCAGAGGACAACATACAGATGAAGGGTGTTCCAAACTTGGTAAAAGCCATCAGACTTGGGAGGTAAGCTCTGACTTTTGAACAGGCAGGGTGGGCAGCTTGGCTGCCTGATTCCTCATAATGCTGTCAGGAGACAAACTCCAGAGGCTTCTGTCTAGTTTACCAGAATATTTAATCTCCCATTTTTAGACTTGACTGGTTTGATTTGAGAGAACTTTGGTCAAGATTGGTACCTCAGATCATTGAAGGTGTTAGGACATTGACAGTGCTGGAGGAGGTTGCAAGTAGGCCTTGGGCTTGAGTTTGTGGTAGTGTTCCAGTGGGATGCTTTTTCATCAGCCTAAAAGCACTAGAATATTGGCATTTTCTGCTCAAACTTACGATACTTGAAGACTTTTGAATTTTTTTTTTCCATGTAAGCTTGTAATTGTGAGTAGTGCAACTTTTTTGATGTGTGTTACATTTTGCACATGTAATATCTTAAACATTGTAATATCCTCCATGATGTAACAAGGGTATGATGTCTTTATAAAGACATATTGCAACAGAGACAATGGATACTTCTGCTTTTAGGATGTATATACTCAAACTAATTTTATCATCCACCCATTAAGAATTTGACATCTTAGTGCAAAAAAGTCGGAGACTGAAATATCAGAGGAACTTTTTGTATTGTTACTTCAGTCAAACTGATGGGAACCATGTCTGGCTGCCACTTGGCAGACCCAGCATGTGACAGGCAGTGCCAGGTCCCAGCTCCATTCCTTGGGGTGTTATCAGGGCCAGACTTCCACTCTTTTGTGTGCTGGTGGATTAAAATGGAACTGGTCACAATTGGGTTGGAAATGGACTTCTGGGCGCCAAGGAAAGGCATTTTTTTTCTCTCCTATTTGATTTCCTGTTACTGCTGATGGGAATGTATCTTTAATAGTGACTTAAGTTTCTCCAGGGTTTTGTGACAAGAACTTGGTGGTCTTCCTTAAAATTCTTCTGACTGTTCTATATGAGGTTCAGTCATCTGTGTTCAAGTCAGCGGTGGTCTCTGATCCTCAGGGAGTATCTGATCTCTTGCACAGTATTTAATTGGAAAAGGGAAACATATTCAGTTGGGTGCTTTATCAAGATCTTATCTTGATGGGAGCCATGTTTTGGGTAGAACAGATTTCCAGTGTTGTCTCATCCTGCTGGTATTGGAAAAACCAGTTCTGAGGATTGTTAATGTGGTGTCTGTCGAGGGTGTTTAACTTGGTGTACATCCTCTTAGGACTGAAACTTCCAGCTCTAGGACTGTAACGTGTTGCACAGCTGGAAGTGACTTCCAGGATAAAGTGCTGAATGTCCATTATACCATATATCTTCTGGGGCCTTCATCTTTTTAACCTGTGTACCTAAGGGAAATTGTGATCAGACCTACTGGCTATATCCCCCACTGTGCAGTACCCCTGTATATGTATATTTGTCTTCTATGACTGGATCCAAGGAACTGTTTAAAATTGGGTCACATAAATGTTTTAAAATGTTTTAAAATTTTATTCTCCATAGATGGAGAAAGTGGTGTGCTCCCTTTTGGAACCTCAACCCTTGTGCAAGTGTATGTTGTACCCATAACATGGGAAATGCTTTTGTGGATTTCCTGAAGGTTGGTTATGGACAACTGTGAAGAAGGGTGTTTGTAACACCTCCTGTGGTGTTAATCTTCATTAAATGCACTGTCAAGTATTTTTCACAGAGTTTACTGGAAAAATTAATCTCTAGGGTTGGCTGCCCTGCCTAGACACGAGTGTACCAAACAGTGTTGGGGTGCATCACCTTGGTCTGTGTGCAAGTTCCTGATGAGGCTGTACTGAACCGTGGGAGAGCCCCTGGGAACTGTGATGGACAGCCCAGGGATGGGGGTTCATGTGGGAGCACAGTGTCACTGGTTGGGGTGTGGGCAGTGGAGCTGCCAAATGGTTACTACCAGGGTGTCTCTGCTGCTTAAAATCTAATTAATCATGACTAGGATGCTGACCAGTCTAACAAAGTGGATAAAATGTGGTTTGTTACATCATTAACTATAAATTCTGACTCTTGTTTCTGTAGGCTCTTACCATATAACTTCCTTATAACTTCCCTTTAAATGTATGAAGAGACTTAAAACAACTTCTGCCTCAAAATAATGAACTAAAATATTCCATTCAATAAATATTGTGTTCCGCATTGCGTCTCAAAAAGACATATTTACGTATGTGTTGTGCTGTAAAATGTATTTTTATATATGTTGTTACATTTGTGCATCACTTGGCTGCTGTTTGATCCAAAGAGCTTTTGTTCCATTCGATAATGGCAGAAGTGGAAGTGTTCGATCTTGCATTGGTATAAATAACATTTGATGTAATACTTTTGGTCAGATATTTATAGGTGGAGTGCAAAAGGTTGTGTCAAGGAACTTAATGTTCTTATAAGAGCAAGATTAGATTAGGAGCTAAGAATGTTTACACAGGTTTGAGTGAGCAGACAGTTATGTATTTTAGTTCCAGCCTTTGACTCAGGCAAAGGCTTTTTTTGATTGAAGCATAATTAGGATAAAATACTGTGCCAAAATACAGATATGCAGAGCAAAAAGCAATGGTATATTGAGAATTAATTTTCAGAAGACCCAGTTGGCAACATGAAAATATGCAAATGGCAGAGAAGATCTTGGCATTTGTCTTCAGATAATGTGTGTCTGGCAATGAGTCTCTGGAGACATGTAACTATAAATTTGAACTTTCCCGGGGGTATTTAAACGTGGCCAGTGGAATAAGAGAAGCTCAGTTACAGAACTTGATGCACATGGTTGTGTCACATAAATATCTGTTCAAAAATACCTAAATAAAAAGGTGGACTTCACATCTAAGCAGCAAAAAAATGTTTTGTGTTTGGATGAGAGGATAAGTTGTGTGAAGAAAGTTCTAAATTCTGTTAGTTTTTATGCAGATTAATTGCACTGGGATATCACAGTTTGTTTCAGCTCATCTCCTCCTAATATGAACTTATTGTTTATAGTTCTCCTAAATCTGCCTGAAGCATTTTTTATTTCTTGGGATAGCAGATTGTGCTGCTGTGGATGTGCTTAGGAAGCTCAAGTGATGAGAGCTTGAAGCCACGGGCACCGACATACTTTTTATCCTGCCCTTTGCTATTCACCACTAAGAATACTCTGGTCTGGTTGCCTGGTCCCGGGCAAGTCAGTCTCATTTACTGCAACTCTGAATTTAATTTTAATTCTCGTGATTTCTCTTCTTCCAGTTAGCAGACTTGAGGAGCGGGAGGCAGAGCTCAAGAAGGAGTACAATGCACTGCATTCAAGGCATACAGAGGTAGGTCGTTACACCGACATCATTTTGGAGTATCTGTGAAAATATGGATCTGTGGAAGACTTTGTTTTGTGAGAAGCTGGGAGAACTATTGGATGTTTTGGTTTGTACAGTGATATTTGGATGTTGGTATAGATGTTCTTTGTAATCAGGCTTCATTTGACAAAGCAGTTTTTCTCATTCATGTGTCTGTTCTTCCATGTTGGTTTGATTATACACTTCTCAGTTTTATGCTTTGTCAGATACTAAGTTTTAAAAATCAGGAATGTGCTTCTTCTTGTTTCAAAGGCAGTACTTCAAACACTAATAAACTTCAAAGAAATAGAAATGAAATTGCATTCTGACACTCTTTCCAGCAATTTTCTGTGTTGGTTTTATTTGTATCATCGAAGGAACAAATACCTCCAAAACCTGGCCTACTGAGATTAGTGATTAAAAGAATTCCCTGCCATACTTTATTGATAGCTATTGAAAACAGGATTTGTTGATGAAGAGAGAACGAGTTTGAATTTGGTAATTTAAATAAATAAGAGCCACACTGTTAAAGTTGATTCCAAAGCATAAAACAGGGACTTGCAGTGCTTCAATTTGCAGTAGCAGGTTGTCTTGCAGCCCAACTTATATACATATTTTAGTGGAGAAGTCACTGGGTCCTCTGAATTATTCTGGTTAATCTGGAGTCCCAAAACTGAGCACAGTTCTTGTCCTTGCTCTGATTGCTTTGCCTTTGAAAGGGCAGCTAGCTGTTTTTAGATCACTGCCAAAGAGGGGAATGCCAGACTGACTGTTCCCAGCTCAAAAGACCCGTGTGAGGAAAGGGGAAGCAGATACAGATGTCAGATTTGGTTACCTTGAATACTTCCTGAGCAATCCTAAATTGAGTGTGTTGTACTGGCAGCAGCTGGAAGTGGCCTGGAACCACAGCCAGCATGTAGTGCTCAAGTATTATGTGACAAGACTTCTGCAGCTCTTAAATAAAAATATTTGTGTATTTACTGAAATCCTGATGTATTTAAGATAACATTTGTTACTGAATGGTTGATTTAGAATGATGCATCTGTTGAAAACTGGAAATTTAAGTTAAATGAGAAGTAACAAATCATAGTGTTGCCCACTTAAGTTTTACATTCTTTTGAACTGGAAGTACTTCAGAGTACTGAGTGCTTGCAGACTTTTGGTTATTGTAGTTAGGACCTATGGGTATTGTCACAATAGAAGTGGCACAGGTTTTTATTCAATCCTGTCTGAATAAAATCCTATTTGAATACAGAGTTCAAGATAACTAAATGTGTTGGGCACCATTAATTCAACAAAATGCTAATGACGTGTTCTGAATATCTTTTTACATAGGTTTTGCTCCAAAATGGACAACAGCCTCTGCTGGTTTGATTCAAATTTATTAAATGCTTTCACATCTTAAATTCACTCTCTTTGGTGTAGGGAGGGGTGTTTCCTTGGGCTTTATTATTACTGAGGTGACTGTATCCTTTCTTCATAAAGAAATAAGTTGTAATGCAGCTTGGTATATCCATACCTCTGTGCTTCTAAAATCAGGTCTCATGTTTTCTGTGCTCCTCCCTTTTAATATGTTTGCTTCCTTCTTTCTTTGTTTGCTCAGTCTCAGAATTTTTATTTCTTTCAGTTTTAATGTTTCACCTCTTTCCTTTTGTTTAGTCAATTCTGACAACTGAAAATACTTAAGGAAATCAGGATGATGAAGGAAAATTCATATTACATTGTTTTTAGAAGCTCACACCTTTAAATTAGGTTATTTTTGCCTTTTTTTTTTGTATCCATGGACTTTGATGTCTGTATTTGGGTGAACAGTGTGCATACACACTACTAGAGGTACACAAAATTCTCAGGCCACCAGCTGGCAGCTGCTGCAAGAGGGTTGTATATTAAAGACAGGACATGGAGAGGTGATGGGTAATGGGTTGGTGGGCTGTGGAAGCTGAAGTCTGCACTGGGAACTCAGGGCAAAGAATAGCTACCAGCAGTGTGGTTGTTTAGGAAGGACTGGGAGCCTTTTTAACAACTGTGTGACCAACCCCAGGAAGTAACTGGATGCTCCTTACCTTCACTTGCAAAGAGCTTTTTGAGAACAATTAGAGAGACCATTGTGAATCTTGCAACATATAGCTTTCCTTAGGGACCTTCTACAAAGATAGACCATCTCAGCATTTTAATGCTATATCAGGTGTGTGTTTAAGATTCAGGGACTAAAATCCCTGGGGACTGGAAAGGACTGGCTGCTAATAGTGCCCATCTCCCCATTCCCTTAGTGATTTCCTGCTTCCCTTTCTCTCAGCAAACTGTAGTGGTTTAGGTCTATGTGGTAACTTTTTTCTTTTAATGCAAGATATTTTGGCAAATATCCAGCCACTTTAAGCATTTAGTTATCAGGTTTATTGGCTCAAGTATTTCTATCACAATACTTGTTTCTGAAACCTTTCTTTCTTCCACGTTTTTCTGGGAAGGGATACGTCTTCTGAATCTGCTTCACTGTTGTCTTTGCAAGTGATCCATCTTTGGTACTTGCTGAAATGGCAATTGTTTTTCTTTCAATGGACCAAATAACGAACAGAGCATTAGAAAGATATTTTTTTTATTTAGCTCTAAGATGTTGGCAGTGCTTACTTTGACAGATGTCATGTTAAAGATGCGACTTGACTGCATTTTGTGCAGTCTTAATTTCTAGCAATTTTCCTCCGTTCTGCCTTTAGTGTTTGTTTCCCTCCGCCCCCCTTTATTCCTTATTTCACAGCTGAGTATTTTGGACTTGGATGTCTTTCTCTTCCAACTCTTGACTTCACTGAGGCTCTAACCATATCCTTTCAGCCCTAATCCTTCCTCGCCTGTGTGGGCCTTTGCTGGAGTTCACTGCCCAACACACGTGCTGGCTCAGCAGCTCAGGGGGATGTTGCCCAAACAGTTTCAGTTGCAATGGACCGAGACCCACTGGAACTGAATCTCCACGGGAAATTATACCTGTGATGTGAACCAGAGAGCTGAATCAATCCCTCTCCTGCAGTGTGTGTGTTGTGCTGAGAGCTGGGAGCTCTCCTTGGAGCTCAGCCTGCCAGAGCCAGGGCTCTGCATTGCAGCTCCAGCCCCAGCCTGCCCTAGCAACAACAAGGTGTCTGCAGCTGCAGAGACAGCAGGGCTGCCCTGGCTGGGCAGAGCTCTGGGGAGAGCTCTGGGGAGAGGCTTTAGCCTTCCTCACCCTTCTGTTCAATTAGCCTCTTGCTGCTCTCTGTGGAGTGGGAGGTGAGCTGACTGGTGTGAGTGGAGTATATGCCCTTAAGCTTCCTTCCCCACTAAATCTGTACTTGGACTAACTGGCTTGATTTTAAATGGATTAGGGTATGAGAACCTGAGCAGTTGAGCTGGCAGATTGGAAGGTGGAGTGTAGCTGGGCATTTGTAGCAGGTGATGAAGAGTCAACTGTTCAGTCAGAACAGAATGGATGGATGCTGCCTAAACATGTTCTTACATCCATGCTCCAGTTCCTTGTCTTTCCTATGCTTGCAGTGTTTTGATCTTGTGCTGATCATCCTCTGTTCTAGTCACAGACCAGATGAGCAATAGAACAGTGTGCTGGAGTTCCTGAGTTGGAACTTCTGGAATCTGACTGTGCAAAGTCTTGTTTCCATCATTCTCTGACTGTAAAGGACCAGATGCAGGAAGTAATCAGACAGCCAAGGGCAGTGTGCTGGAGAGCAGAATGGATTGGTCTAATACAAAAATCTTCAGACCTTTGCTCCATAGACTTAAAAGCTGCAACTGAGTGTCAAAATTCCTTTCTATCTCAAATATAGAAATCTGAGTGGCTATACTGCCTGTATAAAAGCAGACCTGTCTGCTCTATGTACCTGTGGAGGCTTTTTTGCCTTTGCTGCTGAGATGATGCACTGCTGCTGGTGCCTCTTTCAAACCTGAGGCACCAGGTTTGAAAGCAAACCTGAGTAGGAGGTAAAGGGTCTTACTGTCTTTCTGCATAGTTAAAGGGCTTCATAACTATGATCTGGCTTTTTAAAGGCTTTGGCTAAGCCTGTTTTATGTTTATTACTCAGTTGGGAAACTGAGGCAAAGCATTATGTCAGCATCTGCTGGAGAGTTGTCTAAAACCTGTGGCCCTTCTCTGCAAACATTTCCAAAATAAACTTTTTTTTTTTTTTCCAGTTTAAGGAAGTTATTCTTTTTATCCTTTGGAAACTCCAGACTGTGATAGTTCGATATCTCTTTCCCTGACACACAGAACATGGGCTTAGTTTAATGAAGCATAATTGGGCCATGGAAGTTTCTCAGTGTTCTGCACTGATACAATGTGACAGAACAGTGAGCCTGTCTCTGGCATGGGGAATGGACTTTGTCAGGTTCATTTGGATAAACATATCTCCAGCAAGTCCCTGTGTAGGGAGACAGGAAGAGGAGGCTGGTGGAGCTGTCTAGTTACAATTATAGCCAAACTTGGGTACCACTCACAGAGTCTGTGAGACTAGACTTTAGATATCTGTTCAAGCAAATAGCTTTTCTGAAGCCTTATGCTGAAGCATTAACAGCTTGATCCGTAAAACCTGGATTTAACTTCTTTACATATTACTGTGTCTTCCAGCAACATCATCTTCTGTGTGGATAAAGATTCATCAAGCTCTCCAGCGGGAATGATGCTTTTAGTTAAGTGGCAAGTTCACCAGAAATCCTCAAAGGAAAAAGGGAGTTACATGGAATTATATTTAGGACTTTGGTTCTGAATCAAGGCGATTCTAGAAATATCTGTTACCTTAATAAATCTAGATTATGTGGGACACAGAAAGATCTATATATACACAGTTGGTCGAACATTCCCAAAGGGAGGAGCTGCTGGTGCCAAGCCTGATTGGATCCACGGGATGAACAGCCAGGGCTGTAGCTCTGAGCCTGGTCTGACAGAGAGAGTTACTAAAACCTGGCCGGGGGGAGCCAAAGCAGTGACACAAAAAGGAAGGAGGAGCGAAAGAGCAAGGAAGGTATAAAGGAGATGATCTCAACCTGGTTAAGGCAAAGGTGCAGGTAACAATATCCCCAACATGGCATATCCACGTTTGTTTGTGACAAAGGAAGTGTCAGACTCGTGTACATTGGGAGTGGTTGTATTTGTAAGGGTAGGAACAGAAATGAGTGACAGGATGTTAAAATTGTCTTGGACTGAATGCTGAGGTTTAAGATGTAGAAAAACCTGTAACACTTCTGCAGTTGTAGAGTTTGTCACGTGCCATATGAGGAAACCAATCTGAGTATTTTCTTGAGGTGGAAAGACTTTGCTTTTGAAGGGAATGGATTTCATGTTCCAGCTGTAATGTGTTCCAAAGGTTGTTGTAGTCTGTACATGTGCCCTAAAATGACTAACCCCTGAACTGTGAAATGCTGTTAACTAACTAGGGTAATTCTTCTAATTCTTCCAAGTTCTGAGTTTATCTTTAATCCCCTCAGCTGATGGTAATTGAGCAATGTGTTTAATTACAATGCTGAAGTGTTCAGTGTTGGTGGTGTCTTCCTTGGAACAATTGGCTGTATTCACGATACTTGTGGACTTCATGGGCAGCAGGATGAGCTGTCAGTAGTACAAGGTTATGGATGATTAAATATTGACTGTAGCTTTTACTGAAGAGTAGGGGGGATGGACATGGTCATTTATTTATCATCTGTCCTTCAGCTCAACTTCAGTAAGGATTGTGCTGAGTGGAAAGCAATTAAATCCATTTAAGTCTATTTTTAAGTTGTCGGTATTATTAAAACTTTTCTTTGGATAGCTGAGTAATCTCAAAACAGCAAAACTTCTGTTTAGGTTTTGAGCACTGAGAATTCTAGTGCCTTAATTCACTGCATGGCTTTTTGGATATGGCACTTCAAGGATATGCTGAGACTCGAGGGCCATTTGGGTTGAAAAGACCTTTGGCTCTAGTCTAGTTCAAACCCCAGGGGTTTTGGAGTGAGTCTTCAAAGTTTTATTGTAGATGAACAGCTACGGTGAACTTACTTCCCAAGAAGCTGCAATATTTAATTTATTATTTCAGCCCTCAAACTAAATTGTTTCTGGAAGTTGAGGATCCACACACTGTCTCTTGACTCCACAGCACCAGCTGTGCAGCCCCCCATCCCATGGGCAGGGAGGGAGGGTGAGGAGCTCTTCTCCTTGTGGGCACTATTTCAGTGTTGTCAACCTTTATCCTTGGGATCCTGGGTGGAGGCAGAGAGTGGACATGACATGGGGGTCCCACTGTTGTCCTGATTTTTTTTTTTTTTTTTTTTTTTGGACAGCACAGGCACATCTAGCCTGGATCTGTGGAGAAACTGCCATGCAGCCCTGCACCTGCACATACATTTGGGTTTTCATTTTGTTTTTGTGTTCCTATAGCTTATGTGCTTTGTGCTGAAGTATGTGACCTGCAGATTGGCTTATTTTACCATCAGCATCATTTTCAGCTGCAGGACAATGCTAAACTGCACAATCCTTTAAATTGACCTGCCCTCCAGCCTCTGTCTGTGGGTACTAAATGTGATGAGACGTTTCAGTAAACAAAAGAACAGACTGAGAGGAGGGGAAAAACTAGGTTAAACCACGTACTTTGCAAAACATGAAAGTTTTGTGTGTTTTACTGACCCTACTCTTTTTTCCCCATATGATAGTACTTCCTTGGAGAGGTACTAGTTACTCATCTCCCCTTCACTGGCTAAAAAGCACAACAGTTGTTCTGTTTAAAATTTTATTTCAAGAAACCTATTGGTGTGCTGCAAATGGAAGTGTTTGCAGGGAGGTCAGCTTCTGCTCAGCATTATCTCCCTCCCATGATGAGGGAAGGCAGGAACAGGATACAGAATGCATCCAGTGTGCATTTTGAAGTTATGCACTGTTGGGATTTTTTTCCCCACTGGAATTTCTAAATTAATTTGCATTATAATAAACTTATGCAAAACTATGCAAAGGAACAATTGGAACACCTAGTTCTGGCTGCCTGATGGAAATGGAAAAAACAATAAATGTGGGTAGTCGAAGGTGGAGCTTTCAGTCCTTTTGTTTGCCTCTCTGTGTGTGAGCAAGCATTAAAAATCAGAAAACAAATGCCATGGCCTAGTGAAACTGCTGCGTTTTGTTGGAGGATAAATGTTGTAAGCCAGTTCAAGTATATTATATAATGTTTCTCTAAAAATAGCGAGATTGGGATTTTTTCTTGTCTGAATTATATTTATTAGTTCAGGTGAATGCTGGGAGAGCCAGCATCTGTACGTAACCACCACTTAACCTAAATTACTGATTTATAGAATATCCATCAGTCAGGATATCTTAAGCCAGTTCACTTGATCAGAAAAATATGAGACTAAGGAATATATATTCACATGTAGCTAGTGCTGGCAAGCACTGTTTGAGGAGAAGGTGGTACTGAGTTTGGTGGCATCTGAAGGTCAAACTTGAGCACATCAACCCTCACTTGAAAGTCACATGTGGATTTAGGTTTCCAGGTCCTGCTGAGTTCAGTCCTAGTGTGTGCAGCTGCCCCCAAAATAAAAGGTTATGTAACACTGGTTGTACAAATGCCTGTGGATATCACTATTCTGAAGTGTGTGTACACCCTTGGTAGAATAGCAGAAGAAATGACAGTTTTGAAGAATAGGTATTTTTTTTCTAGAGGAAGCCTTTAAAATGTGACCTGAATATGTCTCAGGAATAAAGTACATTGAATTCCTCTGCAGTACACCTGTGACTTCTTTCTTTCTTTATTGTTCCTAGTGCCCTATTCAGTTGTGAATGTGAGTGCAGAAGTGCTAAAAATACCAAATACCGTGTAGGCTTCTCAGGCTTTCCCTGTTTTAATTTGAGAGATGTGTGTCCAGATGAACCTCTTGGAGTGATGCAGTGATATCTGTTACTTCTCCCTGTGCATGTCCTGGATCAGTTACGTGCTGAGAACAGCATCCTTTGGCTGATGGGAGTCAGGGTTCATTAAATAAGTCATGACTGCAGCACTCAGCATGTTGGCCTGTGGCTGTCTCCTGTGAGAAAGAGAGCAAGCAGAGCTCTTCTTGAGTGCTAAAATCTACAGCCACTCAGTCCTTTTTATGAGATGTCAGCCTAGATAATATAAACCCAAACTTCACTTCTAGAAAATACAGAAAGTTTAAATTTCTTTGAATTTTAGAAGGAAAAAGGAGAAGAGACGATGACTTCGTATTTCTGCTTACAGAAATAATCTGATTATTAGGTCATGGATTCAGTCTATTTAATATCTGAGGTGCATATTGTCTGACCTTCACAGTACTTTGCAATTAGGCCATAGTGCCTATTATGTGTCACATAATAAATGTTAATATCTGCTGACCATAAAGGTCCTAGACTCCAAAATGGATTTGAACATGTACTTCTGTTCAAAACTCGGGTCTGAAATATCACATGCACTTTGTGTACCCTTAGGATGTTTCCTGTGCATGAATGCACAAGGAAGTTCTCCAATTTTTTTAGTTTATTATGGACTTCTCTTCTGGTTTGTGGTTTTACACACTGTATAATTTTGCTTCTGTCTTTATTTCTTTAATGTTTCTAGATACTTTTACTATTTAACATTACAGGGGGAGAATATATTGTATTGGTCAAGAATCGTGCAGTTGTAGTAAATGTTATTAAATATTTCTTGCTGTTTCTGTCCTTTTGAACAGATGATTCACAATTATATGGAGCACTTGGAAAGAACCAAACTTCATCAGCTAACAGGGAGTGATCAGCTAGAATCCACAACACACAGTAGAATTAGGTAAGCTATTTATTACGCTCTCACCCTGAAAGGAAAGAAAAAAAAAAATCCTTTCATTTGTGTTTGCAAGACTTTGTTCTTTAATCCTACAACAACGGTTCGGCTGAATCGGAAAGATTTGTTGTATGATTGGAATGCGGTAAGAGAACAGCGTAGAAATCAGTGGAAAGGCTTTCGCTGTTGTGCTGCTAAACGTGGAGATACACTTTGTACATTAATTAGCCTAAAACAATTTCAGCTCTTTTTTTTTTTTGAGTGTTTGCATTCGGGCAGGCAGGGAAAAATGTCAGCGGCTGTGCCGGCCCAGCCGGAATCCTGCCGTGGCTTTTGTGCGCGGGGTGATGGAGGTGCGTGCGTGGTACCCGCTCGTCCTGAGGGCTCGATGTGAATATATTATGCAGATTTGGGAGCTTTGTAGCCTATGAACTCTGCGTGGAAGGAGGGAGAGTCACTCCAGGGCTGGCTGTGGCTCTGCGTTGCTGCATAGATGCTCCGGCGAGGGGGAGGAGAGCGGTGATGTCATTGCTCCGGAGCTGCTGCAGAGAGTGGAGCGCCGCGGCTGATGGCATTGTTTTTGTGGCAGCGGCTGAATGACAGACTTTGCCGACAAAGATACACCCTCGGCCCCTCCGTAGCCTTCCCGGTCGCGGCGTTCCACCATGCCAGGGCAGCGCCATGAATCCTGGATGCATGCTGCTGTTTGTGTTTGGCTTCGTTGGCGGGGCGGTGGTCATTAATTCCGCGATCCTGGTGTCGCTCTCGGTTCTGCTGCTCGTGCACTTTTCTATTTCTACTGGTGTGCCAGCTCTGACGCAGAACCTACCAAGGATACTCAGGTACTCTGACCTACTGAACCCTGGCTTCGTGTTCTTCCTCTTCCCCTTCTTTCTGTTTTCCTTCCAAACAGAAAGAGCGAGGATGAATTAGGGATGTAAATTATCTATAAGTATCAGTTTTTGCCGTAAACGTGTTTATGGACAATATATTTCTTATACACTCAAAATTCATTGCCTTTAAACGAGTACAAGGTCAGTTCATGTATCTCTTTCTTTCCTGTAGAAAGCTCTTATGGTGGTTTGTTGTAACCTGCAAAAAAGCTGCAGTGTTCATGTCAGGGATAAAGCTCACGTTCAGTGTATTGTCAGGCACTTGGCTGATCCTGTGTAGCATAAATGTATGCAGGCTGAGGCTTTGCCCTGTTAAATTGCACTTTTTGAAATCAAAAATAATTACGTAAGATCAGTTAATTGATGCTAAAACCACAGTAATTAGCTGATCACATTATTTAAAAAAGACCTGATTATTGGTTGGTGGGGAAAAAAAAAATCTTTCATTATTTGAGCATTAGAGCTCCTAAAGCCTATTCACTATTGTTCAGCCAAATGTTATCCTCTCCTCTGTTTCTGTACTTGTATGGCAAGTTGCCAGCTGTCTGTCCCCCCCTCAAGTTATGTTCTGTTTGTCCTACTTGCCTGGAGCAGTAGCAGACAGAGATGCTTTAGAATATTGTGACCAAAAGTAATCCCAACGTGTTTTAGTACTGTAATTCCGAATGGAAAACAGCTGGAAAAGTTTTGAAATGCAGCTTTCTGACCTGAAAACTTGACATACTTTGACTGTGGTTGTAAATTTAATAGTAAACTTAATTCAAACAGGAAAAAATGCTGGAAAATAGTGTTCTCTGGAGCAACTGTCTGACTTTTCCTCCCTAATACACACACTGCACGTAGACTTTGTATGGTAGTATGCTTTTGACTTGGGTCTGTGAGCACAGAAGGGTTGTTCCAAAGGTTTAAAGCCAGTCAATAGATAAAAGAAATACCAATTTACGCCAATAGCTGATAATGAACTTGTATGAATACCTAAATACAAAGAAGTAAAATAAATTTAAAATGTAACTCTTTTTAGACTGATATTATTAGTAAGGCTATGCTTGTTTTAAAAGGGGGAGGAAACCCAAACCTAGAACAAATAACCCCCACTCTAAGCAAACAAACAAAAAAACCCAAACAAACCAAAAACCACAAAGCAGAATATTGAACTTCAATATTCTGTGTTCAATAACTTATATGAAATTTTTTTAGATTTGAGCAGTCAGATGGTTTAAGAAACAGATTTTTTTTTTTTTGTGCTTTTACTCATTTTGCATGGACAGTGTTTAATGATTTTGAGGGGCTTGGGGAAATGCTTTTTCCTGCCTCTAGTAATTTGGTTCAGGAATTACAGGAATTAGAATTCAGTTCCTTAGTCTTTATTAATTAAAAAAAAATTAAATATGGGCTGAAGGAATCTAATTGTAGAAGAATTGTTTCTATTTTTTAACACTAGTCGGATTTTAGAACTGAGCATCTGGTTGCTTATCCTAAAGGTTCCTGTGAATGCTTCAGTACCTCACTTCAGAATATTAGTTTAAGCTTTTAAAATACTTGTTTCCGTTCTGCTCACTGTGATATTTTTGGATATTTCTTGGGCACTGGGGGAGCAGAGGAGGTCCTTTGCTTTGTGGTCAACAATCAGTGCAATAAAGTGAAATTGCTTTGGTCTAATCAGGTAATTTCTTTTAATGCAGACACTCACCTTCATTTCCAAAATCAGCCTCTTTTGCAAACTCCATTTACTGTGTAGCCTTGCAATGCACCTGAACTGTGGTTTAGCACATAAAAATACGTTTATTATAAGATTTATTTAAAACTAATCTGTAAAAAAAAAAAAAAAGAAATGCCAGGTGTGAACATTTTTGGTACCCATTTAATATTCTCCGTTTTGAAGATTGGAAGGAAGGTGAAATCTGTGGCATGTCCTGCAAGGAAGGAAACGTGCTGGAGCCACAGCCCGGGAGGGGATGCCCAAGGCCAGCCCCTCACAGTACCAGCTTTATCTGCCCACTGAAGGGCAGCTTTTCTTCCTCCTTTTTGTTCCTGCACTTCTTATCCAATGAAACGGTCCCAGCCCGTCTTTTGACACAATCTCAGCCTCTGTGGTGTGTCTTTTGTTCCCCGCACGCATTGGAGCTGTGGGAAATCTAAAGAAAAGCAGAACCTGCTACAATAGCGGCAATGTTGGAATCCAGCTCCGTTCAGCCCTGGGGGGTTTCTCAGGAGGACTTTTCGGCACAGTCAAGTTGGCAGATGCTGGAACATTATCTGATGGTTTTAATTTTGTAACCGTGACTGAATTTGCTTTACTCACTTGGCTGCCTGCTTTGCTCTGCTCAACTCCTTCCCAATTAACGACCTGACTCGGAATAATATTTATAAAAGGCCAAGACAGCTGCAATTTGAGAATTAGTTGCAAAGACTTTTGTGACAAGGAGCATCTTTTGTGCACCTGTACCAGAAAGGTTCATGCCAGTTAAAATTGTTGGCTGTTTGAACGTTGTGTTTTTGGCAATGAAAAATTTACCAAGAGGAGTTTACTGATTAATTGTTAAATAAAATCCCTTCTTGACTAATTTTTCTTCAAAATAAACAAACAAACCCAAAATATGCTTAGTGTTTGCTTTTCAGCACTCATTGTCATATTTTTGCATAGAATTTATATGCAGATACTAATTGTGCACAGAATTCTGCCTGGGTTTTGTTTAATTTGTGAAAAGCCTTGCAACAGCAAGTGCATGTGTTTGTGATTTGACCTTTCATAATGCCAAATTGCAAGAACTTTGCCATCTCTTGTGGGCACTTTTATCTTCTGCCTCTAGTATACTTAAAGCTGTGCTAGTTGATTACAGTTCTTTTTTTCTGCATTACATTGTTCTGCCTGAACAAACATTTTGCTTTATCTCAGTTCAAGGCCTGGCTGATATTTTTCCTTTTCAGGGCTGTCTGTAGCATCCTATGAATGGCACTGCACACAATGGTTTTGTCTCTTGCTGGCAGGAAGAATGAATCCTTTTGTTCACTGATCACACTACTGACCTGGGGACTTTTTTTTTGAGGGTCAACATACAAACCTTTGGAATTTCCAAATGTTGTTTGCCATAGGGAAGTGAAAAGAGTGAAGAGCTGGGATGAAGTGACTTGACTTGCTGGAACAAGCTTTTGTGCAGCTTTAGGGTGAAAGAGTGTTGAACTGATCTTGGGTAAAACTACACAGCTTTTGGCTGGGCTGGTTTTAACATCAGTAATTCCTTGACCCAGTTCTTTTCACTTAAACAAATCCATGTGATTTCTGTGATCTGCAGAGATAAAATACCCTGTGTTTTGAGAAGAGTTGGAGTTGAAGCTGATTATTTACAACTTTGACAAATGCTTCAGTTGATGATTTAGCTGTTTGCTATTGTAGAAGTTACATGGTACTGTAATTTGGGGAAAAACATGCAGAATTGGGTTTTTAAGAGTGGCTGCTGAAAACTAATTTAATCTGAAATAAGGAGAATTTTTGTCTTGGACTCTAGCTTGTATTCAATCTCTATAAAACTTTTGTTTGCTATTGATAAGCCACAGTGTAAATCAATAACTGCTATTTAAAGCCATGAAATTGACTGTTTGCAATCATGTGAAATGAGAAATTGTTAGATACTGTGCGTGCTCCACTGTTTATTTATTCAAACAGTGTATGAATGTTCGAACCTATAATTTCACCGCTTCCTTGCTGATTTTTCGGAGGAAGATGAATCGTGTGACATCTGAAATGGCTGATGAGACCTGTCTCCTTTTCAAACAGGAAGGAGCGTCCAATATCACTGGGCATCTTCCCATTACCTCCAGGAGATGCCCTTCTCACGCCTGAGGCTCAGAGAGAAGCAGCAGAAACCCCTGCATCGGAGCACTGGAAATTCCACGAGCTGAGCCAGCCACGGTCCCACACCAGCCTGAAGGTGAGCACAGCTTGGCTGCCTTCTTGTCTCCCACAACAGATCCTTGGCAGGATGAAGGAAAACCAGACTGAAAGGGAGGAGGGAACCCTTAAATCATATTTGTACAAGCCAACCATGTCGCTTACTTGAATGAGCTTTGAGGGAGCTTTCTTACTGGAATAAACAGAATTTGGGTTGCATTTTCTGAATGAGTGGTTAGTTAAGATCTTACTCTCAGCAGTGGGTCTTTTCTTTCTGACTGAGGACCCTTTGCAAAGGTTCCAACTTGTTTTTATGCACTAGGTACGTAACTAGGTAGTGTAAACAGGATTAATAGTGCTTTAGAAGGAAAGCTTTGGTTACTACATGGGCTCTGCTCTGCCTACTGCCAGGTGTATGGTGTAGGTAGGCCACAGAGTTGAGAATGACCTAATTTTCCTAGATTAGCCTGTTATCATGAATTCCCTTACATGTAGCCTGAGTAGAATTCCTGCAATTGTTCTGTGTTCCAACAGTGAGAGGGTGGCACAGAACGAGCTGCAGGAATGGAGAAATGGGGGAGTGGTGCTGGAGTGTGATGAGTCTGGCAGTCAGGACTCGGCTGCACTCACAGCACAGCAGGAGGAGGATCTGCAGGGTGAAGAACTCCAGAATGTGTAAATCCTCCCTATGTGTTTCTTGATGAGTTTTTTTGGAATACTATGGGAGTACTGTTATTTCTGGAAAGGCATACAGCTGGGGGGAATTTCCTCCTAAGTGAACTTAATGACTACCTAACAAGGGAATATTTAACTGATAAGAACTAAAAAAGCTATTCAGAAATAATAGGAACCCATTTTTTTTTCCCCCTAGAGGTCATGTGGACATAATGGGAAGTGTAAATAATGGTTAATTATAAACATATCGAAGTAACAACATGAGTTTGATTCTAAAAATTTGACACTTAACGATGGTCCTGGCCATGAGTTTGGGTCTTGACTTTGTCCTATTCCCTTCATGCATGAACATTTCATTAATGGTCAGTGTTTCCTGTATAAGTATCACAAAGAATGGGTGGCAGGGAGAAACCCAGGAGAAAAAAACTGAGCATTCTGTAGCTTGTACAGTAGTGACATTGCTGGGTATCATTGTAAGATGACACACAATTATGTGCCAGTCGTTTTCTTCTGCTCATTTCTGCACAGCATTGCAGGCAAGTTACTCCTTCAGATTTAATTATTGAGTTTTTAAGCTATTTCTTTTCCTTTTTTTTTTTTTTTTAAGGAAAAGTCTTTTAGAAACATGACCAAAAAAGGTCACATTTACTAAGTCAACACAGCACTGACTTTCAAATGTTTAGGCTTTGAGATAGTTTGATTAATTCAGTGCCACTTAATGGAATTGCTTTTCGTTTTCTTTAGTTCTAGATTAAACATTCATGATAGTTTAATCCGTGTAGTTTCCAAGAGTAATCTGAAAAAATACCATAGATAAATAAAGTCAGAAATATAAAATAGATGATTTGAAATGCCCTTAAGGAAAGGACCCTTCCATGCATTGTTTTTATTCGCTGTTTTTTCTTGTGCTATCAAGCTGTTTTTCTTGAGCTGTGTGTGTGAATGTCAGTGATCAGTCTGTGCTGCATCAGTCGGTGGATGCTTTTGGAATACAAAGATGTAGAAATGTTTGAACAGAGCCAACAGCTCTGTTGAGGTTTTATTCCTCGTTCGTGTGAACTGTGGATCCCCTTGGTAAGGGGCACCACTTCCTCCCTTCTGTATCTGCTCACTGAACTATGAATCATTACCCAGTGGCTGAACTTCACCAATTCAAAAGGCAATTGGGTAACTTGTGTAGCTTTTTTCCCCTTTTCTTTTATTTCTTTAGAGGCATCTGTTAGTTGACTGTATTTCTGAATACTTTTGTCAGAATTATCAAATATTAATAGTTGGTTATCCTGCAGTTTACTAACAAAGGATGAGAACTGTCAGTAATTGATAGGCAGGTCTTGAAAGTGCTGAATTGTGTTTCTAGGGCTGGTAAATTCCATGTGGGAGTGTAGCTATAGGATACAAGCTTTACATATACATAAATGTGTGTTTTCCTCCCTACCCTCCCAAATTAAAATCTTATCTTTTGAGGAAGTTCCAAAAGTAAACATTTAGAAGTTACAATTCTTAGTAATCTTATGCTAAGTGCAAATGAGGGAATGTGTGTCTATATATAGATCTCTTTTGTGTTGTTTTTTTTTTAAATAACCTTAAAATTTAGTTTCACTTCCTTCTCAAAAAGGGATCCTAGCAGTATGTGAATTTGTGCTTTACAAAATCTGAAGTTGCTTCATTCTTGACAAGTTTGGGTATCCTGTGATAACACTTTCTCTTTAAATGTCACAGACTTCCGGGACTTTGCTTTCACCTCCGATTCCCCTTATTTTGGAAAACACTAAAATAACTTCTTATCAAAACTTACCATCCTGCCTTCATTTTGCACACACCAGCCTCAGGTTTCATCTTTATTTTCCCCAGCAAGACTCCTCTAACACTGTGTCCTAGAAAATATTGACCTAAACAGACCAATTTGTTTTCCTGTCTGCAGTGAGCTGTTGTTCACTGTCATGTGCTGTTTAGGTCATCCTTAAGACATCTGGGTGCTGGTGTGGGTCTAGCCATGAATGAGGGGTAAAATGTGAATGAAGGAGATAAGAGAAGGTCCAGAAAAGGTCTGTTGGTATATTCAGGTAGTGGCCTCTAATTGTGTCAAACAGGGTCTAGCTTGTCCTCCCACCCAGTGCCCGTTGTAGCTCTGAGTAATGGTCATAATCTGGAGTCCAGCAGATGGATTAATTCCTTAATTAATGCCACACTTGGGGCCTTGACACAGTCACTGTAAAGTAAATTGTTGCCAGGAATCAGCTTCTAAGAAGGAGCTATTTACTGGTGTTCCATAGTGGATCTGAAGTAGAACTGGACAGGTAGTCACTGCAGTTCCATGTCTCATTCCCAGTGTCATTCAGGGATTGCAGTTCAGACTGGAAAGCACGTAAAAACAGTGTCAGTGAAGTGCTTGCAAATATCCCTGGAAGTGTTCCAGGCCAGGTTGGACAGGGCTTGGACCAACCTGGTCTACTGGAAGGTGTCCCTGCCCATGGCAGGGAGTTGGAACTGGATGGTCTTTAAGGTCCCTGTGATTATGATTCTGTGAAATACTTTACTTTTATATCAGTTAAATCCATGTTCTGCATCAATGCTTTGATCTCTGCTTTTTAAGAAGATGTTTCAAGATCCCATGTGCATTTTGAACAAGTAGTTTTATGACGGCTTTGGGAAGATTCAGCAGTTCACTGTGCAGCTGTAGAAGGATTATTAATGTGGGAATGTTCCTTGTTGTCTGGAAGACTTAACTAAAAGCACCCTGAGATTGGGACTATAATTATCAACTGAGATCAAACATTACTATGAAAAATAAAGGCATTTTTTATGCAGTTATACCTGCCTTAAGAGAAGTGAAACAGCCGTAGTCCAAAGATGACTGTACTGGCTTAAAGTATTCTTTCTGTTCCTGTTTCTTTGCATTTGCATAGCCTTCAGTAAAATACAGGAATTTTGGGTTCTGTTCTTTGGTTTATATGCCCAGCTCTTCTAGTAACACTTTAATTTGTGTTCATTTTTTAATGGTAACTGTACAATTTTAGGATGAGCTCTCTGATGTCAGCCAGACAGGCTCCAAATGTACTACTCCAGCATCCACAGCTGCTTCAGATGTGCCTGTGCTGCCTGCTGAAACTCCTCAGAAGGAAAATGTTGAAGGGCTCGCAAAGGACACAGAGATGTCGAATGAGAAGGTGGACATAAGCAAGAATATTGAAGTACAGGCAGCTCAAGAGACAAGAAATGTGTCCACTGGTGAGCTGCTTTAAATTCTTAGTGTATGATTACTGTGGACCTCATATTTAATCAGTTATTAAATATCTTGTTGTGCCATAAAGGAGAAACGTTGGGGTTTTTTACTTAATATTTTGAGGAGTACAGAATATTGATAAGAGAGAAGTCTGTTGTTTGTTGGTGGCTTTAGTCTCTTTTTCTTCAGAATTGAAATTATTTATGACATTTCCTTGAAGTGGAACTTAGCTAGACACAAAAAGGCATGAGATGATAGACATCTTGGTTCCAGTTGCAGAAATAGTGGGAAATAACTACTGTTGGATGACTTATGTTAAATTCAAGAGAGACTTGGAAATTCCAGTGTCTGCCATAGAGTATCAAAATCTGCAGATTTTCTCATTTAATTACCTCGATAAGTTTTTGATCAGAAATCTAATGAGTTGGTGATTGATCAATAACAACTACATGTGGTTCATGTCATGGTGATGTTGTTTATGGAGCTGTACCACTTGCTTTGCCTCAGGGGGAAATGAAAATGAAGAAAAATCTGAAGTTCAGGCAATCATTGAGTCAACTCCAGAGTTGGATATGGATAAAGATCTCAGTGGATATAAGGGTTCCAGGTAAGTTGTGTGCTGTGATTTGAGTAAGAAGACAAATTTTAGAGTGTATTAGGTTTCAGTTTGGAACTTGTAATTTGTTAAGAAATTTTACCAGACTAAGATCCTGCATTATGTAATGAATCTCCTACTTCTGTGACCTTATTTCCCCAAATTCCTCAGGAGGTTTTAAATGCAACAGAAGTTCTTTGTTCTATTGTTAAACCTGATGAATGTTCAGGGTATTTCATGCTATAACAGACTTAAGAGTACTTAAATATTCTTTACGTATTTCCAAGCAAAGGGTCTGTTCCGAAAGGCCTTTTCTTCCTAGATGAAGATTTCAAAGTACTAGCAGTTTCTAAACTAGACCCTTGTGTCTTCACCTGTATCTTTAAAATCTGGATTTATGACTGGCTTTGCAAATATTACAGCATTTATTTATCAGATTCTGGTGGTGGAATCCCGGTTTTGACAGAACTTTTGTCTGAGTCTGCTCCCTTTCAGGCTTTTGCTTGTGAAGGGTAACATTTCTTTCCAAAGCTCTATAGCCCCATAAAAATAAACAAGTGCTGTTTTAGTAGCCAGGGGTGCCTGATCTTTTAGGTAAGCCCTAAACAATTCAGGGTGTAGTCACAAATCCTTCAAATACATTTTGTGTCTATGTGTTTCATTCTTGTGACGAGATGGAAAAAATTACCTTGTACAGGGAATGTTAATGGTGTAAGAGCTTTGTGTGAAAGGAACCACTTCTCTGGCCAGAGGAATATTTTGATCTCTGACTACTGGTTCTTGCATTCTTGTTATATTAAATGACTTCCAGTTCGGCTGAGCTGTCTGTTCTTTAGGCATTTGAACTGACTAAGTCCTGATGGGGCTGAATTTCTGCAGGCCAGAACTTGATATGCTTTAATTTATTGAAATCCTGACCAGCTCGATACGAGCACCCATGTCAAGTTTTGGATCTTGATGCCAACGTAGTATTTGAAAATAGAATCTAGGACTTGTAAGGCAACTGAAAGCTGCTGACAATTTTACTGGGTTTTGGTGGGGGTAACAAATGAACTATTGGTAAAGATGCAGAGAAAACTTTCTTCATGGTGGGAATGTTTTCTTTCTGCTTTTTCATGCCTTGTTTAATTCCCTGAGCAGCACTCCTACCAAAGGCATCGAGAACAAAGCGTTTGACCGTAACACAGAGTCACTCTTTGAAGAGCTGTCATCTGCTGGTTCTGGCCTAATTGGAGATGTGGATGAAGGTGCAGATTTGCTGGGTAAGGAAGGTTATTTAAAGATGCAGCGTACAGGAATTTTCCTTGTTAGTGGAGTGCTTAATTGTTCTTGCTTGATTTATTGTTAGGCTTCATTTGCATTAAAATCGTTTGAGTAGCATCCTAAGGTAGTCATTGGAATTCAAACAGGAGAAAGTGTTTGTTCTTTCTTTCAGTAAAACTTTAATCTTTTGGGGCATTTCTTACACTATTCCCTATTTCATTTCTCCCTGCGTTCTCTGACACCAGGATTTTATCTCAAGGAAGGATTTTTGCCTTCAACTAGTTTTAGGTAGTTTAATTCAGATTGTGCCTGATCTGTAATGGCCTGGCTTTATCACCTCTTTAGGGATTTTAACTTCAAAGAGAATTGCAGCAAAATGCAATGGTGGTAATTTGAGAATCAAACCATTAATTGAAAGGGAGGGGAAACCCACATTTCTCTTCCCTGTCCAAGCAGCTTTCTGTTACTTCTGTGCTGACTGAACAAAGTGTGAGTTTGGGGAACATGAGTTGATCAAGAGCAAAAAGGTCATGAGAAGAATGATCTTTCTATAAACAACATAACAAGATATTTATGGCCATATCATTGTTCAGGCCTCATTTTGAAATAATGCAGGCTGGTACTATGGAATGTATGAAATGCAGATGCTTCTCTTGGGTGTTTTAGAAATGGGCTGTGTAGAGACAATCAGCAGCTTGTTTGCTTCTGTCCTCTGACCCAGCAAAAATACAGATTGTTAGCACTGGTTAGAACTCCTGTGTGCAATCTGGATTTCTGGTTGTTTAGTGTTTCACCAGAAACATGTTTTACATCAGGCAGGTGACATTTCTGCAGTGTGTTACTCACTGGGAGTAATGGGCCCATCTCCAGTCTGAGATGGTTTTTCTTTGTTGTCACTCTGCTGAGCAGTGAGGATCTCCACATCCTTACTGGAGCATACTTCATCCAAAACTCTTGTCACTCCATTGTCACAGGGACAACTAATCACACATTCTGCATGCAAAAATACAGGTACTGGAGAAGTAATAACATAGAGCAACTTCCATACCTTAGATGATGTGATAAATTGATTAAACCAATCAAATTACTGTCAGACTGTCCTGATCACAGTGCTTTGTTTTCCGTGGGCCAAAATTAACCTTATGCTATAACTTATCAAAGGTTTGTCACTGACTTTATTACCATTTTCTGTAAAACTGCTGCTGGAAGCACCAGCCTGTGCAGGCTAAGCACAGGATGATACCAGAGTTTGTTATGCAGAATGTGCTGGTCTCAAATTTTTACTGTAGAACTGTCATTTCACTTTGAGGACAATCATAGTCCAAACAGTAGCTGAAAATCCACATCTGCATCCAGGATAGTTGGTGTTTTTCAAGCATTTGGATCTGTTCTGAGTGAGCATTAAACTTCAGTTTGGAGTTCTGTCAAAGTAGTTAATTGGGATTCTCTAATCTGTTTTCTCTTGGGCTGCATACCCAGGGGAATATTCTGGTGTGTATGCTTCTTTTTTAAAAAAATCTTTGAAATCTGTTGCTTCTCCAGTCAGGCATTCTTGGCTGCTGCTCTCATAAAATACATTTCTCTGCATTTTTTTTCCTGCTTGGTAACTTTTTTTTTTTTTTTGCCTTTGCACTCTGGCTTTCTAATTTTTGTTCTTGCATTATAAAGGATCCTGAAACCTGTTGGAAATGATCCTACCTACTTTTATCTGTGAATACTGAAAATGTTTAAAAAGCAATAGCTTCTTGAACAAAAGCTCATGATGACTGTAGTGTAGGGGATTTCTCCAGATATTCATGAAGTTAACAATAGCTGATCTAAGTTGCTTCACTATTAAATGTCATTTACTTTTAATACAAAACCCAGAGAGGGAAATTTCAAGAGGCAACTTTGACTTGCATGTCTATTTATAGATACCTTTTTTCTTTGTTATCCAAATATCTTTTAAGTCCTCTGTTACCAAAGTTTCTTAGAAGATTGTGTTCCTAAAGTATTTTAAAAGGCCTCCACCATTAAGATACCTTTCTCATTCATTATGTTAGTCTTGAATTAACATAATTTCTGCTATTATCACTGTGGTAATTATTTTGCTGTGAAAAATGCAAAATAATTATTCTCTCCTGGAAGTTTCTTTCTAAAATCCTGCAAATTATACGAGGTGTGCCAAAAATAGGGTAAGAAATTGATTTTCAGAAGTTTAAGTAACCTCAAAGTGGCTACATAAGAAGATAGGTTCACTTTTTTCCATAGTAGTAGATTAATTGGAAATGTTTCCTGAATGGATTAGCATTTCTTCCAAGTACTGTGCTTCTAAATTATTTCACAGAAAATGAGAGACTTTATGACTGATTTTTATGAGAGGTCTAACCATTAGAAATGGTTGTGACAGACTTAATTTCTTCAACATCTGTCCTTCTTACAAATCCTGCTTCTAATCACATCACATTCCACTTCAGACTTTTGGTGGTGGCTTTGTTTTAATTCGCTCTTACTTCATAAGTCTAAATTTTTTATTGTTCTTCGCTCATACTACACCTTACATGAAATGTTTCTTGTTCTTGTTTTTGCTCTACATGGAATGCATGGGCATTAAAGACCATAATTTCTTTGGTAAGGTATCATTTGCTCTGGGGAAATCTGCAGGGCTTTCACAATCTGAGCTTTATTCAGCATGTCTTGTGTCTATAACTGATATACTTTTGTATCTAATGTGGTATAAAAGACAGTTGAGCATTTTAAACTTAATGTTTTGTGGACTAATACTTCTGCAGTATATGCTGTGTTTGGGTTTTGACTTAGTACTGTAACATCTTCCAAATATATAGGGTAGGTGGAGGCAGCACTGGTCACTAACCAGGGATGCCTTTAATTGAAGTCAAACTGGGAGTAGGTGGAGGGGAAAGCTAATTATAGAAGGTAGGTTGGACCTGGAACTTCAGATAGCTCACAGTTCTCCTTACAAGTTTGTCATACTTAAAATTGAGTTGGCTTTAGACAATGGCAAAACATAAGTTTCATGAAAACATCCATTTTATTTGCTAATTTCATGTGTTTGTTTCCTTTGGAAAGGAATGGGACGGGAGGTTGAAAACCTTATTTTGGAAAACACTCAGCTGTTGGAGACAAAGTAAGTGAGACTGTTTATGTAAAAATACTGCCTTTGTTATTTCATTGTATCTTCAATATCTTCATACACAGTCGAAATTATACAGATGTGCTTCCAGTTCTAAGAGTAGTGCTGATATGAGCATTTTGAATTTGTAGGTGTATTTGGCTAAATATATAGCTGAGTTGGTATTCTTCTAGAAATTAAGGACCTAAGAAGCAAAAGCTTCTTTTATCCTTGTAAGGCTACAAGAAATGCAGTGCTCTGTCCTAATGAGGTCAATTCCCTGTCAGAACAGCTGTAAGTGCAGAAGCAAATCCATTGGAGCACTGTGGAGGAGTTTATTCCAAGCAAAGTGATTTATCAATACTTTTTTCTAATACAGGGGTGTGAATGTCTTTGAACATTTATGATCTGGGGGGAGCAGGGTTTGATCTCTTAGAAAGCTGTACCTTTTTGCAGCAGCTTTTATGAAATGTGTAGGTCTTCAGGAATAAAATCAGGCTTGAAGCTGAACTATGAGACCACGATCATCCTTGTAATGGTGTATTTTCCATGTTTGTGCAGAAATGCACTGAATGTAGTGAAGAATGATTTGATAGCAAAGGTGGACGAATTGACCTGTGAGAAGGATGTACTACAAGGTGAACTGGAGGCTGTAAAACAAGCAAAACAAAAGCTTGAAGAGAAGAACAAGGAACTGGAAGAAGAGCTGAGAAAGTAAGTTTAATTCCTTGGTTGTGAAAAAGAAAGAAAAAACCCAACTGTGATATTTAATGCAACTGTTTTTTATTTTGTATTTAGAGCTCGTGCAGAAGCAGAGGAAGCAAGACAGAAAGCTAAAGAGGATGATGATGTAGGTGTATGTGTGTGTGTGTATTTGTGTGTGTGATTCACAGTGGGACATTAAAAGTCCACATGTTTAGTGAGTGCTGCCAAGCTTTACTGCTTAATAAGTGTCAGTAAAGTTTCTCCATGAATAGAAAAGACAGAAGATCTAAAGAGCACAAGTAAACTTTAACTGACATGATTAGTTTTCCTGCTTTCCTCTCTGCCCATTACTGTGTCACATTCAGATTATATTGGATACAAAGGATGGGAGGAGAGGAAGATAAAATTGAGTTAGTTTTACAAAGCCCCAAATGGTTTGGAATCTGGAACTGTGGCCTGAGCTGACTCCTGTGGGAAGGCAGAGGGTGACTCTGCAAGGCCCTGCTGTTCTCCTTTGTTCCTCCATGTCTGCTTTGCTGTGTGCCCAGAGCGATGTCCCCACGGCGCAGCGGAAGCGTTTCACCCGGGTGGAGATGGCCCGTGTCCTGATGGAGAGGAACCAGTACAAGGAGAGGCTGATGGAGCTCCAGGAAGCTGTGCGATGGACTGAGATGATCAGGTGAAAGGCTCTTTTAAAATCTTTGGCAGAGCTCCTTGGATTTTACAGCCTCCTCATTTTTAGCTGCAGGGTGATCTGGTCAGTAGGTTAATTGCCTTCTGCTTGTCTCCCTCATGCCCACGAATAACTTTGTTTTTTAAATTATGGGCATATAACTTGTCAAAATGGGTTCTTGGTGAGACCTCAGTGAAAACTTGTTGCTTCATAGGATGCAAAATAAGCATCCCTTGAAGAAATGTGTGTATTTTGGAACAGTTACAGAAGCTGATAATTGTAGATACCCCATCCATACCAGAGTCAGTGGTGCTGCCTGCTGGCCACGTACAGCAATGGCACTTGATTGTTCCCATTGTCCTCATGTCTGTGAGCCTTTGGAAAAATGCATATTCCCAACAGATGTGGCTTGTTTTTCTATAGCTATTGTCTGCTGTAAAAACCCTCTCCTATCTCTGTTAATGCATCTGTGACTTCAGGAACACTCACTTTATCACTTACTTACTGATATGTTGAAGAATTAGAGGCTTTAAAACAAAAAGCAATGGTTAAAATATTAAGAAATGGGAGGCAGAAGAATTTAAATGGTTTGCTGCTTTCTTTTAGCTGTTTTCATTGCAAAGTATTACACAGGTTTGTCTCTTCTGTCTGAAAAGCACTCCCCAAACACAACTGGTGTTTGGGATGCAAAGAAACGTGGATGGAGTATATTATGTAGTTTCAGTTGATCTTGTGGGAATTTCAGTTCTGGTCAGAATAGAAGTGCCAATGTGAAGAAACAGGCTTTGTTACTTTTGATATGTTATCCTTTTTTAAAAAAATTAGAGTTACACCCTATTCTGTTCCTTTCCCTTTTTTAATTGGTGCTTACTCAGTAAACTTGGAATTTATTTCTTGTAGAGCATCGAGAGAAAATCCAGCCATGCAAGAGAAGAAGAGATCGAGCATTTGGCAGTTGTAAGTATTGAAACACAACTCACTGGCAAAAATAGATAAAAGACTCTAACCAATTAGCTGGCACATTTGTGTATGTTAGCTAATTATCCTCTAAGATGTCTTAATTGTTCTCCTCTTGTTACCCAGCATGCCAGCTCGGTAAGACTGGTCTAGAAGACAGAATGTATCGTAAGCTGCATCACATGGTTGTGCACTTTGTGAAGTTAAATGCCAAAGTGCTTGATTTTTAATTTCGTTTTTCTAGCTGAATATGCATCAGGACTCTTGTCCTGAACATTTTTCTGGATTCTTTTTTATGATGAACAGTAGAAACCTGAATAGCATGTGTGGATTGCATTTATTTCAACTTCCTTTTCCTCTGTGAAGTACAGCTTAGTGATTGTTACATTGTCCTTGCTAACTTCAAGCTCTTTAAATCTAAACCATTGGTTTTCACAACAAGATATTTGTCCAATAATGCTTTTGATGTTGTGGTTTGCTGATAACTATTCTATCTTTTTGCCCAGAAAATGGTGGGGTTTTTAAAGTGCTCTCTGCATGAACTAATGTGCTTCATAAACCTGCCTTCCAGGTGTGATGTTCACATCCTAATATTTGTTGGTTCCCTGTAGATGTTAATTCAAGATGAAGCCCCCGTTAAATTTGATGAAGAAGTGGGATAATAATTCTTTAGGAATTTTTCTGACTGACATGAATTTTTGTGCTTTGAGGGTGTTGCTGAGTGTGTGGTGGCTGCTGCTATGTTGGGCTCCAGTTTCTTAGTTTAACTGTCTTGAGCAGGCTGGCATATGCACTGTTTTGCCTGCATAGTCAAATCTGGATGTATCTGACAAATCTTGACTCTTTTTTTTTTTTTTCTTTCTTCTAGTTTTAGCAGGCTCTTCAGTTCCTCCAGCAATACAGCAAAGAAACCAGAACCTCCTGTCAATGTTAAATACAATGCTCCAACCTCGCACATTACTCCGTCAGTCAAGAAAAGAAGCAGCACCTTATCTCAATTACCCAGTGACAAATCTAAAGCCTTTGAATTCCTCAGTGAAGAGTAAGACATTTTAGTTTTCTAATACTAGATATGCTCTATCAAGTGTTTACTCTTTTAGTCCTCTGAGATTTAACATGCTGCTAAGTGTGATGTTCTCCTGAAGTGAGTGCTGATACATAAGAACTCAAGACAGTGCAGGCTGAAAGGTGCAGCAGTGGGTGAGTACTCTGGATACCTGACAGTAATATTCTGCTTGGTAAATGTCACTGTCTTTCATAAAAGTGCATTTAGGCACAGGAGGCAGCACTAAGTACACTTCTATAGGCAAGTTTTGTAGCTAAGCAATAACTGTACAGGTACTTCAGTGGAAAATAACATGAGTCAGGCTAACAAGCATCTGTAATTATTTTTTTTTCTCCTATACTTCTCTTTGACAATATATTCTTTTGATGTACAACTTTTAAAGCTTCTAGTAGAGGCACATAACCCAAGTTAATTTTCTGTAAGGATCCTGGCAACAGACTTTCTGGTTGTGCCTGTCTTTTACTGGTCCCTTAGAAACAGCCCACAGGAGACCTGGGGATGTCTCTGGTAACCAAGTGCTTCCACAGAGCTCTTGATTATTGAGTTTAACAGCAACTCCCGTTGCACAAAGAATTCTAAAGAGGTTTTTCAATAATGTTTCTTCTCCAGAACTGAAGCCAGTTTAGCCTCACGCAGGGAGCAGAAGAGGGAGCAGTATCGCCAGGTGAAAGCACACGTTCAGAAAGAGGATGGCAGGGTGCAAGCATTTGGCTGGAGTCTACCTCAGAAGTACAAACAGGTATCATGTTTTCATGTGTAAGGGTGACAACTTCATGTTTTGGGACATTTGAATGGAATATGATTTCACAGCTTGTGTTTGAGTGATTCCGGCAATTTTTTTGTTGAACTTTGCAGTAAAGAATCTTTCTAGGAAAACAACAATGCAAAACTCTTAATCTTGTTTAGTGAAGTCTGAGCAACTGATTCCAAAGACTGTAAAAAAGCTTTTCCATTCTGGTTTTTTTGGTTTGGTTTTTTTTTTAACCTAGGTGGCAAATGGTGGCCAGGGTGAAAATAAGATGAAAAACTTGCCTGTACCTGTTTACCTGAGACCTTTAGATGAGAAGGATACCTCTATGAAGGTAGGATATTTCCAGTGGTGATAGAGAGACTTGGACTACCTGTAGCTTGAATATTTTTAACTTAGACTAAATTATGTTCTTTTTGAAATTAAGTAGTTTCTTTTTAAAGCACAGTAAAGAAGAATTCAAGCTTCAGTAGAAATGTACATGACTTTAATTGTAATGAATTCCTTAAAATGGACTGCAGTTATACAAAATGTTGGCATTACTTAGCATATTTAACAATGGTTGTGTCTCTTTTTTTTTTTTAGTCTAGAATTCAAGTGAAATATTTATTTTTCTTCCCAGCTCTGGTGTGCTGTAGGGGTGAACCTGTCAGGAGGGAAAACACGGGACGGCGGGTCTGTGGTTGGTGCCAGTGTGTTCTACAATGATGTGACTGGTGTGGATGCAGATGGCAACAAGCAGCAAACAGGATCTCAGAGTAGCTTAGATAAACTAGACCAGGAGCTCAAGGTAAGGTCCCTGTAAAGACATTTAATAAATTTATATAGTTAAACATCTTTATCTGTAGAATAATAAAGTGTTTTGTAATCAGGCTTATGGTAACAAATAGATTTTTCTTGGTAATCATCAACCCAAGATAGTTGGGTTATTGAATCCAACTACAAAAATAGTGTGCCAGCTTGTTGGCAAATCTGAGGAGTAAATAAATTTTACATCAAAATGATGCATTGCTTATGCCACTGCTGCCTCCTTTAAAAAACATTTATGACAAAACTGTTCATGTTCTGACTGCCATGAATGGAATTCATATTAAGGGTATAAAAACAAAGACTTTAATCTTTGGGACATCACATTAATCTGTGGCTACACTTAGTATGGCAGCTGGCATGTCAGCAGTGTTCGTATTTCTAACTAGAATTGTGCAGTATAATTATTTTCTATGTGTTTTATGCAAATATGAAATATGAGGGAGGTTTATATTTTAAATTCATAGAGAACAAGTAGCTCCATGTAATTTTACAATGGCACCGAAGATATTTAACTTACCATATATTTATGTATACTTCTGTAGTTGAAAATGTAAGAACATGAAAGATCAAAGGTAGTAGTTTTATTGTCCCCCTTCTTGTTGTTCATTTCTGTTCTGCCTTTATTCTCCTTCAGGATCAGCAGAAGGAACTGAAACATCAGGAAGAATTATCCAGTCTAGTTTGGATCTGTACTAGCACACATTCTGCTACAAAAGTTATCATAATTGATGCAAATCAACCAGGAAATATTCTGGACAGTTTCATTGTTTGCAATTCTCACGTGCTTTGTATTGCCAGCGTGCCAGGTAAAGACCTGGGATGTTTAGTTCCTCCTTTTTTATTTCTTATTCAGATTTTTCTTGTGCTGAGTGAAAACCCAAAGATTTGTGAATTGGTGTGATAAAAATGCTACAGCAACAGAGCAATAGGAAGTATTTAGTTATACCAAAAACTATTGCATTTCTACTTTACTGTTCCGCTCTTTAGTTGGCTCTTGGCCTAAACTAACTCAAAGGTAGAGAGATGTCAGCAGCCAAGAGTAACTATTTTATTTGATGTGTTATAAATTGTGCAATAGCAAGAGTGCTTCATGGAACTGTGAACATCACAAAAAGAACAATGTAGTTTGCTTTTTTGATCTCTTCAGCCTCTTGAAGATAAGTAGCAAGTCTTGGAGCTTCCTGCAGAGGGAATCCTTGTTGCATTGAGAATATTATAAGTCTTAAAAGTATGAAGGGGTTGTACAAGAGAAAAACCAGCTTTTCTTCCAGAACAAAGGATGTATTGCAGCTAAATTCTTTGTAAATATGTAGGCAGGTATCCCCGCATATGTGCATTGTTATGAAATCTCATTTTAATAGAAAATGTAATTAAAATTGAAATAAGCTGTTTGGAAAACTGCAGATTGAATTATGTTGTATGACAATTCAAGTGTGCAGCATATGTAGGTATTGCCTTTGTTTTGTGAGCTTTGTGACAATATCTTTTTTATATTTGTTGATCATGCTAAAATAAGCTTGTAGATAAGTATCTGCACGTTTGATCTCAGGTGCTGGAGATTTCATTCAGTTTGAAGTTCAGATAGATAAGTGACTCAGCTTTATCCCTGTGAAAAACACATGGGTTTAATCTCTTCCAGGGGCAAGGGAAACAGACTATCCTGCAGGAGAGGAAGGGGCTCAGGAAGCAGATCCCAGTCAAGTGGACAAGTCCTCTCTGTGTGGCAGCATGACCAGCAACAGCTCTGCTGAGACCGACAGCCTGCTGGGGGGCATCACCGTGGTGGGCTGCACTGCTGAGGGGCTCCCGGGGGCACCTGCAGCTCAGGATGCCAACGGGGGCTCCCCAGTGGCAGAGAAACAGTCAGGTATGAAAACATCACAGCCCTGTCAGGGATGGCCAAACACCTTCGGGTGTAACTGAAAATTAACGGTGAAACTGTAATATAATAGTGTGTCTGTAAGGTGGGGTAGCATAAAACAAATATTCTGTGGCCCATGAGTCTGGCATTCTTGCAGTGTGTAATTGTTGCTGAAAACTCCGTGGAGGTGATACTAACGTTTGCTTTCTTGCAAATGTTTTTGAGAGAACTCTCTTGTGCATGGTTTAAAGAGAGCTTTTAATTTATTCAGTACTTGAAGTGCAGATCTTGCCAACAAATGACTGGAGAGAAGGTGAATAAATGCCTTGAATTTTGTCAAGTCTTAGTAGAGATTTAAGTGAAGCTGCTTATTTTGTAGACATTCTTACTGTTTTCTGTCCTATGCCCTTCAGAGCTGTATGGTGATGTGACTGGCAATGGGTATGGGGTGGTTGGATTTGTTCACTGCTGTTCTAGTTAATCACTTAAAGGACAATCTGTGCCATCAGTCGCTGGGTTGATACATTAAGTATTTAAATTTAAGTATTTCAAGTGCATTTGACGTTTGTTTATAGAGTACAACTGGGAAAGTTTGGGCATTTCTGATGTGATTTTCTTGTTAGATGAAATATGAGATCTGGATTGTGACTGTCTGGTCACTTCAGTTTCAAGTATGAAGCTCTGGCTGTTTTAAATAATTGAGAATTCTGTCGCAGTTGTTAAAAGTTTTTCAAATTTTTTTTTTGTTCACATAGATACTGCAAATGAAAATAATTTAGTAGATGAGAACATTCCAACAGCAGAGGAGGCAACAGAAGCAACAGAAGTCAATGCAGGGACAGGAGAAGACACAGCTGATATTGCACAAACTGGAGTCTACACAGAGCATGTCTTTACAGATCCTTTGGGAGTACAGCATACAACAGAAGCATCTCCAGTGTACCAGCCTAAGTACATAGTCTCAATCCTCATACCTCTTAAAATGTATTTAAAATGAAAAATATAATGTTTGTGGGAACATAGCATGGAGACAAAATGACTACTTTTTTTTTTTCTTGTTCAGTTTATTGAGGTTTATGTAAGTAGTCTTGGTACAAGACATGCTATGCCTTGTGACTCTTCTGCTGTTCCTCAGAGATCAACAATATTGACAGGCTTGAATGGAACCTAATTTTCCTTGTATAAGAAAATGTCCACTTGAAGAAATTCATTGTTATTGTCACTTCATCTGTATCGTATTTTCATGCACAGTTACACCTTAAGTACTTCAAAAGCCAGTGTAGGAATTAGCAGCAATGAAGTAAATGCCTAGGTTATAGCCTGAGTGATCTGTGCACTTCATTAAATGTATCTTAACTGGGTTTTTTTTCTAGTACTGAGTCAGAGTTATATAAAGATGTTGCAGTTTTGCCAAATGAGCAAGATCTAGTGAGAGAAGAAGCACAGAAAATGAGTAGCCTTTTACCGACCATGTGGCTTGGAGCACAGAATGGATGGTAAGGAAGTGATAATCTTGTTAAACTTATTTGTAATAATTGCTTTAAACTTGCTTCTTGTGCCTACAGGCCTGATAACTGTCTGGAGTCAAGATTAAGGGCAGGAAGATCTCAAGGGAGCCAAAACCTCGTACGCTTTGCTGCATTTAGGCATTATAGAATTCAAAGAAAGTATTGTAGGTGGTTAGCAAGCTCTTTTTGGTGGATAACACTTTCATCTGCAGAAAAGTTTTGTGGGTTTTTTGTAGTAAAAGAAATAGTTATGGTCTGATAATTCCATAACTTTCAGTATTTTATTATGCTAGAAAAATATATTGTACTTTTTACTACAAATGGATCTGCAAAGAGGTTTGTAATGCTTTAGGCCTTTGAAAAACCCATTCTGCTGCTCATGCAGTTCTTCCTTTCAGTCTGTACATAGTTTCCAGTGGAAGATGAAAACTTATTTTCCCTTTGATTGTGGATTTCAGTTGTAGGGGTTTTGCTTGTGGTTGTTATTGTCTGGTAGTGCTTTTAATCCCTCCTGATTTGTCTTTGCAGCCTGTATGTTCATTCGTCAGTGGCCCAGTGGAGGAAATGTGTTCATGCCATTAAACTTAAAGATTCTATTCTCAGTATTGTGTAAGTCCTGAAAGAATGTCATGTAAATCATAATGAATTTCTGTTAAAATACTTTCAAAGTAGTTTTTTATTTCCTCCTCAGATATTGGGAATGTCAGTTGCCATAACTGCCTGCATGCTCTTTGAGGGACAGTGGAAAACATTCGGGGAGTGAGGAAAATGAAAGGAACCTTGTATCTGTTGGAAATATGTAGCCCAAATGATGAGCTGTAGCTGTTTACTCAAAACAGTTACAGGTTCTATCCATGATGTTTTCTTCAGGCATTGTAGCTAGCTATATTTCAAGATTTTTGAACTGGATTTTGACACCTTGCTACATCCCTTTTCTTGAGCTATATTGTAGAAATCAAAACAGTAGGGCTAACATGGCTGTAAAAATATGCTGTTTATACCTTACTTTAAACTTGCCCTCTGAGCAGTGCAGTCTAACAGTTCCTATTGTTGTGCCTCCTTTTTTCCCCAGACATGTAAAAGGAATAGTGTTGGTTGCACTGGCTGATGGAACACTGGCAATCTTTCACCGAGGAGTTGGTAAGCATTCTGTTAGATCTGGAAACCAGTAAAGCTGTAACAGTATTCAGGAAAGAAATGTGCCATTTCTGAGTAGTGTTTCGATAATGTATTCCCCAATGGGAATGTTTTTTACAGGTTACCTTGAGAAATCTTTCTAGTTATTTCAGTTGCAGATTCAAGTACAATTTTTGCACTGTCCTGGTGCATTAATGGAATTTTTGCTCGCTCTGAATTGGGGAATGGGATATATCTGAGCTAAATAGTGAAAAGCCACTTGAAAGTCCACTTTGATTATCATTTCTCTTGCTTTTTCGTTATGCTCAATAGTTGTGTCTTCTGTTTAATTAGTGTTAATTGTCTCTGACCAAGTCCTTCAAGGAGACTTTTTTAAGCATCCCTTCAGAATTTCTGCCCAAACCACTTCTGAACCAGCTCCAGAAATAGGACCTGGAGGGGAAAGTCTCCCTATGAGCAGCTGGAACTTATCTGTTGGCTTGTTTCTATTCGTTTGCTCCTTTCCTTGTGATGTTTAAATCCCTATGCTCGGCATTTAAAAGAAATAAAGAGGTTGCACAACACTAATGCAAATACTGGGAAAGATGCATCTGGGATGAAGTTATATTTTTAGTGGTTTTGTTTTATTGGTTTTTTTTTAAGAACTCACTGTAGTAGCTTACAATCCTTAAGGATCTTTAATGAATGTCAGTGATGATCTGGGGCTTAGCTCTGTCTACAGAAGAATTTTACTTGGTGTTGAATGAGCAAATTTAGTATGCTTTTAGAAGATTTCAGGGGCCTTTTTTTACGATCTTGCAGCATATTTAACATAAAATCTTGCTGCACTGGCCAGCATCTCCATGTTCAGCCAAGGCAGCAAGTGCCTCAGGCTGCGTGTTGTCATGTGCACTGGTGCCTGGCCAAGCAGTGCATTTAGCACTGGGTAACTTGCTGTTTTAAGAAATGTTTTGCTGTGTTTTGAACGTGAATCATTGTACCACCTTATTAAAAAAAGTAGCATTCAGGATACCAGTAGTTCCTATAACTAGTTGCTATTTAATGAGGAGCCAAGCCATGAATTTGTATTGACTTATCCAGATTATTACAGTGCTTTTAAAAAATTAGGCCGTGTACTTTTAAGTTATTCTTGAACTCATAGGAACCAATGTTTAGTTTTGCTTTTTCTTTTCCTTCTGCTTTCCAAGATGGACAGTGGGATTTGACAAACTATCACCTCTTAGACCTGGGCCGGCCACACCACTCAATACGGTGCATGACAGTGGTACATGACAAAGTCTGGTGTGGCTACAGGAACAAAATCTATGTTGTTCAACCAAAGGCCATGAAAATAGAGGTAAGCTAAAATGGTGATGAGAACAATTAAATGGTGTTTTAATGCTGCAGCTCAAACTGCAGAGTAACTCCAGAGAACACCTGTTTTGTTCCTCAGTACAGAAAGAAGCAACCAAACAAATTTGTTTTGGGAAATCTTGTTACGTTTTCCTAAGATGTTTTCACTGTTTTGGAAGACTTTTAAATGAGGCAGTTCTCAGTTATTGAAACCAATTTTTGAGTGGTTTAGTTCTTCACCTCTAGCTGACCAGGAACTGGAAGTGTCCTTGTGCAGAGCTTGTGAGACAAGCTCCCAACATACTCTGTGTGTGCCTCATTTTATTCTCCACCTACCTGTAAACTTCTCTATAATCTGTCTTTGCATACTTTAGGGGTTTGTGACTTAATCTTGAATGTGCTCTCCCTCCAGTTAGAGAGTAGTTTGTTTATGTAGGGTGTGTAATGTTCTGCAGTGTCTTATCTGTACCTGACATCTCGAGTGCAGAAGGTGGCTGGGGTTTCTGCAAGCCTTTAGCAATATTAATGCTTCAGCTTCTGCTCATTGGCCTGAGACGTGATCCAGATCTTTTGAGGTTGACTGCTCAGCAATTCTGAAAATAATAACCACCCAATTAATAAGCTGTTTTTGTGAAGGCTGTGTATATGTGGAAAAAAATGAAATGAAGTTCATGCAACAGTGACATTGATTGTTTTGCTGGTGGATAGTGTGTATTTTGCACGGGTGGTTTTGTATGTAAGAGTAAGTCATGACAGAACTAGGAAGAGAAGCACTTTTTGGGCCCATGTATCTTGTGCTGTGACAGCAGGACCTCAGACCAAAAAGGCTTCAGGTTGAAGGGAGGCAGAAGTCAGAGCAGGCTGGGATGTGATGTGTAAATGAAGACATAGTAGGAAACTACAGCTTTAAGATCAAACCCAAGGAAAGGAATCAGCAATTTTACTATTACTTTACCAGCACCATATGGTAGTTGTAACTAAGCTAAATATGTATCTTGTGATCTTGCAGATCAGAGGGTTGTGGTTGACTTAAGAAAATTGCTGGTACAGGCGGTCTGAGAGTAACAGAGCAATCTTTCTTACTCTTTCCCGTGTTTCATCTTTTGAATTTGAATGAAACTCCACTGTTTCATAGAAGTCATTTGATGCCCACCCAAGGAGGGAGAGCCAAGTGAGGCAGCTGGCCTGGGTGGGCGATGGGGTCTGGGTGTCCATTCGCCTGGACTCCACCCTGCGCCTCTACCACGCGCACACGTATCAGCACCTGCAGGACGTGGACATTGAGCCCTATGTAAGCAAAATGCTAGGTAAGTTCCTGAGAAAAACTGCTGTGTTCTGACACCTCTTGCTGTCTGGAGCAGGCAACTCTCACTGGGTTGGGTGGAAGGCCAGGCAAATCAGTTTGTGAAAACTTGAGTCTGGAAGTAGAAGCCTAAGTCAGTCTGTAAAGCATGGTGAGAATGATGGGTCGTCTGTTCCAGTCTGTTGATCTTACCTGATGTCTGAAGTGCCCTTAAAACTCAGAGCTAATGAGAAAAATAGTGGTTGGATTGTGCAAGCACCAAGAGAGAAACCAAAAAATTTCTCTTTTTCATTGTACCAATGCCTTTTTTTTTTTTAACTGAAAATAGGAAGAATCCACTACTTGCCTGGAAAAAATGCCTTTCCTTTTTTTTTTTTTTTTTTCAAGAAAAGGCAAAACAGCAGCCTTTTGTTGCTATTGAGCCTAATAAGCTGTCTGATTTGTTTGTTTGTTTGTTTTTGTTAATATCTATGTAAGAGCAGTTTACCCACCTACATAACACAACAAATACAGGTAAATGGGTTCTGGGAAATCCTTCACAAGTCACTGCTGTGCCATTGCACTTAACTGGTCAGCCTTGTGCTCCCCTCATCCTGCTAATGGATGAGAATTAATTTTAATGGATGAGAAACCATTATCTTTCATCTGGAAACTCACTTTTTTTTTTTGTGTTTGTTTTTTTGGTAAGGCCCAAAAGATTTTACTGTGCAGCATCATGGAGCTGTTGTACCTCTTTTGCTTTCTCTTAGTTAATGTTACTCTTGCAGTATAGGTTCACAACTTAATTAGTGTTGTAGGCTTTTAGGTTATCTTTACAACTTAAATGTGCTCCTCTACTTTGTTTGTGTTTGAAATGGGAGGGAATTTACTTGTCTGCGTGGTTTGGGAGTTGTAGTTAAGATTCTCTGTTGTAGAACTAAAATTATTCTTGCTCATAATTTTTGATGAAAAGCATCTTTTGTTTTTAGGTACTGGTAAACTGGGATTCTCATTTGTGAGAATCACAGCTCTTATGGTGTCTTGTAATCGTTTATGGGTAGGAACAGGAAATGGTGTCATCATCTCCATTCCATTAACAGAAAGTAAGTAAAATATAAATCAATAGCTCTGTGCAATATGCTGTAGACACAAAAAAGAGTATTAAAACACCATTCAGATGCTTGCTAATGGATAGAAAGCTTCACTGCCAGGTCTGAATCTTGCAGGTTTGTAACAGATTCGGGCCTGTGTGATGTTTAGCACCTAAATCTGTGCATGTGGTTTCAATTACTATGAGCAAAAAAAGCACTTTTCCAGAATCTCCTGTACTTCAATTTGATCCAGAGTTGCTGTGGCTTGAATCAAGGGGACACTTTGAAGCCTTCGAGGTGTTCTGAGCATTAGCAGCATTTATAGAAGTTTATTGCTTATGAGACATTTTTTAGTTTTCTAATTAATGTTATTTTTGATTGCCATGTGATCACAAAGTAGATTTTTGTTTCATTTGAGCAAGTTGCTGTTGTTGCTAATACAGTTTGTTTGGCTTTAGTGCTTAAGAATTCATCACAAAAATGGTAAAAAGGATTGTAACAGCAATAGCACGACTGCTTTAAAGGACATGTTCAGAGTTACAGGAGCTGTAAACACATTCTTCAAACAGGTCACTGACTTCTAGGTCAAATTCCAATCATGTAAATCCAGGTATCTGCATAACAACAGACCCCAAACTCTTGTCATAGGCTGAAACTACTTGGGGGTGGGAGGGGAAGCATTCAGACATGGGCAGTTGAACCTCAGGAGAAAGGGGCATTCCAGCTCAAGGGCAAAACAAATCCTAAATAGGAAAAACTTGGGAAGAATCTCTGTGTAAATTGATTGCATTTAAGCAACAAAAAAAAACCCCCTCAACACTTGTGCTGAGGCAATTGTTAAAAGAGGTGAACAAAAGTTTCAAAAAAAAACCCCAGAAGTTTGATATTCCTAATTGTGCTATGGTTACATAGAAAATAAGTATAGGATGACAGGTGAAATTTTAGGGTAATTTAATAGTGAAAACTCTTCATGTTGTATCTGCTTTGTTGAACAGCACACACATGCATTGTTTATCATACTGTTCCATTGCATTGTCCATCCATTCAGTAAATGTCTTTTTTTGCATTGCATGAATGTACTAAGGAAGGACAGACTTCCTGTCATGACTTTGAAATAGTTTAAATCATGCTTTCAAAAATTATAGCTCTTAGTTTGCGTGAAGCTTATTTTAATGTTACCGGAGGAGTTTGTTTTAAAACAGGAGTGAACATGAAGAAATCCCTATTAAAGCTATTCAGTTTCATCTCTGTTTTGTTAATTGTTGGTGGATCAGAACAGCCATTTGGGGGTAGCCTGATGGTGGGGTTGAGAACCCTTGTTGGGAATATTGANACAGCAGTGGCATCTCTCAGTTCCCTGGGTCTCAGTAGCTGGGCAGCTTCGACATCAGCAGATGATGTTCCAAAAGGGCACACGAAAACATGAGTCGTTCTGTATTATTTTGGAGCCTCCTGCCAAGGAAAGAGAGAAAGGGGAAACGTTGCTAATCAATAAGAAACTTTAAACTGATAAAGCACATGACTTTATCATGTGCTTTTGTGGTCCATTTTGTACTGAAACTTCTATAACAAGATGCTGTTCTTTGTGACTTTTGATTGAATCTTCTGTAATTAAATATCTACTGTTTTTTAGGAGCTAAAATTTTAAGCTCTACCTTATCAAAGAACCAAAATATGAGTGGTGGGTTCTCATTAATCCTTCTCCTCTACTGTCATACCTATCCATTTCCCCTTTCCTCCTTTCTCACTAGCTGTAATCCTCCACCAGGGACGTTTACTGGGGCTGCGGGGTAAGTGCAGATCCTGAACAAAAACCTATTTTCAGGCTTCTAATAGCCACTTCGAGGCTGTTTCCCACTCCTTTATAGATTTACCCTTTGTATGTTCCTAAATGTTTTTCCACTTGCAGTTACTGCATTGCAGCAGTTTTATGTTTGCTAAATGGCCACCAACCTGCTCAGCAGTTTAGCATATCATCCTGTGTTGCAGCTGAACTCTCATACAGACTTTGTTTTTCTTCCAGCCAATGTGATACCACATCTTATAACTTTGTCATTAATCCACATCATTTGCTGTCTTGTTACAAATCACTGTTTCTTTCACTACTTTGATAGTCTTTGGAATGGAGATGGCTTGTATGTCTAGCATGAGTACTTCTCTGTTTTGATGGATTTCAAAACTCAGTAAAAACTAGATGTAGAATTGTAATATAGGGTAGCTCCTTCGTGCCCACAGGTGGCTATTTTTAGAGAATTTTTGCTGGCAAGGGGATACCCTATGATTAGTTGGAATGCAAGTGTCTTTAATTATATGTTTAAGTACATTGAATTTGCTCACCCTGAAACACATTAGAGGTATTTATTTTCTATGAAAGATATAGTCCTTTCACAAATTATTTTTTTTTCCAAAAGTAGGATATTGAAATCTGGTGTTTATGCTAGACTAATAAGAATCCTGCTCCATTTTCTGATGTACTTAAAATAACGAAGCATGCATTCTTTTTCTTTCCAGCTCTGTCTTGAATTGGCATTGCTGCCCTCCTGTTTCATTTTTATCTAAGTTGGCTTTTAGCTTTTAGATGGTACCATAAGGTTTCTTAACAAATAACCGCTTCTGGAATTTGCCTTTTGAAGTCGAGAACAACTTCTCTTCTTTTCCAGCTAATAAAGCAGCAGCAGGCTCTGGAAACCGTCCAGGGAGTGTAATCCGTGTGTATGGAGATGAGAACAGTGACAAAGTGACCCCAGGGACCTTCATCCCCTACTGCTCCATGGCACACGCACAGCTTTGCTTCCACGGGCACCGCGATGCTGTGAAGTTCTTTGTCGCTGTACCAGGTGAGGTTTTGTCACCATTCTTCAAATGAAGCTGGGGGGTTTTTTGTCTTCATTTTCTTAGTTAAACACAGTGTCTAGAAAGGGTGTAAAAGTCATTATATGAAGTCATACATTCAGGAACAATATGTTATATTTCGTTCACAAGACTTGTCTGATTGCTGAGTGCAGTGCTGTTTAATGGGAGGAAAAGGGTTGGGTCACAAGTAAGTGCTTTGCTTCCATCTGAAAAAAAAATACTGTGGTGAGTACATGCCTATTAATAAGGCAGTCAGTGCTTTAGGCATTGTGTCATCCACTTGATTTTATTCTGTGAGATATGGCATAAAAATGTGTTCTTTTTTTGATCCAGGTCAGGTTGTTTGCCCACAGAGTAGTGGTGGGACAGAGCTAACAGCTGATAAACAAGCCCAAGAGTCCTTCAACCAGAGTCCCTTAAAATCAATGTTGGTGATAAGTGGTGGAGAAGGATACATTGACTTCAGAATGGGTAAGAAACCTGAGCTTAAAATGCGTTGTAACCTCTTCCTACTTTGAAGGTCATTAACCACATAATAACTGCTGCTGTGATTGCAGAGTGCCTTTGTGTGGTCAGTATTTACAGGTTTTGTACTGCAAGGGTAGAAGTATTTTTATCCTGAGACACACCTTCAGCTTCTTCTCCTCAATAAACCATGACCTTTGGGATGACTGTGTGAAAAGTTTTATTTGAAACTCTGCTTTGGAGTCATGTACCACCTTATTGTTTATGCTTTCAGTCTTCCTTTGACAGATTAATCTTCTGTCTCAAACTGCTGGAAAACATGTCCTTAGTTACTTAAAATGCAGACTGACTATAAAAACAAGTCATGCATTAAGTGAAGAACACTCAATCTAAAATTTGCTCATTTTTGAGTGAGCAAGGGAAAAAGTAGATCACTGTTATCTCAGCATGCCCATCTTGTTTGATCACTGCTTTTCTTGGATAGCACTTTTGTGTGATCTAGCCCATAAAAGAATTCTTGTTGTAAACATTATTTTGTTTTAATTGAACTCTTTGGGGAAATAAACTGAGAGCAGTTGTGGTTCTGTGCTGGAGACCCCGACCAAAAAAATACGTAAAAAGGTGTCGCAACTCTTAAACCTGGTTTTGACCTTTTGCCTGAATCTGTCTGTAGTCTTTCAAAACCAACCGAACAGCAAAACAACCCACAAATACCACTACAAAGGAAATTCCAGGAAGGCCAGCCCAAATTCTGTCATCCCAGTCAACGACAAACAGGTTCCTGCTGGTAACCCTGGCGGAGCTGCACGGGAGGCAGGGCTGGGGGCAGTTCTGTGCCACACTGCAGTGAGGACTAAACCTCTGCACTTACTCCAGGGCAGCTGGAATAGCCACATTCCAAGTGTGCATTTTGCTGTCCCTGTGGCATGAGGCAAAGCCATGAACTGAGCGTCAGTGCTGCACTTTCATTAGCTCAGCCACTACCACGTGAGCCCAGCAAACTGGCTCAAGAGCAGCTTTGGGCTGTTCTGTGTTTAGATCCCTCAGCCCTCCAAAGGAGTCTAACCAGAAAACCAGCCAGACTGTGATCTAACACCTTCCTGAAGGTGTAGGTCAGTTCCTGTTTCATCTGATTAAACTGTACCACGAGGCTGTCTCTGGGCTGGTTGTTCTGGCTGTTTGTGTGCAGTTTTTGGTGGTTGGTCTGTTTGACCAGGTTTGATCCCAGTTGGCTCCTGTCAGCCAGAGTTCAGATGCAGTTACAAAACTGCTCTTCTCTTTTGAAGAGCAATAATGGAGAATATGCTTAAGGCTGTCTTTGCCAGTGTGTGCAGAGTTGTGACAAGCTGGGATAACGGGAACAAGAGGAAAGAAGGGGGAAAGTTCATCATAGACATGAATGTTGCATTGTCTCAATTACAGCTCTTGTTCCAGAGCATTTATATGTTTATCCCAGCACACTTTCTTGTAGCAAAACCGTCTCAGGGTCTGCCCGGGTGGTGCTACAAGTTTGCAAATTAGGTGGTTGTTTCTCTGCCTTAAAGAGTTCTAAGTAATGTAATGTTTAGAGTATGAATACTTACAAAACTGCCATTAATTTTTGGGGCTAGAACTGAAGAATATGGCCAGCAGAATACTAAACTCTGAGATAATTATGCAACACACTCTGTTTGTAGTGTATACATTCCCAGACTTTAATATGCTTTTATATGAGCGTTTGGTAACTACTGTCTCTTCAGTGTTTTTCTTGTAGACATAGATGTCACTTGTCTCCCTGCATGTGGTGTTGATGCTGTTCTGGTTATTGGCTGCCTCAGTCAAAGCTGTTGTTTTCCAGGTGATGAAGGAGGAGAATCTGAACTCCTTGGAGAAGCTCTACCACTTGAACCTTCTGTAGCCAAAGCTGAGAGGAGTCACTTGATAGTGTGGCAAGTCATGTGTGGCAGTGAGTGAGCCTGTAGGATGCAGCTGGAGACCTTAAAAAAAACAAAAAAGAAAAAAAAAAAGGAAAAAAAAAAAGCTTCTGCATGTTTTTTTTTATTTTGTGAACCTGTTTCACTACATGATGTTGAAGCATTTCTTTGCTGTTTAACTTTATATTGCAAATCTGTCATACCTTTAACTATACAGGAATTAGCTTGTGCTGTTTTACTGCACCCGTGTTACATGGAACAGTATAAGGAAATCAGATCTTTCTCCAACTGATGTGCACACCATAGTGAGCAGCTGAGGCATTACTTTTACTGTACCACAGCAATCTAATGTGTTCACTTCTTTGGTAGCCTCACTTGAGTTTGGCTTTGTTACAACTGAGCTTCATTTCACTGTATAATGCATTGAGTAAAACAGCAAAGTTATTCCCAGAGTATTTAAAAAAATGGACAAATTATAAGATGGATTATTAAGACTCATCCAAATATTCAGTGAGGGCTAAAGCAAACTGTATATTTCAGCTTTTGTTTTCAAACCTGGAAAATCTTGCTTACGGTTAAAAAATCTTGTGTTAACGGTTTAATTTCTTACATTCATCCGAGTTTTTGGGGAAAGAGGGGACTGTATAGGAATTAAGAATACAATATTTAAATAAAAACATGTTTTCATTATTGAATCTTAAAGTTTGAGAACTGCTGCCCTCAGTAAAAAGCAATTTTGAGCATAATGTTTTTCCATCTCCCTGACATGGAACAACTGTTTCCAAAGGGTATTCTTAGGATGATTTAAATTGGAAAATAACTGCAAAAGTCTTGAACAGGGGATATGTTTTGTTCTTTTCTTGTCTTAACTCCTTATGTCCTAAGCACTAGAATGATCTTCTCTGCCTAGCTGGTCAAACTCATGAGGCACTACATGTGTGAAGGTTAAAGACCTTGATTAGAGCATGAGAAAAGACTGAGAGTGTACAGGAAAAATGCATTCTGCCCAAGTGAGATCGTAAAGGAACTTTAGTGCCAGATGATTAGGTACAAAATGTATTTTTTGTAGCTCCATACCCCAATTTAGTAAAAAAAAAAAAAAAAAAAATTTAGCAGCAAGATTATCAGGTAACACTAAGATTGAGAAAATTAGTGAAAGTCAGGAGACTCTAATATTAGGCTGACATTCTGTCTACTCACCATCTATTTTTTTAACCATAAGTGTGAGTTGAAGACTGTCTTCCTTTTGCATTGAAATTTCTACATTGGTATCAGACCTAAGTTAAACATTTCATGATTTCTGTACTTCAGAATATTTAAAAACCCAGATTTGCTCTTTCATTTTGTCTCTGGAAAGTAAAAGTTTTGAGGGGTTTTAATAAACATCCAGCATTTACCCCCGAAAGGCTGGGACTGTTCAGATTGGCAGAGAAATTCAGTCACTTGATTATGTGAGAGAACTGAACAGTTTCAGAGGAGTAAATATAGAAACACTTTTTTAAAACTGCCTAAACATTTTTATGCAATAGGAGCAGTTCTGGTCTATCAGGCAAACATGTGTTTATATATTTTCTTAATTTTTTAAATGAACACATTTAGCTGAGGTCTATTGTGTAAATATATATTTAGGCAGCTTTTTCAAATGCATATCATAGCTGATAAACCAGAAAATCTCCATTCAGGTCTATTGGTTAGATTTATATGTATAAATACTTTTTAAGCGACATATTTTGTACACAGCTGTTCCTCTCGTAAATATGTATTTAGGACATGAACTATGTAGTAAAAATCCTTATTAAAGATGTCTAATATCTTGGTAGTATTTTTCTCTTCAGAATGCCAAAAGTGATGAGAGCATGTTGTTCATAATTTGCTTTCCAAATTCATCTTTAACGTCACTCTTAAAGTACTTTGGCTTGAATATAAAGTCTGGAAGCTTATTAAAAAATATACGAATACAGAAAGTAAACTGAGTCAACACTCTTAGACCTATTTTAAACTTATAGGCATGTATGCTGAACATGAAGCACATCTGAATTAACTTATGGGATTGGATGTCTAAGCAAAATGCTGTCTAAACTTTTACTGTTGTGCAGAATCTTCACTGTGAGTGGTGCAGTTTCCTTGCTTTTCCTGCCATTTTCTTGAATCTCATTTCTTTTTTTTTTTTCCTCTTTGGGAAACACCATCTCCAAAGTTTTTACTCACTGGTTGATTGTCGCATTCTCATGTTCTCAGAAAGAAAAAAAAAAAAAAGCGCACAATTCCGTTCCTTGGTTCTCGTGTGGGGTTTTGTTTGTTGTTAGAGACCAGCTGTTTTCTCCGAACGGCGTCGCTGCTCCAAACTGGAGCAGCTCAACCTGGCAAGTGTGTACCTGGTCCTTTGCCAAATGTAGCTGGTCCACCGTGCCATTTTAGTCACCTCAGTGGGCCAACTCTTGCAAATATTTCAGAGAATGATTGTTTCTGTCCAAAAGTGGAAGGGTTTTAAAGCAGACGATAGTTTAACTGTGTACCACTGTGGGTGTAGATAAAGGCATGTGCACTTCTCTGTATTTCTCATTTAAAAACTCTATCCCCTGTCCTAAGGTACAGTAGATTAACTGGGTCCCTGTTGCCACCACAGTGCTCTGGGATGTATAAGCTCTCCTTAGGGTGGCTTTGAAGGGTGAATAAAGCACGTAAAGCCCAGGCACTGAGGTGACAATACACCCCTCAAATCCGTCTCAAGAATGTGTTTATGCATACACTCGTGATTAAAGCATCATATAAATAGGAGCTAATCTCTTGATAGCTACAGCTTGTTAATAGTTTGGAAACATTTCGAGCACAAAATATGCAGCACATGACTTGCCTGGGTAGGGGTGTTTGCATGGTGAAGGTGAAGCTGCATCGTCCATTCCTTGGGAAGGCCTTCCTGCCTCGGATGGGATCGAGCTGACAGAGCGTAGACACTTTATCATAGGCTGCCTTAGTAACAAAACAAATGTTAAATCTGTTTTATTATACTAACTGTTCTAAAGAACGTGTGTCTTTTAAAAATGCTGTGTAACTGAATATTTATTTCCATGTGAGTATTATAAAAGTTACCAAAGGATTAAACCTGACTTAGCACTCTGTAAGTGGCCCTGTTGAGGTGGGGTCTTGTGAAGGCCCCGCTCTGTAAAGCAAGACACGGTAAACTCAAATACAGTTCTTTAGGGAAATTAAATGTTTTGGTTTTCTAACAGGGTTATGCCATATTGTAACAACCTATGTTGCACCTCAAAGCATTTTTCTATACACTAAATGTCTCTCCCGCCCTCTAACAAGATTAAGTTTCCTTTATTAATTTTGTTGATGCACATTTCTCAATCTTTTAAACATATATTTTAAACATTTTATGGTCTGTAATTTTGGAAAGTTTTGTCTGTTGGACACTTTACGCTGAATTTTACTTGCCTCTGTAATCTGAGATGGATACTACAGCGTTAAACTTGCTGTCTGTTAAAACTTGAGGCTTCTTTTCTGTGAGCAGAAGAGCTCATATAGCAGTGTAGTTATTTCAGTATTTATTTCTATTATTGAATCCATGGGGTTCAGAATGTAACTTTGTACATGAAATATATATAAATATGTATATGAAACATGCATCGGATCTGTGTGTTCTTTGTAGTCTCATGTTAATTCTGCAGGGTTTTCGTGCTACCAGAAGACAGAATAATTGGGGATTTTACACCAACAGCTGAATATTGCCATCATCACTACAGGTAGTGATATACTTGAGTCAGCCCCTGGCCAGTCTCATCTGCTCTCTCATACTGGGCCCAAGCAAAAACTGTGAAGAACAGCTTGGTTCACTGACTGGCTCCCAAATGATGCCGTGATGTCTGTGCCTCCCGTGGGATATGGATCCAGAGGAGATCTGCTTGATGCAGCTCGGATGAAATGGGTGCTTGCACTGAGATTTATTTCTGAAGTGTTTCTAGCACAGATTTGTCAGAGCTCAAATCCTCCCTGGTTGCTACTTCACAGCAAAGGAAACGCTGTGGTTTTAAGGCAGAAGAACAAGGACTTGGTGACTGTAGAAACAGAACACTTGGCCAGAGCCAGGTTTTCACTTTTCCCTGGCTCACCTGCCCCTTTCTAACCATGTTTGCCCCGGCAGTGTGTGTTGGTCAGTGAGTCCCAAGTACCCCTGAGGACATCTGGCTACCCTCATTCTAGGGGGTTGGGGTGGCACAGAGAGACCCTGCTGGGCTGTGGTGGGGGCACGATGCCCTCAGCCCGCCCTGTGCCAGGGTGTGTGCACTGTCACTGCTGCTTCTCTGAGCAGCAGCAAAGGGCCCACGAGGAGTTGTTCAGTACCTCTAGGACGTAAATACCTCAGGCTTGCATGTGCAAACACAGGAATCCTCCATGGCTTAGAACCACCAACATTGTACCAACTGGAAGCTTTATCCCCCTGGTGCTTAAAAAAAGCACTGTAATTTTTGCTTATTTAGTGCTGAGGTTTTGTGCAGGATTTTCGCCTCTCCAGAGCGCAGATGTACTGATGGATTTCCCTCTCCTTCCAGTGTTTGTTCTGGGGCTGTGTCCGTTCCCAGACAGGTCACACACTGCACTGTGCTAAGGCAGTGTGTGTGTGTGTATTAATTGGGAAGAAGCATCATAAATCATCACTCTGGAAATGTTTCAGCTCTACTGGCAGCCCTGGATCCCCTCAGGTCTGTGCATAAGTAATTGAATTTTTCAGATCCTGTGTTGAGAGAAGTGAGAATAGAGTTGTGAACTAGGCTGAGGTGTTACAAATGATGTATGGAAACAAGTTTTAAGCCATTAGAAACACCAAACCCTTCTGCAATGGACATGGGATAATGGGAAAAGCACTTACCCTTTCTGAGTCAGATTTTTAAAAAGTTCTCTCAGTTGTATCAGTCTCCTACACAAAGAGGTGTTCAGATCAGAATACATACACTGTTAATAAGGATACAGGGAGGGAGACTGTTTCAATGTGAATGCTTTAGTTGAAAAATACTTCTGGGCTGGGAATTAAACCTTAAACTTACTGAGGGATACAAATTATTACCCCCAAAACGTGGGATTCTTTTTGCCATCGCCTTCCTTTTTCAGCATCCTGAGAGCTGGCTGAGGAATACAGTCTGGAACTGATATTGAACATCCTGATGATCCCTGATGCACAAGTGCCCCTTAATTCTATGTAGAACAAGCTTTGAGGGGCCTCTGGCCTCGGACAACACTCCAGCTCATGGCAGGGCCTGCAGGACTCACTGTGATTCTGCCTCATACATAACTCCTTGATGAGCTATTTTGAGGGGACGAACCCAAGATTGCCAATTGCTTCCTGCTTTTTAAAACACTCCATAAAATGACAGTGGGAAAGGAGCTGATGGGAACACATGGATTGGTGTTTGTTATCCTCTGCAGGAGCTTCTGGCCAGGATGGAGCCCCAGGGGTGGGTGCAGCCCGAGTTGTGACACAAGATGGTGCTCTTACAATTCAAACACAACGTGGAGAGAAAACTCATTCTGCTGGAGTATTCCCTTCTCCTGGCCTTTGTCTGAGCATCCAAGTCTCAGGTTCCCTCTAACAGCTCTCCAAGGTGAAGCTGTTGTGTCAATGGTCCCAGGAAGGAAAGAACCCAAGTGTTTGGTCAGCACAGAGTTCAGGAGATGCTCTCCCCTGCCTTTACCTCTGTGGAAGGTTGAGTCGAGCTGTTGGGATTTGTCTGCCTCTGGCTGATCCAGAGCTGGGATCTCCAGCCTCATTCACTTAATGCTTAGGAAGGGAAAAGGTTTTCCTTCATCAGACAAAGGTCCTGCTGGGCAGTGGGAAGGAGCCAGGTGGGGTGGGGCAGATAGTGCTTCTTGGCACTACAAGGGCTGAGCAGCTGCTTCCCAACATTCCCCTGCCTGCTGCTTCTCCAGCCTTCAGGGAAGTTCTGTTCCAGTTTGCAGGTGGGATGTTAAGGACCCCCTGCATTCATTCCCTGCCTGCAGAAGAGCAGTTCCCAATCCATGAGTCAGCAGCAGGTCTGGCTGCAGGGCTGAGGGGGCTGATGCTCCTCATATCTTCCCCAGTCCTTCCCCAACCCTCCTTCAATGCCAAGGGATTTGGGACATGTGAGGGGAGGGGGGTGTTTCTGCAGCGAAAGGGAGTTGTGCTGCCACCTCCTGCTCCTGAACGTCACTGTGCCCAGGGCTGTTCTTGGCTGTCTCAGCTCTGGAGAAAAATTTTCTCTTAAATGAGAAAAAAAAAGGGGGGGGGGAGAAACAACAAACAAACAAAAAAATGGTGTTGGAAACATTCCCAGACTTCACATCTGCTTCTCACTTCCACCTTTTCAGTGCATGGAGCTGAGATGGGAGCCCAGTGTCCTGGTGGCCCTGGGGCCCTGCCCTGGCTCAGCACTGGTAGGGATGGAGCTGCCACCAGCCAGGTCCTGGACCAGCGGGGTGACAGTGGCAGCTCTTCACTCCAGTGTCATCATTAGACTTTCCCAAAGCCTGGCCTGCAGACATGGGAGTCTGTTTAAACTTAAATTAGGCTGATGCTTGCTTTGAGTTTAAGGACAAAAAGAAAGCTGATGGGTGCTGCCCTGGGTCAGAGGTTCAGAGCACATGTCCTGGTGTCTGGTCTGACAGTGGCTGAAAGCAACACCTGGAGGAGGGAGCAGGAGCATGGGGAGGTGACCCACAGGTCACCCTGGATCCTGCTGCATCTTCAGACTGGAAGACTCAGTTTCTACTTTGTGGAAACAAGTGGACTGATGGAAAATGGTGCAGCTGTCTGCATCCCAGCAGGAATAAAAAGCAGGAAATCTGAGAGCTCATTGGTTTGCAAAGGCAGCTGGAACACCTCTGGATACTTCTCTGGATGTGGTAAAAATGAGAGTGATATAAAACTTTACACTTGTTCTACCACTGCACAGGTGCTCCTGGCAGATGCTGTTGCAGGGATGTGGGTGCCACGTGTGGCTCTGTCCCTGCTTACTTTGGGCACTTGGATTCTGCTCCTAGGATGGCAGAGAGATGTCTGCAGGGATGAGAAGCACATGGAACAGGTGTGAAAACTTTCAGTCTTTCAGGCCAGACCTGGCAGCAGTGTGGAGTGGGTAACAGCACAGGGAAATGGTGTTAAAGGCTGATGGGGGAGGCTGAATCCAGGAGAGAAAAGGTGCTGAGGACTTTTTTGGCTACTAATTGATGTGTTCAATGAGAGAACAGCAGGATGTGTGCGTGGGTGGGGAAAATTGAATTCTTGTCCAAATTGCCCAAAAGGTAATGAAAGTCCCTGAGATAAGAGAGAGGTGAATTGTGCAGCATCCACAAACCCATTAGAGTCTGGTTGACTCACTTGCAAATAAACACTGTGTGGGTGCTCAGTAGCAAAAAAAGCTCTTCTGCCCTTTGCAGATGTTCCTGTGTCTCATTCCCCTTGGGGAGAGATGAAGGAAGGATGGATGGAAGCTGCAACCTGAGTTCCTGTGCCCAGCCAGAGCTCAGAGGTTTGGGGAGCACAGGACCAGACCCCCACAGTGGCGTCGCAAACTCAGCACCAGATGTGAGGTACCTTTTCCTTGCCTTGCTCAGGGCTCTGCAGATTTCCACGTGTGGGAAGACAAAATGAGAAAGGACATTTCCAGAGGGAAGGATGGCACCAGGGAAATCCTTGCTACTGTCCAACTGGCACTACCATCACTATAGGAGTAAAGGCTTCATGCAGCAGGGGTAAGGAAAGAGTTTTGCTGCTGTTTTGGTAGCAGTCTGCCGTCAGCTGGACACAGCAAGTCAGGTGACTGGATTTTGCAAGGAGTTTTAAGAGTTGTCTGAACTTTTCGGGGGGCTCAGAATGTCATTTCACCACAGCAACCTGCAATATAAAACCCAAAATGTCAACCCTGGGCCAAAGCTGTGGCTGAACTGCTGCGAGTGAAGAGGTGGGAGGGCAGCTCCAGGGCACAGGGCAAGGTGGATCCTATTCTGTGATTCCTGTGGGGCTGCTCTTCCTGGGATGTTACAGCTCTTCGGACCCTTCCAGCCCAGGCTCCACTGCCATCCTGGTTTGCAGAAAGCTCAGGATGGTCAAAAGCTATTTGGCATTGGGACAGTAAGTGTTCTTCCTGTGTCAGGGCAAACACCAAGGGCCAAGGTTGGGGTGGGGTTTCCCCACTGGGCACAGCCATGGTCCTCCTGAGAACCTGAAGGTCGGCACTTCCTGGCTCTTCTGTTCCCCAGGGCAGGTGCCCACCCACCCTCCAAGCTCCCATCTGACTGAACATCTGACTGCCCAACTGTGCTTTAACAGAACCCAAATCAAGAAATGCTACAAAAAGAGCTTAGTGGGGCGCTGGAATAGGAGCCCTCTCTAAGGCCAGTAGGAAATTACATAAGTCGGTAGGTCATAGCTCTAGCTAAACCTTTTATAGGCCATAAATCCACATTTCCTGGATTTTTATAGCTTCTGGTTAAAAATATAAAAATGCTTTGTGATTGGAATAAGCCAGTTGATCATCTCTTGACACAAATACTGTGCTGGGAAAAGCTCCTCATCCCACGAGTAAGGGGATGTACATCAGGGGATGCTTCTAGAGGAAAGCTGGGCACAAGCAAAAAACAAGGCATTGCCATGTATGTTCACACTGTAATCAAGGGATTTGGCCAGTGCCACATCACCATATGGAGACATGACACTGTGCCCTCCCTTTAAATAGTGTCAGCATCTAGCATCTCTATTTCTGCAGGTTTTATGGCTGTGGAGAGGATGCGAGATCCTACTGGCTTTTAATGGCTTGGAGTTGTTCAGGGAGTTTATTTGCACGACAGCACTGTGCTTTCTGGGATGCTTTAGGAAGTGTAGTAATTAAATGTTTTTATCAAACTTCCCACTTGGGGAATGTTAAACATTTTCTATCTGTAGCTGCAATTCAGGGACTGTCCTGCTCCATTCAGGGCAGTGACAAGTGCTGGAGCGAAGTGCCAAGAGCTGAGCTGGTGGCCTGAGGATGAGCATCAGGCTGGGCTGTGCATTGATCCTCCTGGAGCAGGTTTGAAATCCAATGTAGCTGCTGGGTGAGTGGCTGTGAGACCATGGTTTGGTACGTTTAGTTTCTGTGGGGTGCTTGGGGAATTTGGGATTCTCCTCCCAAAAATGACCCCTGGACTCAACAGCCTCAAACTTCCAAGCACACAAGTAAAGTCAGAGCACATGATTTCAATGGGGCCATTCATGTCCCCATGGGAAGCATCTGCTTGGTTTCTTGTGGGATTAAGAAACTGCAAATCTTAAATCAAGGGTGAGAAGGGAGGAGAGAAATAAGATGTGCCCTGAAAATGTCACGAAGTTCTTTATCACCACAGAGGAAGGACAAGAGTGGCAATGATGCCTTTAGACTTAAGGAGCTTTGTCAGAGCTGGGTGTCTCTATCATAATTCAGATAACTCTCTGCTGCAGTCAAATACATCTCAGGGTCTTCTGGGTGTCACCCTCTCAAATAGAATCATATAATTTTTGGTTTGAGTTGGGAGGGATTTTAAAGACCATCCATTTCCAACCCCCCTGCCACAGGCAGGGACACTTTCCACTAGACCAGGTTGCTCAAAGCTCCATTCAACCTGGCCTTGAACACTTCCAGGGATGCTTCCTACGTCTAAGGCTCTCACATTCTTCCCCAAAGAAGTCAATGAATAGCTGTAATTGTTAACATGGATCACTTCAACTTGGAAGCTGGAAATGGTTCACCTACCCCCAAGCCCTTGCCTGCTGAGGGATCAGCACAAAGCCAATGAGCATTTGGTTTTTTCCTTGCTTTGGTGACTTTCCCCAGAAATCAGGACCTGGCTTTCCCTCCCCGGGTACCACAGCTGGGCTGGGTTGGGATCAGCTCTCCAGAGTATCAGAAGGTCTGTTAAATGCAGCAGTAGCTTGTGGAAACAAACAGGAAGAGGGATCTGTGGAGGCTCTGGAGGGATCTGTGTTATGCCTGAGGCAGGTCAGCTTTTCTCACCACTGACTTGGAAGTAGATTTAAATGTCAGAGATAAGGCATCCCTTCATCTGGGGCTTTTCAAGAGGTCACGCAAAGCACGTCAGGACACTCTTACCCTTTTCACAGCCAATGTCTGTAGAAACCAATTTTATTCCCTTCTCATTTGCAGTAATCTCATGAGACTCTTACCACATCTCTCTCTTGGTCATCCACTGCCCACTAACCCTGGCTATCTCCCTCTCTCCTTATAACCCACATTTTCTGATTATTCCCATCCCTCTCTGGATTTTGCCTCCCCAGTTCAGCCTGAGCAGTGCTGAGCAGAGCATGTCTAAGGTGTGACAGTCCCCAGGAGATTTCCTAAACCATGTGGCATAGGGGACCCCGCTGAGCCTGCAATCCTCCCTTGTTCTCTAGTCTTTTCCTGAGGATCTCCTGCCTACCTGACTGTTATTTTTTGCTGAGGGGTTTTTATTCTGCCTTTGTGATAACTTTCATCTCAAACTCCGCTTTGACTCACTTTAATATTGTTACTATCTCAAACCTACTCCTTGTCACATATTTGGGGAGTAGGCAGGAGACATCCAAGACTCTGAAGCCAAAAATAAGGAGAATGAGAGAAAATAATATAATGACTTTGAAGCTCTTCTGACTCCAACCCAGTCTCGCTCTGCAGCCGGAGGTGCCTGGGGCTCCGGGCACCCAGTGGGTGCACCCTTGGAGGTTGAAGAGCTGTGGCCACACAGCCAACATCAGTCTCCTCTTCCCAGTCCCAGTGCTGTGCTCCTGCTGGTCAGGACTGTGCTGGTGGTGCTATGAAGTTGTCCTAAATCTCAGCTGGCTGCAATGCCCTTCAGCCTGTTGGTACACCCTGTGCAGGAGCAGCACCAGGACCTGGGGGCAGGGAAGGGAGCTGTGAGAGCACAGTCTGTACTTACTGACCAGAAAGGGTTGGGCTGTTCACACTCAGGGTGAATCCGTGGCATATCCATGCCCAGTGCCCTGCACAGCTCCAGCTGCTGGAGCCCAGCTGCTCCCATCCCTGCTCATCCCTGTGTCCAGCCCTCCTTGCCGGACACTGGGCTGTGTCCAGGCTCTGCTGTGTCACGTTATTCCAAAGAACCTTTGGGATACTGTGCTGTGCCAGGTGTGAGCCCCAGACCATCCACAGAGAGGCAAGAGAGGCTCCATACAGGCTGTAAAGCAGGTGTGTGTGTGTGGGTGAAGGTGGGGAACTGGGATCTGACCTGGTACCCACATCAGCTGGAAAGTGCTTTTGCAAAGATACCCCTGCTCACCTCCCCTGCTGACCTCAGTACCTTTGGCACACCTGGATCTCAGGATGCTTCCACCCACCTCAGCTCTGGCCTTGCCACACAGGAGCTGTTCCCAGCACCCAGGTTGCATCAGGCTTCTGCACAGGTCATAGGGAGCACCAAACACACCATGTTCTTTATGGTTTGTAGCTGCTTTAGCTTCTTTTAGCGTCGTGTTTGACTAAGTCATGTGTTTGTTTTTAAAACCCTCCCCTATTTCATTTTGGTTTTAGCTACCACTTGTTCTTAGAGCTGAACCGGTTTTAAATATCCTTATCCCAGTCTGAGCTTTCCCAGTCCCAGAAAAGAAAACGGATTAGCCAAGGGCTGTTGTGGTGTTGAATTTCTCCTCTATCACAATGTCGTAATGAGTCAAAGGTTTCCAGGGTATAGCAGCTCGGTTAAATAATCCTGTTTCTGGAGGAGTTACAGAAGAAACTTTCCACTCAGACTCATGCACAATATCCTATATTTACAGAAACTAAATTACAGAATAAATCAACTTGAGAGATGCATTTTAGCTGACTATGATATTTTGAACTGCTGGATACACTCCTGTGACCAGGGTGTCACCAGGTCCTGCCCATACCCTGGACCCACAGGCTTTGGGGTGAGCACAGCAGAGGGGCTGGGAACCAAACCTGACAGGCCCCTTCTGCACATCCCTTGGTGAAGCTCATTGTTATAAAACCACCTTTCCCTGGTGAAATGGGACACCCCAGGAACAGGCAGTCCCTCAACAGCCAGGAGCACCCAGTGCTGGTCCCAGCAAGGGGCTGGGAATTCCCCATGGAAGGTGCAGCTGCCTGACAGGGGCAGTCAAGGGAGCAGGGGTCATGGTGTGTCCAGACTGGAAGATGGCTCAGAGGTGTGCGTTCTCCTTTCCAGGGAAGGAAATGCAGATGTGCCTGAGCCTTATGCAGGCTCCCTTCAAGCTGCTCCTGAGGCTTATCCATGCATCCATCTCCCAGCAGCTCCTGAGAGCTACTGGGAATACAGCAATGGGCTTGTGCCCAGAGGGAGGATGGTGGCCCTGGGCCAGTGCCTGCCTGCCCCTCCCTGGCCTTTACTCTCCCTGAAGGAGGGGGTGGCTCATCCCCTCCTGTGGGGAAAACCCCACAGCTCCATGGTGGGGGATGAAAGGAGTGTGGTGGACCCCAGTGCAGAGGAAGGGGAATGCCCCACCAGTGCCTGGCATCAGCCCATCACAGGACTGTCCGTACATCTTCTATTTTCAGCAGTGTCCAGCAGGGAGCCCAGGACATGCTGGAAGCCCAGGACACTCTGTCTGGGCTGTTAAACCCCTGTGAGTTTCCTATTGCTGGAGAGGCACTTGCTTGATGCCCAAAGCCACTCGAGCAGTTAATAATGACCTATAGCTCTGACAGATCGTATCACCACTATTTTTAGTTCTCTCACTTCTGGTGTGAGCCCTCTATCTGCCTCTTTTCAGCCTTTTATTTTCAGTTTCTTATTGCTGTTTCCTAAACTCGTCTCCAGCACCAGGTGGGCAGCAGCTGGGGAAATATTTTTATCTCTGGGTGGCACAACGAGAGGGATCCAAGGGCGCAGGGGGACGGGCACTGCTGGTGTGGGGGGACAGGCACTGCTGGTGTGGGGGGACGGGCACTGCTCTGCTCAGCCAGCAGCTGACACCGGGACGGGGCTGCAGCCGGAGTGTGGCAGCTGATCCCAGAATCAGAGCCCCATCCCAGGGCAGCACCTGCACTCCAGGCACAGCCACTCCTGCTGGAAACTGAGTCCATGGTGGGTCTGTCTCAGCTGTTTCCAAACACAGCTGAGGATACACAAATGGGGTGTTGTGTGGCTGTGGGGGTCTGGTTTGGGGGTTTGCACTGCTGAGGTGGGAGCTTGGTGAGCTCTCAGCAAGGGAAGATTCATCCCTGCTGCACATGCCACACCCAGCACGAGGGCAGCGGGATCGTCCAGAGGTGAGGGAGCAACAGGGTGACAAGGGCACAAGTTGGAGAAGAACTCCGAGTCCCTCCCCTAATCCTCCCAGCTCCAGGGAGGCGGGTGTTGTGTCACCCCTCCCTTGGCACCAGAGCCTCTGGCAGGGACCCAGTGAGCTGGACGGGACAGGAGGAGGAAACCCAGCCCTGGGGGAGACAGCAGGGCTGGGAGAGGAATATCCCACAGCTCCTGGCTGCTGACAGCAGTACAGAAATAGCCAGTGCCCAGCTCCCTAGAGAGTGGTAAATCCATAGGGGAAAACCCTCTCCTGAAGCAGTGACCTGGGCAGCTTCTTCCCTTCTGTGCTGCTTCTCCCAGCTGCTCCCCATTGTCTCTGGGTTTCCCAGCATCACTCCATCCCCTCTCTGCAATCCCCTTCCCTCTCCACAAGCCAGGAGTTCACCTGAAGGTCCTCAGAGGGATTTAAGCCTTTGGCAGAGGAGTGAAGGAGTTTTGGAGAGAACTAAACCAGCCCTGCTGCTCCATGCAAACTTCTGGACTGAGTCTGTGCCCTGGGGTGTCCTGCAACATTTTATGGAATAACAAGGCACTTCCTGTAAAACAGCAATCTGGAAATGCCATTGTCACGGGGTGCTGGTGGATGTCTGTGCTGTAGGTCCACAGCTAAGCCTGGCTTAGTGTGTGCAGCTCCTGTGCCCACATTGTCCCAGTACAGGTGTGTTACTGCCACCACCAAGTCCCCCAGCCAGCACCCAGAAGTGACTGCACTGACTCACAACGTGGATTTGGTGCCAGAACACACAACCACGCTCATCTGTAATAAATCAAGCCTGCAGCCCTGAAGCAAGGCAACAGGAAGTCACAGCTTAAGCCTGTCTACAGGCTATCAGGATGTGTGCAGGTGAAGAGCACCAGAAATTGAGTCCTCTCCAAACCCACGTCAGTGCTCCAAGAGCCTTTTCAGGACATGTTCCTGGAGAAGATGCTTCCCTGTGCTGGAGTGAGAAGCCCGTCTGCTGTCTGGCAGCCCCTGCCATCAGCACTGCTCGGCCACAGGCAGCCACCTCCCCTCTGCTAATTAAGGTGTGGGAAATACGTTCAGGGTGGTGCAAGACATCTGGTTACCTCAAAATGAATTTTCCCAACTTAATTATATTTCTCCTCCTGCAACATATGCTGAGGCGGAGCTGGGGACGGGACTGGTGATGGATGAAACAGGCAGAGGCAACAACAACAGGGTGGGCAGGGGCAGGGGAAGCAGCATCTTGAGTCTTTCTGGTATTTGTGGAGTGTACAACTGACAGGAACATTTTGGGGCTATGAATACAGGCTGACGTATGCGTGTGTGTGCAAGCAATAATCCTGCTGGGACAGGACATGTGACTGCCTTCAGGAGAGGGAATTTTAGGCAGCCTCTTCCAAACAAAACCCCTTCGTGTCAGGATCTGGCGTTTGTTGTTGTCGTGCACTTTTTCATTGTTGCAGCTTTTTATGGCTTTTTTGTACCAACCCTGGTGCTGAGATTGGGTTTATTTAGTGCTCTTTTAGTGCTGTAGCTCCCCTGCTGCTGAGCCCAAGCCCAGGCCTTTGGTGCAAGGCGTTACCAGCTGGATGCTTCCACAAGTCTTTATGGACTCGGTTTTAGCAGCAAACAGCGGATGGCTGCAGCCCTGGGATGAACATCAGAAAGGACCATGGGATTCTCTTTGACTGACAGGCTGATCAAATGGAATACCAGGGTATTTCTGCTAATTAGTTGCAGCTCGTGGGCCGGTGATGTGTATCACTTACACACACGTATCTGCCTGCAGGGAGTGAGTGGCAGTGGGGGCTCTGAGCACACAGAGTCCCTGTGTGAGAGATTCACATCAAACCAGACAGTGTGGGAGGCCCAGATGCACAGTGAAGTGATGGGCCCAAAAATTCAGCTTTTTGAGAGCTTCTTTTTCTCCACTAGCCCTTACAATTAACCCTTTGGACTGCTAAGTATTATTTAATACACACATTGTGTCTTCCCACCCATTAATTTGGGTGGCAGTAGCAAGGTCTTTCTGTGTGTATTCTGTTAGTATGAGGAGGTTCACCAGTCCCCCTGGGCAAGGCATTCTGAGGATTGCCAGTGAGAATGTCCCTGTGCCTCAGAAAATGCAACCTGGGTAAGAAAACCAGGTTCAAACAGGCAGGTAAGGCAACCTGGAGCTGTGGTGCAGAGAGCACTGGCTCAGTGTGGCTCCTCTAGACTGGAAACACAGCTTCAGCTTGTGCTCATGGGATGAAAAAAATTTAGGAGAAAAGTGTTGGGTAAGGGTTATGTTCACAATGGGCCTCACCTGAGCTGTGGCTGGAAGCAGCAGCAAGTTTCTCCTGGCTTGGTTGCTCCTCTTCTCACCTCATAAGACTTTCTGGTTGCACAAAACATCCCTAAAACCTTTCGGGCTTGGGCTGGTCTCCAGCTCTTTGAGGCAGACCCAAAGCCCACCTGACCCTGCGCTGCTGAAACGGATGTGAAAACAAAGTTGGTTATTTTTGAGCCATGAGTAAGATCAAGATGCACATGTCCCGAAAGGCAGCAGGTCCTGCTGCACGAGCCTGTCACCCAGGATGGGGAGGGTGACCGAGGGCAAGAGCTGCAACACCATCTCCAGAGAAACAGCAACCAAACTCCCAACAGCCGGCAGAGAGGGGTGTACACGGGGTGCCTTGTGCCTCACTAGGCAGGGGGCATTTGGACAAGGATGTTGCTTTTATTGCCTTTTTCACGTGTTACCTCTTTCATTTAGTGTATGGCTAAACCAGGCCATGGAGTAAAATTCCCAAACACTGAGGAAGAGGGATGAGAGCCTGGACTCCCCCATCCTCCAACCCAGTAAGCCTAATGATCATCCTGGTCCTAAAAAAGACAGCAGCAAGTTTGGAAACTGAAGGTGATGCTTTTGCAAGGGCTGCTAAAACCAAAACCAGCAGGAACTGGCTTGCTTATTTTTTGATTTTTAAGTGTTTTTGAAGGATCTGTCCCATAAGGATCCTCAATGCTGTCAGCTCCAGCAGCTACCAGGTATTTAGCTGAGAGGTACTTTGGGAGGCAGAAGTTCAGAAGAGCATTCAGGCGTGTGCCCATTGGAATGGCATCCAAAAATGGCTCAAAAACTTGCTTTCATTTGGGAAACACCCCAGCTCAGCAGGCATGCTTTATTGGAAAAGAGAATTTCAGTGCTGAAGAGTAGGATAGAGTTTTCTGCACTGTAATTTTACCTGTGAGAGGGCTTGCAGTCATTTTTCTGTATCCTTCTCCTGCCATTAGTGATTAAAAATCTGGGGTTTGCATTTTATTTTTTTATTTTATATTTTCTTACCATTTAATGAAAACGGTCTTCAAACATTAACATTAAAAGGTCAAGGCAGGGAACTAGTTGCACTTCAGCAGCCTTCAGGCTTCAAAAAATACCAGGGATCTTGAACTCACAACACCGGAACGGTCAGGACAGGGTTGATGGAGACAAGAAATCTGGTTGCCCTTTTCCTTCAGCTGCAAAGGCAAGTTCATGTTTGTGCTGCTCAGTGAAACGAGGGATCACGGGGAGAATTTGGTTTGTGATGGGGGTCGGCTGCGATGTCACGGCAGGAGCATCCCGCCCATGCACGGGGTGATCTCCCGGCCGAGCGCCTTTCCCTGCCCTTTACAGCCGGCGGCAGGAATCCTGCCGGGGCTTGCCGGTGCCTCAGCTGTGATTCCTCGGATCAAATGTCACGATACGCGCCGTCCGCATCTCTCCCTCCTCTCTGCAGCGCCCCGGGCAGCTGTGCTGGATGTCACCTACGCCAGGGACCGAAGCCCTTTGGGCTGGATTACAACCTGGGAAACGCTTGCAGCTTCCCAAGGAGCCTGCGGTGGTGCCGGCTGCCTCCTCGTGAGAGCAGCCACCAGGTCACCCCAGGGTGCAAATCCCGGGGGTGCAGCTCAGTGCTCCGAATATCACCCCTCAGGTGCAGTTTTCTTTACCACAGCAGGTCTTACTTCATGCATTTATTTACTGTGAGTAACAGCAATGCACTTTTACCCAAACACTTCTGTTCTGCTGCTTCAGAATTGATTTTGCAGCTCAGGCCATGGGCTTCTGTGAAGATAAGCTGGAAGCAGCCCAGTCTCAGGCCACTGACACTGGGAGGAGTTCGGATCTGGGTTTACTCAGCTTTGCTTGTCTCTCTATCATCAGCCAAACCAAAACCTTTGATCCAGCTCTCCATGAATGGTGGTAAACTTTGGATCCAAACTCCTGCAATAAGCAGTTGTTTGCCCTGGCTGGAGGCTTAAGACTCTGGAGGAAAAGATATTTCGAGGTATTATTCCTAAACAGAGAATGACAGTTGAAAGGAGAACCTTGTCCAGCCAACTCATGTGTCCAACTCTTTGGCTTTCCAAAGGGGAAATAAGTAACTGGATTGAGACAACAAAGGAGATAAATGATACTTAACTGGTACTGTAATGAACCTCAGCAATCTGCCTCTGTGGACAACCTGCAAATTCATCTCCACTGCCATTCTGTGAGCTCTTAAAAGAGGCTGTGAGTTATTCCCCAAATCCCCTGAAACACAATTGGAATTGAGCAACCAATTCCCAGTGGTCTCATTTGAAAAATCCCAGCCCTATCCCTACAGGGAGGTAGAGCTTCAGGTTAAATATACCCTGAAAAGGCTTGGATTTCCCTGTGTGGGATAGCAGCAGGGAGAGGATGGTTGTGTCGTGCGTCATTAACAGCCCATTGAGCCCGTGGAGCCACCAGGTTTGGTTACCGGTTCCTGGATAGCTGGGAGGTCAATTTGGCCACGGGAGCAGAGGTGGATTTTGAAATGAGCTCTGTGTTGCCTGACTGCTGCTACGAGTACTGAAAACAACAGGCTGGGATGGGTGGAAAAGAGAAGGTAATGTAAGACCTGGTAAAGGATCCCTGTGCTCCTTGGGAGGCAAATTGGAGATGTACACACTGCAGGGCCCCAAGTGTGTGCCCAAGCCCCCAGATGGCTTTGAACCAGTGGATTCAGGCTTACACCCTGGTGTGGCTGGGGGCATCAGCCCCTCCCAGCGCATGGACAGGGTTTACAACCAGCTCTGAGCTTGGCCTCGCTGCCACAGCACCGGCCTCTCATCAGAGCCCTCTTGGCAACACGGCTGCCTGCCTTGCAAAAGGCTCAGCCTGGTTCCTGGGGTTTAAACAGAAAGCACAGCAAAGAGCCAACAGCTCTTCCAAAATGACTTTTGAATTCACTGTTGGGGGATTTGCCTGAGGTAAAGCACATGAAGAAATTCCCTCATCTTGGTCTCTGTGCAGCCTTCTGGCTGCTCGAAACTTTAGACAGAAAAGAAATGAGACAAACATCTGGAGACACCCCGCTATCTTTACTGCCTTAATTTGGATATAAAATACCGGGAAAGTCAATCTTCTGGTTGTATATGTTCTTGAAGTGCAGCCAAGGGTGCAGTGAAGGAGTGAGTGGGAATCACCCCCCTCTGGGCAGCAGCACCTCTGCACACTCACTCTTATGTCTGTCCAGCCTCCAGGGAGCAAAAAAGCAGAAGATGCTCATTCTCCCCCTCCAGCTGTGCACACCCAGATGTGCACAGGAAACTGAAACAGAAACTGGGCCATTGCAAAGAATGCGCAGAAGGCACATGACACTGCCTATGTGTTTGTTTTTAAGATCATCTCTTCATCCTTTCTTCATTAAAAAGCAAATGGCATTTCCCATCTCACAAGCCCTCCCTTTGCAGTTCTCTAGCAACCCTTTGCGTGTTAATTAGATCAACTCCACGGTTTCTTTATGAAGTGGGGAGGCTCCACAGTCCCCATTTTCTCGGCAGATCAACCCTGTCAAAGCAAACCACCGCTCACTTGCTCACTCACACGTGTGTCCCACACACGAGGGTGAGCCCGGCTGCTCCACGCGCCTCCACACGGCACACGGACACGGCTCCGGAGGGATGGCTCACCTGGAAAGGCAGCACACACCTAAACCTCACATCTGCTCCTCTAATTTACACCTCAGTACACGAGGCCAGGTGCATTTTAATAATTTCCTTACAGGTGTTTCAGTGGAAAGTGGGAAGGGAGGGGCTGATTGGTGGCATCCCTCTGACTGACATCCCAGTCCTGTCCCAGCCCTGATTCCCTGGGTGGGTGTGATGCTGAAAAGGATCAGTGGCCTTGCAGGCCAATTTGGCCCTGCCATCGAGCACAGCCACCACCAATGCCTTCAGCTGCCCTGGGGTGGGCTGGAAGGAGGAGGGGTGAGATGTTGAAGGTATTGATGCAGAATGGAGGGGACATTTGACATTTCCACGACTTGTAAAATCCACCTGCAAGCTTGGGAAGGGCAAACTGAAATGTGTTTGCAAATATTTGGCGTTTGTCAGCAAACTGTGATTGCTCACCCGTTCAGAAGGCAAAAAAAGGGGGACATAAAACTAAACAGACAGCCAAAACCTTAGTAGGTCTACAAACAGCATTCCCTAGATTTAAGCTCTGTCAGCGTGGCCACTTTCTCTGTATGAGGAATAACACAATTTCCCCCTGCTACGTCACGTTCAGACATTGTGCTTCCAGGGTTTTGCGAAGATAAATTATGTTTATGCCATACAGTACAGTTTTACCACTTAGCCACGGATTTCCAGCAAGAGAGGTTATTTCCTAAGGCATCGTGTAGGGCTCAGCACAGTCCAGTAAATAAGCTGATGACTCCCTTAGCTCTGCTCCTTGGGCATTTCTTAAAGTGCAGCCTCGGAGCACACTGTTCTTAAATCAAAGCATAAAAATAACCAAACCAATATCGAGTGAATTGTAGCAGCTGGAGGAATGGAGGCAATAAAGAAAGTTAAAACAGCCCGACAACAATATCCTGTTACCAGAGGAGAATAAGCAATACTCTGTAATGGTGAAATACAAAACCCTTCTTGTGAGAAGGCATTGATTTTCCCAAAAAGGAAAGGGAGAACAAACCGGAGCCGTAATGCAGCATGTGTGGGCACTGAGAGGGTATAACGATGACAACACTGGACAAGCATCTCATCTCCAAAAGCTCAGGCTGCGTGACCTTTAGCAGCATTCAGGATTGTGTGTCTGTTTAGGATGTCATTAAACAAGACAGGCTTCCTCCAGCTGAACAGTGCGTAGAAGTAATTGCAGCGGGTTTGAAGAGCGAGATTCCAGACTAGCTAGTCAACAAACTGGGAAAAGCAACGTGTCAGAAATAAACCCAACACAGAAGACTAGTTTTGGATAATAGTTCTTTACCCCGTGTTCAAGTTAGCAGCCTGGTTTCCATGACATGCTTAGTACAGATCCCAGTGCTTGGTGTGCTGCAGAACCGAGGGTGGGATATGAACATCTTTGAGGCAAATTTAGATTAGCTGGAATAGTCCTTAGGATCTTGGTAGTTGGGCTCAGGGAGAGTGGATGGCTGTGTGATTGCTGACAGCTTTGCAGTTCTGTGTGAGAGGGAGGGAGGGATGGCAGAGAAGTAAACCCAAGGTTCAGTACTCCAAAGGTAAGGGTGGTGCCATGAGCGTGTCTCTCGTGGCTGGGTAAGTTATGGGTGGTGTTTGAAAGCCACAGTACAGAGTAGAATAATGAGGGTGAAGAATTGTAAGGTAGCTTGAAGACTGACATTAATTACCCACTAATTTTCTAGCTGTGATCCATGAAACACTTGTTGCTGATCCCCAGACAGATGGCTAGTCACATAGGACGGGCTTCTCCTCTTTATTTCCATCTGCTATATTTCATTAAGACAGCTAAAAATAAAAATATCCCTAACGTTATTTTTCCATGCAAACTACTGCTACAGTGATTTGATGTGACTGTGAATAGAAGAGTTTCCAAGAGACAAGATTTTCTTAATTAATTTGTGATCTGTGGCATGAAAAGTGACTGCAAATCCCTACACGAGACTCATCCTGAGCGCTACACTTACTTCTAAGTGGTATTTATCTAAAGGAATCGGTTCAAAACAATTTTTTTTTTCTGGTGTAAGGGGAGAAAAGAGGCTGCTGTCTCTTCTGAGCAGAAGAAGTTGCCATTTTTAGGCTCTAACCAGTTGTAGATGGCGCCTACGAAATGGAGATGTAATCAAGGAGATCCTTCAGGCATGAAGCCTTCTTTCCTTCTGTGTAGTGGAAATATCTCCAGAAACAGCTTTTCTGCACAGCTCCAAGCCTCTTGTCAGCCTGCACAGCGCCCAGAAGCCCCCTTAGGGGGGAATGCATTTTTGGGAGGTTGTTTGGTTCTGTCTTTCACAGATTTTTTTTGGCTCTAGCAAATGTGTCTTTGTGTGTGGGGAAGCTGGGTTCTTGCACACACAGCTCTACCAATTTCAGAGTGTAGCTCCTGATGTACTGAAGTACATCCAGATTGCATTTTACTTATTTTCCAGAAAGGGACAAAAGCCTGAACCATTTATGTGTTGATAATGCTTTCTGGTCCTTCCATGCCCTTCCCACAAATTCTTTCAGACGGACAGAAGCTCACCCTGATTTCATGATGAAGAAGATTCAGCATGTTTTAGAACAAGGAACTGTGAGGTGGCTCAAAAGCCCCAAAGGAAGCACAAACACAGGGAGCAGGCAGCCCAGCAGTAGCAGCTTGGTGTGATGAGGAGCTCCAGGGACTCAGCTAACACTTGGTCTCCAGAACTGAAGGTGAAATCTGGGACTGGTATCTTAGACCTGGGCTATTTTTGTCCTCAACTACACAAGCCATTGCCACAGACCTCCTGAATGGTGGCCACAGATGCTTATGGGAGATGAGCTCTGTTACTTTACCCTTTCAGAGTTTTCAAGGGCTAAAGCAAGAGTGTTATTTCGGACATCGTAACCCAAAGCACCACTCACTCTGTGTCTTAGTGACACTGCCACAGCACAGGCGAGAAACTTAGTTCTCACCCCTCCTTTATCAGTTGCTTCAGCTTAGAAAAGCAGGCGATTTCCTCAGCCTCCTGGAAATGTTCCCACGAGGAAATTCCTCCTCCCAAGCTGTAGCCACAGAGCCAGTCACACAATCCTTCCCTCTCTTGGATCATGCCATTTCCCCATTTGCTCGGGCTCACCCCAGCCCGTCACCCCAGGAGAACCTTTGGCTCCGTTCTCCTGCCTGTTCTTCCTCCTCCAAGAGCAGTTATTTGAGTTCCACCCTAAAAGCACACTGACTTAGGCCCCAGTTTGGCAAAGAATTTTATCACATGCTTGAGTGCAAGTTGACTTAGACCTTCAATCTGTTTTTAGCTTATCAGAGCAGGGGTGGGTAGAGCCCTCGTCCTCTTACGCACGCCCGGCTCTCGTGGAGCTCGGCCGTGGACGAGCAAAGAGCGATGTGCATAAAGTTGAGCAGGAACTCAGATAAGCAGGACTGCTGAACTGGCCTCCATCCAGCTTGGTGGTATGCCTTTTAAGACCTAATTATCTCCACACAACACTGCAGAGGTGTCAGCCCCATGGCCGTGACACACCACAGGTTATTGGGTGATTCTACCCCAACTCGCCGCTGCTGCACAGTAATTAAACTTTGTGTAGTCTGTGCCTTGCTCAGGCTTTGCCTTGGATAATAGGAACCTTGAATAAGGACTTCAGGGTTAATACTTAATAACTTAGGAGCAGGGAATGTGGCTAAAGCAGGCAAAAAACCAATGATTGCCTCCAGTCCAGGCAAAAAATAATGCATTAATACTACAGTCAGTATTTTATTCTGCTTAAACCACAGTGAAGCTGGACACAGCAGCACCTCGTTTTCCTGTAGGGCCTCATTAGAAGAGAACAAGGCTTAATGACAATAGCTAAAGAAACAGAAAGACACCATGGATTTCACTTAGCCACTTGGAACTTCTACCTTCAAAGTCTGGCATATTTAATTCAGCTCATATAAAAATTCCAGTGGTGAAGGGTGGAGAAAATTGAATGTTGAATGAAGACTTTTGTTTTCCTGAACAGAGCTGAAATGAAGAAGAAGCTGGGTGGTGACGATCAGATTTCTCCTATAGGTCAGAAGTTCAATGTATCATCGGATTTCATGTCATGGGGCTGTTCTGTTCCTAATTGCATCCAGCCAGGACTCTGCACATCAGTGAGCTTTTACTCTGGGCTCCCTCCATAAGATATATACTGTAGTCAAAGCAGTAACTAAATCATTTTAAATGTATTTTTAAGGGTGAATCATTACCTTTCAATTCTATAACGGAGCAGAAAATGAAATTAGTTGCTGGCTTGCGTTCATATAAAATATGAACTCCAAAACTTAACTGGATTGTCTCTACAGCAAGTTTGTTTTGCACAAATTTAATACAAGTATTAAGCTACAAACCTCTGGTAGCTGTGATCTCAGATTCAAAGGCATCTGGAACCTCACAGGGACAGAACCAAAACCCTGAGAAATGTGGCCTGAGGGCTCATGGCCCGACCCCAACCATCAGTTGTGGAGGGTGGATGAAAGAGTCTGAGCTGGGCTGAATTCGTGAGGTAGGTGAGAGGGGGATCTGAGCAAGCAGCACTCTGCAGCACAGGTCCCGAGTGATCCCACTACATAAATGCATGAATTATTTATACATCTTGGGGAGAGAAGCTATAGCCACATCTCAAGCTGAAATCAAAAAAAAAAAAAATAAATAAATAAAAAAAACCCAACAACCCAAACCCAACAGCTTAGCACTTAGCTGATGACTGACTTTTTGAATAATTTAAATTCGACAGAGACATCCATGGTGGACTAGCATGACCTCCTATGGACATCTGTTCATCTGCAGAATTAAATGAGACCGAGTGAGCATGTGAGCTGCTCGCCCAGCCAAATCACAATATTAAATTATGGCAGAGGAACACGAGCTGTTACACAAGGATGCTGTGGGGCCACGGCTGAGAACCAAGCTGGGGTACCTCACCTTCATCCAGCAGCTAATGAAGGTTAAATTACCAATCCCAAACCAACTTTACATTGTGTATGTCTCCTCCAGAGCACCTCTCAGCACACCTCTGCTTTGAGAAACCTCTCTTGCACGTGGTATTCAACTCTCAGAGAGGTTCTACCCTTCCTACCTCCAGGACAGACCATCTTGGGACCTGCAACACGTTCTCTCCTTAGTAAATCGTCTTCCAAACATTTTCATCCTGAAAATAAAGGTTTCACAGGTTTCAGCACACTCTGGTTTCCCATGCTAGGAAGAACGAGGCTTTTGCTGGTGCTGTGGGACAGCTTTGAGATGCAGCTCGGGAGAGCAGTGCCAGCCAAGAGGAACAGGACTGCACAGAAGACACGTCTGTGTTCCTCGGGTGCTATGAATTTCTCCTGAAGCCAAGAAACCTGAAACTGCAGTGGCAAGTCAGACTTCCTCCCGCGATGGAGTGGAGGCAGGCTAATTTTAGTCACCATGCTCTATGCAAATCATCATTCTGTAGCCGAGTTTATTTTTTAAAGTGCTGACTGCCGAACTTGCTGCAGGGCACAGACTCTTCATATGGGTCTTGAAGAGGTTTGAAACCAGCCCTTCAGTCAGTGGTGCTTCATTTCAGATACAGGGGTGGCAGCTCAAGGGGGCCCTGTGAGAAAGCAAAGTTTCAATAGGAAAGGTATAGGTGACTAGCTGAGACCATACATTGATTTTTTGACTTGACAGAATTAGCTGTTAGTGGGGTTTTTTTTAATATATTTTTGATTCTGCATATAATTTTTTGTTTTCCCTTGAAAGCTTCCCTCATGAGCTGCATGCTCTGGGCCCACAGGAGATGCTGGGAGTGCTGGTGTCTGGATCACAACAGGTATCTGTAGATAAAGGAAGCAGATCACTATTGGGTTTGAGATTTATTCTTCTAAATATCTGGCACATTCACAGAGTTCACTTTTAAGTGGGATTGATCTGACTTCCTAGGAAATAAGTAGTTCTTTAAAACATTGCTATTAGGCTGTGATTCATGGCACTCATTTGAAAGGCAGTGGCAGAAACGGGGAACACGGGGCAGCAGCAAGGCAGGATGTGCTTCCAGGAAGCCCAGGCTTCACCACGGACAGTAAATTGTTACATTTCAATATTCAAAAGATTTAGCATGCAGACTTTCATCTGATAACTTTCATAGAGTCTCTATCACGAGTCATGCTATGACTGAATTGTTCTTTGTGTTTAAATGAAACAATTCTCCATTATTTCTTATCAACCTATCATAGAGACTGTCAGGAACTTTCCTTTCTCAGCTTTAAGAATAACCACTTCCAAGTTTGATGTCTTAACCATAACCTTCAAGGCATTTACCCAGATCCAAACGGTGGATCTGCCTGGACCTGAGTGCAGAAAGGGACTTTGAATCCTGAACTCAAAAAATGAGGCAGGAGAGTAAAAGCAGGAGCTTGTTTCAACTGTGAAACTATTTTAAAAGGCTCTTCTGTGTTCTGTGGCTGATTTTGAATCTTCAACCTGAGTGCTTTGGATCTGAGGCTCGAGCCCCAGTGAGTGGTCAGAATTTCTGCTTGGAATCTCCTGTGGGTTTTAGGAAAGACTTGGAGAAAAAAATGAACATGGCAAAATCCAGTTTAGATATAGTGGTTGTGAAATACCTGGTTGCATTTAGGGCATGGAAAGCTGCTATATTGCTCTGAATGCAGGAAATTGCTGCATCGTGCATTTGTTTCCATCCAGGTGAACAATCTGCTGATTTTGTAAGAGCCCAGCCATGCTCAAGAATCAAAAATAAGTGACTGTAGGACTGTGTATACAACATGTGGCCGGCCATGGAAGAGAGACATTGAGGAAAAACATCTTTTCCAGAATAAAACTGTGGAACAATCCCAGCAGAACCCCATTCCCCTCCTTTGGGGGGACTCCAGGAGTTGGGTGGGTGCTGGATGTCAGTGACTCTGCGTGGAGCCTGAGCAGCCGTGGCAGGACTGGGGGAAGAGTGCTCACAGGAGAGGGGGCTCAGGGGGGGCTGAAGGCTGGAAATGATTCACCTGCCTAATTTGCATCTTCCCAAAAATATATCTCCCATGGAAGTGGAGCCGTGTCCCAAATCTGAGACCGGGGAGCAATAAGGAGCCTGTGTGGGGATGAATGGTGTGTCTGTGCTGCCGGGTGTTCCACTGGGACGGGCAGACCCGCTCCCCCTCCGGCGTGGCTACACTGTTTCTGTACATCTTCTGTGCCATTTCATCGCCCCTCAGCTTCATATTAAATCTGACCTTTCCACTGCACTTGACTGGGGAAAGGTAATCACCTGCTTTGCTTTCTTCAGGGTTATACATCATTGTGCATGACAGGCAGATAAGTGTACCTGGAAAATATGGTTGCACGTGAGACCAGGCAGCAAAAAATATCTGTGAGCAGGTCAGGATCCACTTGAAGACCTGCCAGGCCTGCCTGAGCGCAAATACATTTTTCAGGCTGGGTGTTTAACTCCCACTGGCTCCCGTGGAAACTCAACAACTGCAGAAAATCATCTGCTTTGAACAGAGAGAGTCCAGTGCCCCCCTGCTGCAGCGAGGCCCTGAGCGAGCATGGGGAGGGAGGCTTCTGTGATTGATGGTGTTGCAAGGAGTTGGGAAGTTAGGAGGGAAGAAAAGCAGTCTTTTTAGGTTTCATGCAGTGGATAGAGATGGATCTAAATGCACCACTGTGCAGCCCTTGGTCTGGAACCGAGACTGTGCATTGCACTAAATAAACATCAGCCAAAAGGAGTTTGATACCTAAGTGCATCCATAAGTATCAGGGGTGAAAGTTCCCAAGGGATAACAATAATCTCACACAAACAGCTGTGTTAGAGCACCTTTATAGAAATTCAGAGACTTCTGATTAATGCAACTATAAAATGTATGCCTCTAGTGTAGATTTGATCTGCTGGCTACTGATGATATTAATTGCTGGAACATGGTGTCGATTCCAAAATGATGGCAAGGCTAATCCACCAGGAAAGGGAAGGGGCACAGTGTGGCTGCTGTTTTGGTGAAGCAGTACACAGCTCTCTTAAGCAATGTTTACTGTGTACATCCAGGAGCAGAGTAAAGGAGCCTGCACTGTGCTCAGCATTGCTACAACTGCTTATTCTTATTCCTTTTTATAGTATCTTGATACAGTGCCATCCAGAGTGCCTGGATATTCAGGATATAACCTCTAAGGAGGGACAGAGGGGATGGGGTCAGCTGCAGCAAATGCAAGGGCAGGGCTCCTACAGCTTGGGCTTTGAAACACCTTAATTAAGGTGAAGAAAATGCCTCGGTGTCACAGCTTGTTCTACTTGCTTTTCTCGTGTAGAAGCTCTACTTAATGCTGAAGTGATTAAAGAATAATCCAAGTCGATACAGAAGCATCATCCAATGAAAACAAAGACAGTTTAGCTAAAATTGGTTTGAAAATGCTCGTTAATTAAGCTAAGGTAAATTTGCATAGATGTGGGCTTGCTAACACTCTTTTCCCCCTCTTCCTACCTAAATGGGACTAATTATTTCTCTAATTGTGATGTAATTGTGTGGCCTTGGGATCATTCATTACAGGTGCACTCCTCCTCTTGCTGTTTTGCCTGAATCCAAGCAGAAGAGAGGGATGCTCCTCTGGGATGTGCTGCTACTCCTTTTGGCTGCAGCCTTGACCTTAAAAAAGAGGAAAAGAAAAAAGTGAGTAAGCTGAGCTATTTATAGTCAAGCTAATTATTTTGATGTGATATGACAGCAGCGGAGCCTGTTTTCTCTTCACACAATTAATGGCAGTGGAAGAAGCATTCAATACCCTTTAACAGTGTTTGGTGGCTACAACACAAACCTTTGTTTAGAGTTTTAAAGATGCAGGATTTTGAAACACAGGAATGGGGGGCACAAGGTGTGTTGTGTTTCTGGCTGGTGTGAGTAGAACTGAGGAGCTGAAAGGGAGGTGCTGCTGTTCAAGAAAAAAAATCCCCAGTTTGGGGGGGAAGGTGGCAGCAAGTCTGCAAACCACCATGTAAAATCCTGCAGGTCAAACCTCAGGTGGCTTCTAGGGTGCTTGGTGGACACCAAGGAGTTTGAAATACTTTACTATTACCAAGTAGGGAAATTGAGGCAGAGCAGTTAACTTGGCAACGCTTGCAAAGCAAGTAAGATTCCAGAGAGTGACAATCTTGGTCCATGGTCTCTGATCCTTCCAGAGAAAATGGATTTACACTGTGCTTTTCACTGTTCCTTACCTGTCTTTGTGCTGTTCCTGTGCACAAATTCCAGGAGGAATAACCTGCTGGGCTGCAAATAAACTGGGGAAGGTGCAGGGGACAAAAGGGGATGTCTTGGCTGAATTTTTTGTTGCCTCTGACTGAAGATTTCTGCAACAAAAAAACACCCCATGAGCACTGTGATGTGTTTTCTAGGTCTCTGGGGAAGTTGTTAATAGAAGCTATTCCTGCTCTCTGTTTTGGAGCTGGACAAAATAGATTTTTTACTTCTTTAAAGTTTTCAGATTAAAAAAAAAAAAAAAAGCGGAGGGGATCATTTCCTTTAACCGAGACAGAATTTGAAATCCTAAATTTTTGTGAGTTATTTCTGGTGCAAAAGCACTTCACTGTTGAAGCTCAGGCCCTCCTTCTTCTGCCAGGTTTATAAAATAGCTTTTCTTCCTTGCTCCTCACCACCCTCGGGGTGTCCCACAGCTTGTCCCTCTCCGTGACCACAAAACTACTGCCAGAGGATTTGCCCTGTGTTCCAGGTCTTGCTTCAGTGTGGCAAGAGAGGAGGAAAAATACCTGCTCTCTCCTCCTTTTGCAGCTTCGACTGGGTCCCTGAAATCTGTGCTCTTCTCGGGTTGCTTCTGGTGACCTTTCAGGCTCTCAGAAAGCAGGTGCTGTTTGCGCAGCCTTTACGTGACTGTCGCTTTGTTTCCCTTTGATTTATCCTTTTTAAACCCCCGGGTCAGGCAGTTGCAGGTACAGTGCAATATTCATGAGAGGCTGATTTATGCAGGCACAAGGCTGTGCAGTGGGATTATAGGGTACTGAATGTTATATGCAGCTTTAATTTCTTTTTATGACCGAAGGATACAGCCAGCGTTTCTCAAATATGGAATTTATGAGAGCCTCATTCATGCAGGGTTTAAAGGGCCCCTGTCTCTGTGCCCTGCCATGGGACGAGCAGCCTGTGCAGCCTCTGCCAGTGAACAAAACTATATATAAAAACACATCCAGAGCAGTTAGTTGGACACTGAAACGGCCTCTGCACACAGAGCCCAGGCAGTCCTGCAGGATTTATGCAGCCCCAGCCCTCCTCCAAGTTACAGGGGCACAGAAAAACAAACTCTGTGAAATAATTGAGTCAAAAATCTTCCAAGCAGGCATTTTCTGCACAGTGCAGTGACAGGGGTTAAGTTCAGGATTTCTAAAAGGTACTACAGTGCAAACTAAATAACAGAGGGTATTTGTGGCAAATCCAGACAACATTTGGCCCTCCTAAGCTCCAGTCCTGTGCTCCCACCATCACAGCTTGTTCCTCTTCTGCCTTAATTTTGCGCTTTGCATCTGACCTGCGAGTCCCTTTCTCCCAAGAAGGAACCCCTCTGCTCACAGGAGGAGCAGGGTTTGTGTGCTTGGTGGGTCCCCAGGCACTGTTGTCCACCTGGAATCTGCATTGGAGATTATCCAACAGCCTGGCAAAAAATTCAAGGTGTTAAAGGCAATAATATGGCCCTGCAACAGAACGTGCATGTCTGATGTGGTGAATTATCCAGCCCTCTCCTGCCTGGAGTGTTACACGTCAAATTACATGTACTTGCATCCCACACAGCTATTCTGGGGAGAGAGATGATTCTTTGGAAAGTCACTAAAGTTTTTGTAGTGGAACTGGAACCAGTGGTATATTCAGAAACCTCACAGCAGGTTCCTGATAGGAGATGACCCTGGCAACCTGTGAGTGTCTCCAGCTCCAGAGTCCCTGTGGGAGAGTGAAGGGGACCTGCTTCAGCCTCCATAAGCACAGTGAAGAGTCATTTCCAAGTTTGGTGTCTCACACCGAGGCTCTTTCTGTTTGTGGTGCTCCAGGATGGTCAGTGCCTGGTCCTGACAGTGAGCCCCCAGTCCTCATCTCATTGATGCTTTTTTTTTTGCTGTTGCAAACACCTCTGTGTCCAGCCTGGACAAGAGGAAAAAGCCTTACCCATTTCAGCTTCTATTTCTGCAGAAGGGGAGCTTTTCTTTCCATCTTCCCTCCCCGCCATGCCATCCAGGAAAACAAAAAGGCACTGCTAACATCTGCTCTCTTCTCCTCCTACGTGCAGGCTCTTTCTGGGCTCCCTATTAAAGCCCTTCCCACACGGCAGCGTAGGCAGCCTCATGCGTGTACATCTCGGCGTACAATTTTTCCCATCCCCTTGGGAGCAACGTTTGCAAGAAAGTGACTGGTGAGGGTTTATTTTTGCTCCTTGCCAAGACTCTGGTTTTTAAGGGGCTCCTCGTTCTCCAAGCGCGCCTCCTCCTCCGGCGCCCAGCCCGTGTGCAGTGGGGCTGACACGGATGCTCGTGGAGACACTGGGAGTGGGTGGAAAGGGATGCAGCAACGTATGTAGAAAATTCCCATTGCTAAGCTACGCTCAGGTGCGTTTACTTCTACCAAGAGGGGTTACTAAGGAAACAAGGAGCCGATTTCTGGGGAGGGGCAGGGAGGGGGAAAGCAGCGGTTCCCAATGAGCGGCAAACGCGACACTTGTCCTTCAGCTTTGATGTTTGGGGTCTGCTCTTTGGTCCCTTTTGAGGTTGTTTTCACTCTCCCGTCCCAGTCCTGTCCCTGGGGCTGTGGCAGGGTGCCGAGCCCTCACCACGAAACACACACGAGCGCTCTGAGTCACTCCTCCTTCTGGCAAAGGCAACGGGAGAATCCATCTGGGCTCGTTCCATCCAGAAAAACTTGCCATGTTTTGCAATTTGCACATTTTTTTTTTTTTTCCTCTCTCCTCTCCTCCGATTTGGAGCGGGTTGGCTTTTTCCGAAGCTGGCATGGCTTTTTGTTGCAACAGGAAAAATCCCCATCAAAATAAATTTTTGCTGGAAAGTTTAATCCGAGAGGTTCAAAGCTGAACAAAGCTGCTCCTGCAGGGCGGGGAGCTCCGCGGAAAGATGCTCTGCTATTTCCCACAGTCCCAGTCAAACCCAGTTGCCAATTATCAGGTTGTGTGTGCATCTTGCTGAGGATCTTACGGGGTAAAAAATTCAGTAGGAGATGACCTGAAGGGTACAAAATAAAGGCAGGGGGTTGAAGGAACGGGAAGAGGTTGGACTCGCTGCTCTGGCCCGGGGTGATGTGAAGCAGGTTTTGGGGTGCTGGGGCTCAGACTGTGCAGGCAGGAGTGACCTCCAGCCCACCCAAGACTTGCCAGTCAATGGAAAGGAGTGATTTACTGTATCAAAAATAGCAATTTTCCTTGGAAATGCAAGAAAATTATTAATTGCACCACAAGGTGCAATGTCAAGAGCACCTACTTCATAACATCAAAACAGAAGGGGTTTTAAGATACAGCCCTACTTTAAAAGGGGAAAACATACATTTTCCAAGTTAAGAAATCAGATCTAAATACTGCAAACAATTCAGAAAATGCCGTAAAAGAAACATGAACAGGGGCAACATCATTAAAAAGCAACATTTCAAAAGGATTTTTAATCCCCAACTGAAGTTCTCCAGTAGAGAAGCAAAGAAAAAGAATTATTCCTTTTTTATTTTTAATTGTGTTTCCTGAATAGTGTGTTTAGGTTGGGGGGATGTGACATAATTGTGTATTTTCCCACCATTCAGAAAGTATAATTCAAGTTATCACAAGGAACACTTGCTCATTAAAAAAAATAATCTAAGCTTGCAAACCTGATGGGTTTTACAGTGTGATTAACTTGCTGGCTTCCAGAGTGTTTAACTCAAACAAAGGGAAAGTTCAAAGAGAATGGTTTGGTTTATCTTAGTATATAATTTTTTTTTCCTGTGAACACAGAAAAATACAAATGACAGTTTATGTTGTTTTTGATAGATTTACAATACCATTAGATTGCACCCAGGCCATCCTGAAGACGTACTTCTTTTAGTCTTTCCTATCAAGCAATTTAAACCCCCAAATCACTGGAAATTAATTCCAGAAGAAAGGAAGGGAACAGATTGTTGTTCTTCCGTATTAGCTATTCTTGCTAACCCTTGTGTGCAAATGGCAATGGGGAGGGAGGGGGGAAAAAGAGTCGCTTGTAGCAACATATTTATTTTGCAGCAGGGAAGGGCAGTGTGGAATTTTTTTTATCTGCATGGGAGGGTCTGTATCACAAGTGGTGACACATATTGCACGTCCAGCTGTGATGGTTTCTAGTGACACAAAAGGTGTGTACGAAGCAGATCACATTCTTCCAGAGGGATCAGTGGTTTTCCTATGGGAAATAACAGATTTTACCTGAGCACTGAAGTGCTGCTCCATCCAACTTGATACACGGGACTGATCCAGAGCTGAAGCCCGTGAAAAGTCCCCAGGGCAGCTGCAACTTCGCTTACTCTTCCAGAGGAATAAACTGTCTTTACACAACTATATTTATCCAAGGGGTTGCACGACTTTAGGGCTCTGTTTCAAACAGAGTATTCCCGAGGCAGGTCCCTGAGGGGATGTGATGTGGTTACCCCTCCTGGGAAATGCAGAGATGCCTGAGGCACATTGGCAGCTGGGTTTGGCCTCATTGAGCTTCTGGGACAGGTTAAAAGTGCCCTTACCAAGGTCAAAAGGGAAAACAAAGGAAGTTTTTTGTTGGGAAGTTTCATAGGTTGCTTCAGTATCCTATATATTGCTTTTAGGAAGCATTTTAAAATTACCTGAAATGCAGTTGTGTGGTATTTCCAGCAGTCACAGTCTGACCTGGGATGTCACTATTTTGCAGTTTTTAATAATAATGAAAAAGCCCTAAAGTGAGAGTTATGCTGCACAGTGGTTCAGATTCCATTTTTGGGTTTGTTTGTCTGTTTTTATGGTAATATTATGGTGTTGTTTTAAAACTGAAACAGTTGAACCAGAGAGCATGGTCACAGCTTCCAGTTTAGTAGATCAGTCATTATTTACCTGGGGGGGAAAGAAAGTGACAATATTTTCCTAAATATCCCTGCCTGACACCCGATCCCTGGGCAGGTATCTCTGTGCTGAGCTCCCTCCACCTTGGCACCAGCACAAACCCCTCTGGACCTGCCAGATCTCCCGGGGTGGTGAGGACAAGTGAGTGATGGAAATATTTTTGGGATGAGCTGGGATTCCCTCTGAGATCCCAAACAGCACGAGCAGTGTCGTTATTTAGAATAGCTTTGACATTGCTGGTCCATTCAGACCCCCCGGCTGCTCCTTATCCAGCAGCAGCTCAGTGGTACCAGGATTGAAGGTTTTGTGTATTATAAGGAAATCCAGAGCCACATGAAGATGAGTTTGAGCTTAAAACCCCACTGGAATTTGCCCAGATGCAGTTGGTGTTTCTTTCACGGCGAAAACACAGCTTCAGCCTTATGAAGAATTGCAAAATACCTGCTTGTCCAAATAAACAGTGAGTAACCCAGACTTCACCCAAATGCTCTGGTTTCTCAAACAGGCCCAGCCCTAAAGCCCTGGTTGTGAACAAACAGCATCTGAAAAGTGTGGTGTGCTTAGAGCACTCAATTAAAAATAAAAAATTAAAAAGAAATTGGACATGAAATAAAAACAATTTTAAGAAAAAGTGCATATTATTCCCTCAACAAGGGATTATTGCCTGAATGGGGAATTCAAACGCAGGGCAAGAATTTCTGCCCTGAATTTTAAAAGATATAATGTAATTATTTATTTATTTTTTAAATTTAAAAAAGTCCCTGGGCATTGGCAGTGCTGAAAGAAGCTTTTTAAAACCAAAGTGAAGCTTTTAAGCCTTCGAGAAGTGCTGACAGGGAGAAAACACTGGCATCTGCCTTTCCTTCTGTCTTGAGGGTGAGGGTTCAACTTCAGCCCCACCGAAGGGTGTGTGACCTGACCCCGGTGTCCCTGACAGCCTGGGGCTGAAGGCACAAACCCAAAACTCCATGAACTTCTCAAGGCCATTTTTTGGCTATTTCACTTTTCCATGTGCTCAGAAGGTTGTTACCCAGCACATTTATTATTTATTTGGGTGCTGAAGGGACGATGGTCACCTGAGACCTGATGTTTGAGCACTTGTCCTGTAGTGAAAGGGTCACTGAAGGATGTGTCTAGCGATCCCAAAATAAGCAGGGCTGTCTCCAACCAGCACATTTCTCAAAAGCTTTTCCATGAGACACCACTGAGACTTCAAAACAGGGTTTTCCTGCAGTGGCAAATGTGAAAACACACTTGAGCCTTTGCTCTGCTGCTCATAGAGACGACCAGGGAGAGTTCAACAACACGGAGTGTTGGAATGTGGCACCTCAGGGCTCCCTTTCACTTGTCTTCTGCAACAGCTTGTGCTTCTGGGAATTTTAAAGCCAGAGCTGGGAATGCTGGCATCAAGCAAACCTAAAATTCTGCATCTCCCCAAGCATCTGTGCAAAAAAAAACCCCAACATAAAAAAAAGAGAAAAATTACAGATTTATGCTATTCCAGCAATGGGGCAGCAGTGCACTGTGAGCTTCAGCAATGCCATTGGTGATTCTGATTTATTCTTTTTAAAGCCTTTAAATATTTATACAAAATTGCTCAGGAAGGAATTGTTTGTCATTCTTTTTAATTGTTGACAAAATTTCAAGATCAAATTTTAAGGAAAACAACTGGTTATAGACACTTTATGGCTTTATGGCAAGGAAAAAGCCCGGATCAGCTGTGCTGGCACTTGAGGTTTGTTTGGGCTGTTACAGTTAATAGGAAATGCCACTCTCCTAAAGAAATGACATTTTATTTTTGAGCCATTGAGGAAAGTTGCGTGGATCGTAAATAATAATAAGTCTGTGTGTGTGATCAGACAGGTGTGATAATAAGGCAGGTGTTTGGCTGGGGGGTTGTTTTTTGGGATGCCCTGCTCACCTGGGTGCCTTGGGTGCACATTCAGGGTGAGTTTGCTCTGAAGCTTCTAGTCAGCAACGTGCTTTAGGTTCGGACCAACACAGGAACAGCCACGTTTCCTTCTCTTTGGGGTCACTGAGTTTATGTATCCAAGCTCCAAATCAGCCCAAGTTGACTTGAAATGCTGCCAGTCCAGCCTTAGATTTGCTAGACTCAGACTAACCAGGAAATCTCCTCTTGATGAAAGTCTGGGGTGGGGGAGAGGGCACGATCTCTGTGTTATATGAGCTCCAACAATTTTATCTGCAGACAGTTTAGTATTCAAGAGACACATTAAAAAAAAAAAAAAGGTAAAGGTTTGCAAGGCACAGCTCCATTTAATGTAAACTCTACCTAAACTTTGCTATTTTGTATTAAGACATCTGAGAATGTGCAAACCCGTTTATCAAACCTTTTCCACGAGAACACTCCTGGACACCCCATCTCCTGGCCAACCACCCCAAAGTGGTGAATCCAGCTGAGCTGTGCTCATCTGGGGATGATTCCCTATGGAGGGGGCATCACCATCACCCCGAGCTGGGATGGGAGCCCAAAACCCACAGGGAGGCCTGTCTGGGATGGAGGTGTGACTATGGTAAGTGTGGATTTGCACAGAGCTGGTTTGGCAGGGCTGAGACGTGAAGGTCATGGAGTAAGGGAATCTGGGGTTATTTATACACGGGGTGCTCTCCACTGAGAGCAGCAACATTTGATCAGGGACCTCTCCCAGATGGAACCCCCTGCCCCAGGGGCACACACTGGACATATCTGTTACCAGCAGGTCTCCTCCCACCCTGCTCTGCAAAATAGCCCTCTTTGGGGCTGGATGAAGGGCAAACACGTGAGGCTGAACCTGTCTGACCCGGTGGCAGCATTGGTAGCATGAGCTGGGGGAAAAAATCCATCACAAATCGGGTCCCTGCAGCTGAAGCATCTCTCATCTATGTGCAAATGCTGAACTAGCACAAGGCAAAGTTTCTTTTTTTAAAGCCCAGTGCTGGTTTGTGCAGTTTAATGATTTCCTCAGATATCTTTTTAGTTATTTATTTCCACTCTCTAAAGGCTCCTGGCTCTTTAACATTTTTTTTAATGGTATTTTCTGAGCATGTTCTCAAATTAAATGCTGCTGAAAGCTGTGTTGCTTAAGAGGATGGGGGTTTGCAGAGCACTTGGGCCTGATTCAGCAAAAGCACTTGATTATCTTCAGTTTAATTTTACAAAGTAGTTAAGCACATGCCTAAAGCAAGGTATGTCCTTAAGTCCACCTCTGCTCAGCAAAGCATTTAAACACGTGCTTTGCTCTAACCAGAGACAAGGGAATTTTAGCATATGCTTAAATACTCCCCAAACCTGGAACCTGAGCAGCTCTGGCAGATGATTACCCTCCTGCCTTGCTGGAACTGGTGGCTCTGTCACACTGCTAAAAACATTAAAAAATTCCTTATAATATGCTGTTCCTTATAATATGCTTTCTGGCAAAAGCAAGAGCAGCTCCTCCCCAGTTTGGGGCTGGAGGGACTATTGCCAGGGCAGGGAAGGGAGCGATGCTTTCTGAGTGAAGCTTTGTGGTTGTGCTGTCATCTTGCTCTATATTTGGATGTTGTTGTACAGGCAGAGTTGCAGGTTCCTGCCTGAAGCCTGTGGGTGTTGCTGAAATACAGATAATAAATGGCTTGTGTGATTTGACTGAAAAGCCACTTGGCTGAGTACATGGAGCCCTGTTCCCTTTGCTGGAGGTGCCAGCTGTGGTGGGGGTTTCTCCAACATCCCTTCTGCTCTAAGGATTCGAGTGTGTTGGTGTGTTTAAGACTGGAGCTTGCTGGAGGGAAGCTCAGGCTGGAGATGTTCAGGGTAGAGTTTGGCACTTTGTCAAAACAGCAGTGATGGTCTGATGCTGAGTCCAGCAAAACCAGGCAGGTTGGGATCAGCAGGGCTTCCCCCAGGATCACCTGTTTGGTTCCTGGGCATCTCCTGTGCTGAGTTTCTCTGAAACCTGGGAGATTGACAGCACTTGGACTCTCAAATCAAATTATCCTGGAAAGCAGAAAGGCTGCAAGCCTTGACTGAGCCAGAAATCAGTATTTCCTGGGATTCAGCAACTGCCTTAAATCGCAGCTTCCCTAATCCAAATTTGGAAAAAGTGCCATTCAGACTTTTGATCCAGGCTTGCACTATGATTCCAGCATTCCACAGCTGCCCTTCAGTGGTCAGAGGGGTGACACCATCCTGTGTGTAGCTAGGTGTTCCATCACCCAGCAGGTGAGCAGGTGCCCATCAGCCGTGGGTAAATATAAACTTTCCTTCTGTATTTAAAATAAAAAACCTTCTTTAAGAGCAGTGCATCCAACACCAATGGTCTCAAGCATCCTCTCCATTCCCCGCTCCTGTGTGCCAGCATCATGCTCACATGGGATCCAGGTGAGTGTGGTGCCAGCTCCCATCCTGCACTTGGAAACCAAAGAGATGATGAAACACAACACTTTGGGTTCATTTGCTGGTGCTTTGAATAAAAGCTACACTTTCCAACTTAAGGAGCCTTGTAATTCCCCCCAGTTAAACCATCTGATGATCCCATAGTTCTATCACCAGAGGAAGGACTGGGAAAGAAGAGCAAATGGATTAAAAAAAAAAAAATTGTGGCAATTTTCAGGTGAGGATGATCCCAGTACCACAAGAAAGATCAGATCTATTCTCAACTGTCCAGCTGAAGCTCATCCTTTGGACAGGACAAAGCGAAAGTCTAGATCCAAAGAGCTCTTGAGGTTTTTGGATTCAGGGATCTGCCCTGGTTGAAGACTCCCTCCTTGTCTCCTTGTCTGGTCCCCCGTTGTTTGCCTTGGCTGCACAGCTCCATCAGTAGAGACTCCCTGCTTGTTTTTGCCAAGGCATAGGGGACATTTAACAAATCCCATTTATTTTTCTTTCAGACTATTTTCCTTCCTTGCAAAGCTCTTGGCTATTCCTATCTTTTTTAAAAGTCTTAAAAAAAAAAAAAGTTGTTTGTGGTGTTAACAGTATGGAATGAGCTAAAGCTTTATGCCATTTTTAGCACTCTTGGAACACAGAGAATTGGAGGAACTGAAAATATATGCTTAATCGCCCCCAGGAAAGACTGCCATAATATTTTGGGTTGCATAAGCAAACTAAATTGGAAATCTGGAATCTATTCAAGACCTTTTGATCAGGGAGCTTTGCAAGTGCAGAAAAGTAAAAACACAGACAGATGGGGATTAGAGTTGAGCATCAGGAGAATAATTTCCTCTTTTAATTTCAGTTCCGCCAACATATAAAAAGCATTAACAATCCAGTTACGTAACGTGCGTCAGAGCCCGGCTGTACGAGCAGGAGTGCTCCCTGTAATTAAGCCATTACACGGCCCGTGTTTGCTGCATGGAGGTGGGAGCTGCTCTGCACAAGGGAAAGAAGCCCCCCCCCCCAGTCACCACCACCACCTCTCCAAAAATCTGGGCAAATGTCCTGGCCAAAATTAGAAGCAGTTATGGAGGCTAACAGGAGCTGCAGGGGGCTCAGGGAAAAGTGGAGTCTGCTCCGAGACACCGCTGGGCTCGCAAAATCCAATTGACAATCACTTGCAAACCCCAATCCACCCTATTTTTCTCTATCTTTGTCGCTAAATCAGCTTCAGTGGGAGAAGAGAAGGGAGATTAGGCTGAGGAGCCAGCGGAGATATTTCTGCTGATTGTTTGACGTTGGGAACAATAGTCCATAATATACTTTGTGTTGTTCTAATAGTGGGATCTTTGAGAGGAGGCACTGCAACATCCAAAGGCTGGCAAGAGTCCTGCAAATTTGAGGCTGCAAAGGCTGGCAGATCAGATTAGATTTCTGTTCTTGCCTGTTTTACTCTGCTGGGAGGATATTTTTGTGTGCACTGGTTGATGCAGAGTGATGCAAAAAAGCACTAAGAGGATGGTTTAAATAGGACCACTTACATTTCAGGATCAACTCACTGGACACGGCTTCTGAACAGGTTTTGAAGAGTGTCTGATACCCCAGAACATCCATATTAAGAACTATTTGCCTACTGGGATCAGCTTCCCAGACTGCTGATGTCTGCAGTCTTTAGATAAAAGCCACTCCTTCCAGGTAGCCGGGGTTTTTTTAGATGTTTTTTTGGGGTTTTTTTGCATGCAGATTTAACTGCAGTTACTTTTGCTTGCCTTTCACTCTTACTACACGAACTTAGATGGGAGTAGGAGTGAGATTTCACGGACTGGGGCTGCTTCTCTTCATTTCAATTAATGTGGCATAGGGGAAAGGATCTGTATTTTTGGCACTGCTTTATGATACTCTGCAGAGGCATAAGCTCAGAGGAGCCTTCAGGTAGTCTCTGCAGCAGGAGCAGAGATGCCCTGGGTGATTTCCTCCTGCCTTGAGAGGAGGAAAAGCCCAAATTGGTTAAGACAAACCCCTGGAGCTCTCCTACCGTGCTCTTCGCTCCAGCCCCTTGCAGGAAGGATACAGTGAGGAAATCTCAACCTCCTGGCAAACCTGAAACAGTGTCAGAGGCGGCTGGTAACCCCTGCAGGTTAGAGCTGCTTGAAGAGAGCTGCTGTGGGAGCAGCCCTGCCAAGGAGGACTTGGGGGTTTTGGTGATGAGAGGCTGGACATGACCTAAAATGTGCACTGGTAGCCCCAAAAGCCAATCAGAGGAAGTGTCACCAGCAGGTCGAGGAAGGTGATTCTGCTCCTCAGTGCTCTGCTCTTGGGAGACCCCCAGACCTGCACTGCTGTGTCCAGCTCTGGGGTCCCCCAGCATAAGGAGGACATGGACCTGCTGGAGCAGGTCCAGAGGAGGCCACAGAGATGATCAGGGCTGGAGCACCTGAGAGAGTTGGGGGTGTTCAACCTGGAGAAGAGAAGGCTCCAGGGAGAACTCAGAGCCCCTTCCAGTGCCAGAGAGCTGGAGAATGCCTTTGGACAAGGGCCTGGAGTGACAGGACAAGGGGAAACGGCTTCAAACTGACAGAGGACAGGCTTAGATTAGATATCAGGAAGAAATTCTTCCCTGTGAGGGTGGTGAGGCCCTGGCACAGGTCGCCCAGAGAAGCTGTGGCTGCCCCATCCCTGGAAGTGTCCAAGGCCAGGTTGGACAGGGCTTGGAGCAACCTGGGATAGTGGCAGGTGTCCCTGCCCATGGCAGGGGGTGGGAACTAGATGGTCTTCAAGGTGCCTTTCAATCCAAACCATCCTGTGACTCTATGAAGGCAGCAGGCTTAGGTGCTGCACTTCACTTTTCATTCTGAATCGTTGAGCAAATGTGGAGCCCAGCCATTCATTGGACCTGGGGACCATGCTTATTTCTGGACCACGAGAAGACCACAACGAGGAGAGTTAGTCATGTGTGAGCAGTACTCTCCAGGCTGATTTGCCACAACAAATAAATAAAAATAAGCAAGAAGCATTAAAAAATTAGTTGTACACATGACTGGCACATCATTTCCATTCAAATGGGTTATACCGTAGGTGCGGATGAGATCATAGGCTGCTATTTAAGGAGGAAACCTCTACTTACATAAATGTCTGATTATGCAACTGTCATGGAAACCAGAGATGACAAAGATGTATTAGATTAGCTTGTCCATTCCCTCGGAGCGCAGGATTGTTCCTTGTGGTTTATTTTTTGCTCAAGATTTTAAGAACTGATCGGTGGCTGCTGGATGCTGAGCTTGAGAAGAAATGATGTATAGTATGAGCTGAGCTGTCACTTTTCTAAAGGTGATTTGCTTTGGAAACTCAAGAATAGAAGTGCTTGAAGTCACTGGTGGCACCCAGCGATCCCCACACCAGCATCTAGTTCATCCCTGTTCTTATATGCTCAGAGTATCATGGCTTTCATTGGTTAAGACACATGCCAGAGTCTTAGAGGACATTTCTCTACCATTCTGCCTGACCTTTCTTTAATTTTCATCCCCTAACTCTGTTGTCTTTCCAAATAATACTCCCTTTTCTCTGGTTTTGCACCCTCCCAGCGTGTCCCTCATGGTTGTTGCTTAGCCAAGCTATACAAATTTAGCTGCTCCTAATCTTTTCTCATAGGTCAGTCCTTTGAGCCACGCTCATTTTTGCTGCTGCACAGGGAAATCGGTGGAGATTAGTATTTTAATCTTCTTTCCCTGTTTAAAGAAACCCCAGGACACACACTGAATGGTTTTCCTGTGACTTTAAATTAAAATGTTTAAAAATGAATGTATTTATATCTCTTTTTCTCAGCTTTCACCTCTAGTTCCTCTCAGTCATTGATTTGGCTGCTCTTCTGCCTTATTAGAAATGGCTTTTATTTAAAAAAACTTCAGTTTGGTTCCTTATCATGAACAGGGTGACATTGTTATGTCACAAGCTATGCGGTTTAGTCTCTGCTTATTCTGCAGAATTAACCTGAACTGGTTTTAAACCAAACCCTCTGGGCTGTCCAGTCTCACCAGATTTGGGATTTGGGAGGCTCCATAGCAATAGGAGGACAAAAGGATTAATGCTGCCAGTGGCATTTACTCTGATTTTTGTGAACTGATTCCTCTTTGATTGTGTTTTCTTCTCACGACGTCTTTGGTTGCTGTTATTTTCCTTGAAGGTGGTCTCCTTGCTCTCTCTTAATCCCAATGGTCAATGAACTCAACTCTTGCTCCCCTCATGCCCAATTCAGATAATTACATGCAATTACAATATGGAGCTTTGATTCCTAAAACCTATTTAGGACCATGTTTAAAGATTTTTAAACAGGAAGTGCTTTTTATCTGTAATTTGACTTTACCCGGGGTTACAGGGCAAACTAAATTCAGGCTCTATGAGGCTCCAGCAAGGAAGCAGGCTGCAGAGTTGGGCCTTCTCCTCTGATGGGAGGTCCCAGACCCAACCTGTGCCCAGCCATTAACCACCAATGCCAACAGAAAAGCTGCCACTGCTGCTGCAGAACTTGGGGAGAAGTCGATACCTGATGAGCAGGAACTCAAAATACGAAAGGGCTTCACTCTGAACTGTTGCATCAGGGTTAAGAGCTAATTCTGGCTTCTCTGAAGTAATTTGGAAAACTCTCTTAGTGTGGGCATGACTCCTGCTGACAGTCCTGCCACACACCTCAGCACTGACCTACAACACCTCCCCTATCTCACCGTGCGGCTCCAGGGCTATTTTAGCCAGGGCTGTCAGTGGAGCTGAATCGTTCCATTATGTGGTGGCTTTGCAATGTGGAAAAGTGTTCAGGAGGGACCACTCTCCAAATGAGAGGAGAGTGACTCAGTCTCTGGGGCCAATTCAGTCATTGATTTTTATTTATTTATTATTTTATTTTATTTTTTTTCCCTGAGGCAGATGATGCAGGGAGCAATTACAGTGGTGATTTTTCCATGCTGTGGATCCCAACTGACCGTGCCGTGGAGGGACATGTGCTTATCTCACATAAAACCCCACTGCAGGGCAATGCTTTCCAGGCACTGCTGAACTGAGATAGATTTGACCCTAGAGATGAAAACTGAGATTGTCTCACTCTGTATATCCTTCCATCAGAGAGAAGAGAATGAAACATAGTGTTGTGGGATGATTTATAGGACAAAAGCACTCCAACTACTCATCCTAAATCACAGCAATTGCACTACGTGCAGCCAAGCTGACTGGTTTTGGAGCAGGTCAGATGAGTTCCAACCTCCTCTTCAGGTATTTAAGAGAAGTCCTTAACAACAGGAACCTGCTTTGTCGAACTTCTTAAAAGAACAGGGAGAACTTGCTGGGTCCCCCCCCCATTCCTCTGCAGCTGATGCCCACATTGCTGCTGTCCCCTCTTCCACGAATAGACACATTTCCGCAGGAATGATCCCTGAATTTCATCTAAGAGCCTTTGAGAGCCTCCTAAATAATTTCAGCATGAGCTATCCTTAGGAAGTTAAAATCAAAGGCACAAGTACCAGCATATTTAATAAGATGGAAATGGCAAAATGAGAACCACATTGAAGGATTTGGGAGTTTCTCCCTGCGTGGATTCCGAAAGGGGTCACGGGTTTGCAGTGCTCTGGCAAGCACAGAGATGCTGTGCATTGAGCACAGGCAGTAATTACATCTCCTCTTTCTAAATTATGTTATCAGGAAACATCTATATTGTTTGCATGGGTCTAGATTACGCTCTGAGAATAGAATGTTCCCTGCATAAAGAGCGCGGCTGGAGTAAATCAATGAGGATGCACTCAGAAACATCAATTAAAGGTAATACAAGTCTTTAGTGTGGCATCAGGGAGCGAGCAGAGTTTGAAATTCTGATCTTCCCAACCCTGCCTTCCTCCCTAGGAAAGCAACAAGGCAGAACTACTCAGAAATTCATAAGGTTTAAAAATAAAATACTTGTCTCCTCTCATCCTCATCTTTACTCAGTGCTGGTTCCCAGCATAGTAGATGAACGTAATGTTTTCCTTCAGGAGATCTCAAACTTCTGCTGTGTTGAGTTGCCTTTCTGCAAGTGTCACAAGTTAAGTACCTTGGTTTTGAGGTATCTGCTTTGGGGAACCTACAATCTGATTGTCCGAGACACCAAGAGCCTGCCAGTGATCCACTGGAGTCAAGGAAACCAGGTCCTCGGCTCCTTCAGAGCAGCACCTAGAAATTCAGATTTTCAAAGTTAACAGTTATGTCTGAATACAAAATAAGAGCAAACCTGTGATAGAGGTGGAAACAAAACCTTGACCTTTTGCCTTTCTAGTATGTAGTACCTGAAGCTCATCTGCAGAGGGGTGGGTGATCTGGTCACCTTTGGACATCATTAGTAAGGGACATGCACATAAACAGCATCAACATGTCCTCCCCTGGTCCCAGAGATTTCCTGTTATTGAGGCAAATGGGAAATTAATGTGAATCTTCCTTCAGCCTATTAATTCTGCGTCCCCTTTTGCAGATGTTAATTCAAATGCAAAACCTGAGCCTGGGTTTGAGCCTCCCCTACGCTCAAGTCAGGGTTCCTGCTCAGGCCCATTTGTTACCTACGTGACACTCATCCATCATTGTGATTGTAATGGTGAGAGGTGGAAAATTTTCTCCCAGCTACTCGGAAGAAAAAGGACCTTACACAGAATTTATAAGCCTCTTCAGCTGAGCTAATTATTCAGGAAAGGCTATTTTTCATTGCAAGAAGCACAGGCGAGCAGATTCCATTCATAGCTCAAATACCAAACAGCTTTAGCACCTTTGGTTTTAGTGGCTTATTTTATTAATATTAAGGCAGGGGGGGGTGTTAGCATTTTGAGTTTGGATATTTTTTCTTTTTTTTTTTTTTTTTAATGCTTTTTCCCTTTGGGCAGAAAGCTGCTCCCTTTTCATCACAGCCCTGATAATGAATTGCAGTGTACAAAGCCGGTCATACAATACGCAGCAGCGGCAGCGCGGAGCGAGAATCTTTGGGAAGAGTTTCCATAGAAACATTGACGTCCTCCTGGCGAACAGGACACCGAGTTCCTTCAATGGGAGGTATGGGGTTTTAAAGGAGCAGCGAGGTGGCGGGAAGCCAAGCCAGCAGAGCTATGACTCTGCATCTCCCAGCAGAATAGGGGGGTTGGAGCTGGTGGGAGGGAAAGGGAAAGAAAAAAAAAAAATAACCCAATTACCCTTGCATTATCAAAATGTCGGGTTGGATGGTTGCTGCTTGAGCGGTGCAGTGTAGAGCCTGGTAAATAATTAAACTGCTGACCGCGAAGTGCGCGAGAGCCGGCAGCCAAAAATCATAAATACTCAAGGCTGTGTGAACTAGCGGCTCCTAAAAAATCTTGTCAGATTTTGTCACAGGCTTCATCCCCAGAAGCCTTAAATTCAGCACAAATCAGCATGACGCAGGCACAAACCTCCCGGGGACGGGCAAGGTTGCACCCGGCGATGCGCACCCTCCCCTCCCCTGCTTGTCTTGGAATGAGACAAGTGTTTTGCTAATGTTCCAGCTCTGTGTTTTAAATAGCCTCGTGTCTACCCAGCTAAATAGTGGCAGAGCAGCCCTGTCTGGAAGAGGCTGTTTCTAGAAGGAAAACAGTCAGAGGAAATGTTTTTGCCAGAAATGTTGGAAATCATACAAAACAAAAAGGGAGCATGCGAAAGAATTCGCCGCCGAGCACTCCCCGGTGATTTTGTTCAGGCTCACAAAGCGCTTTGTTTCGGAGCAATCCCCAGATAAGATTAATGAAGGTGACAGACATCCCTTCTGGGAAAGCCTGTGACCCACCCCAAAGCTCTCCAACATCGGGGATGTCAAATAGAGTCTCCCCACTGGCTGTGGGGGCTTTGGCTCTGGACCCAGGAGTGAGAGTGCTCAGCCCTCAGCCCCAGAAAGTGAGCAACCATCCAACCCAACATGGTTCTCTCAGCCTTCATGGCTTCCTCTGGTCTTTGACTCCAGCTGGGTATCTCTGCACAATTCAGACAGGTCTCTGGTGCAGTTGAATACATTTCAGGGTCTTATGTGTGTCACCCTCACAAAGAGAGTCATAGAATGGTTTGGATGGGTGAGACCTTAATGCTCATCTAGTCCAACCCCCTGCCATGAGCAGGGACACCTGCCACTATCCCAGGTTGATCCAAACCCTGTTCAACTTGGCCTTGCACACTTCCAGGGACAGGGCAGCCACAGCTTCTCTGGGCAACCTGTGCCAGGGCCTCACCACCCTCACAGGGAAGAATTTCTTCCTGATATCTAATCTAAACCTGCCTTCTGTCAGCTTTAAAAACACCCAAGCATCTTTCCAGGATGAGTCACATGAGGTGAGGAGCACCCATCGCAGCTCTTCCTCTGTTTCTCCCCAGAGCTGATATCTCAGGGGTGAGTCGTTTACCCAGCAAACCCCTGTGGTATTTGGTTTGCTTTGTGCAGGTGAGATGGGTGGAGGGTGTGCTCCACTGGGACATGGAGCTCAGAGGGAGCTTTGCTACAGGTAGGAGCAAGTGCCGTGGTCTTGAACCAGCCCTGTCCTCTCTGCAAGCCAGCTTCTGTTATTCAAAAGTATCTTGCAGGTTTCTGTACATCTGTTCCTTGTTAAAATCCCTCCAGAGTGATTAGTGGCAAATACAAGGCATTCACAACCCCATCACAGTTGAGTGGGAGCCTCACATACCCTGTACCTTCCATAGTCTGCTCCAGATAGTCTTCAAAGGCAAACCACTGCAGTGTGGCTGCTGACCTTAATCCCTGTCCTTTACAGTGCTCAGAGACTGTAGCTATTTATACTGCTGCTATTGCAATGCTGGAAACTCTATGCTGGAAGCTAAATTATTTCAAATCTATATGGGTATGGTGCTACATGAAGTTCTGGTTTATAATTTTATAGCAAAGACATCCATTTATTCAGTGGGCTCCAGGTAGGATGTTTGGTACAGGATGTGGAATTGATCTATTTGCAGAATGTTTGGATGGAGATCATTTTGGTTCAACCTGTTCAGCAAGATTCGCTGTAGACACAGAAAGACAGAAAAGTCGGTGAGTCAGAGGATCTCAAAGAAGTCTCTTGAGTTTTAGGGACTTATTCATATTGTTTCAAAGGATGATGGCAGGAATTACTTCGAAGAGAGTAGGAAGAGAGGGTAAAACAGATGTCCATCTTCCTGAGCAGTACCTTGCTCTTTTCATCCATTCATCTCAGAGTGTTTACTTTTTCCTGTTTTGTGGATGCAGAAGACTTAGAAATAAAGGCCCATTTAGAATGAGAGACGTTTTACTTGAGCACTGTGTCCTTACTTACAACTTAGGGGAATTTGAAGGCTCGTTATTCTTTCTTGATTAACATCACTTTATAAGGTGTTCAGCTAGCACGGCAATGAACTTGATTTAAATACCCAGGTAGGCTGGATTTGCATATGCCAGGAAGGACGGAAGACAAACCAGACCCCCACACCCATCACGATAAGGCAGCTGGGTCAAGGTGGGGCTGGGGACAACGCCTGGTGCTGGATTTGGAGAGGCAGAGACCAGCCTCTGGCTGACCAACCCACAGCACACGGGACTCACGTGCTGGCAGGGACCTATTTGTGCACACGCAGAAGGAGGGTGCTTGATAGTACTGAATTAGGAAGAAATGCAGGTAAAGCAGGGGGGATGCGCTGGTTTGACCGCAGCTGGACCTCCCAAGCACCTTGATAGGGTATTTCTGGAAGAGAGAGCAATGAGTGAAATTATCTACTTGACCGATATTAAACCAGCACGCTACAGCAGTCCTGAATTTCTTCTGAACCAAATCTTATCACGGCACATCCTTTGCCAGAGGTGCTCTCTCTTCTCTTCTGTACCAGTTGGTCCACAGAGCTCGGTGTGGGGTGCACAGGCTGTGCTGGTGAGGTGATTTTAACTGAAGCACAGGCACTGCCCCACTCCAGCTGCTCACAATCCAGCTGAAAGAACCCTCTCTAGAGAGGCTTATTGGAGGAGTTGCACTTCAGTCTTATGAAACCTGATGGCCCCTGATCACCCCGTTGGTGCAGTGCTGAACTGAGGGGCAAACTCCTCATCCTATAACAAATAATTCCCATTAGGGGCAGATTTATCTGCTGCTGGCAGACCCAGGCTCTGTGTGAGGGGCTGCAGCAACACCTCAGTGAATCTGTACTGGCTCACGCTTAGTGGAGAGTTCCTACGAATGTCTCTGCATACTGCTTAAAACTTGTGTTTGACTTACAAAACAAGACAGCCAGTTCCCTTTCCATATCTTGTAGTTGAGAGCTGTCAAACATATGGAGATGTTTATATCCAGGCGTTTCTGTTCCGAGGAACCACCAGTGTCCTGCTCAGCGGCTGAATCAGGAAAGTCTTTCTCCTCACCTGAGCCTACACGGTCGTTCCCTTTGGGTGGAGCTTCTGGAGAACTGTGGCCACAGGGAACCACAGCCAGCAAACACTTTGCAAATCCACTACCCAGACCCACTGCTGCTCTTGGACTAGAGCCTGTGCAAACAGCAGGGAAAAATTTTATTCCCTGTGATATATCGTTTGAGTTTTCCTTCCAGGAGATCCTGCTTCTTTTTCACATCAGCTCCTCAGCTGAATCTAGGACGCAGGAGATGCTCAATCCTGCCTTCTGGGCTCTCGTTGATCAGATTTACATTTTTGTGCTACAACAGTAATCACAAACTGCTTGCATTAAATGCCACACTATTGAAAAGCCTTTCCGAAGGGCTCCGAGTCTTTGATCATTCTTTGTATTAGCAGAAAACAAATTATTTCTTTCAGTAATGGAAGATGAAGTCCCACTTTACCCTTCAAAATGGTCGTGGCTTCCTGTGCCTCAGATGTGAGGCATTGCAGGAGCCATCTTGAACACCTAGATTTTGTAAAAACAGCTGAAATTTGCCAAGCGAGGAGCCCATAATTTCAAACACCGCACTGGAGAGCGAGAGCATGTGCTGCAGAATAGCAAAGAGGAAGAATAGATTTTGTTGAGGATGGGAATTTGATACCAAAAATGAAGCATGGCCATAACAATTACAGCCATCTAGTGGGCAAAAGATTTTTTAAAAGATAAAAATACTATTGATATTCAATTTCAACAGTAAAATACTTGTGAAAGAAAGAGGTCTAGCAAATAACCTGGGGAGCAACTTGCATTGGTTTTTTGTTTTGTTTTTTTTTTTTTACTATTCTTCAGGAATACATAAAATCTCAAATATTTTCCTTTTTGCATTCTAGTCTACAAATATTAGGAAAATCAGATCTCATTTGGTGCTCCTGTTTTAACAAGGGACTTGCTGAGAGTATCCAGCGAAGTGTGTTATTGCTCACACTGCAGCTGAAGGGACAGGACTGAATTTTTTAACAGAGATTTCCTCTCTCCAACTGGTTCATTAAATTTTAAAGTTAGATATATGACAACACAAGCTTTAAGTTAAGTACTTGGCAACAAATCAACAGGCTTCAGAGAGTGATTAAGGATCTCTTTCTGCAGACGCTTTGTACACCTTCCTTTGGCTCTTGATGTCATCCATCATCTCAGGAGCTCCTTGGGCTTCACAGGGTATTTCATGTTGATATGATCTCTAGTGAATTTCTACTGAAAAAGCAAATTGGAAAGTAAGCATTTCGTCTGAAATCTTTGCATATCAAAAGGAAGAAAAAGTACATCCCTTCCTTTATCTTACTTTTATATGGAGCATATGGGCTGAAACGCTGAACTTCAGATCTGAATTCCAAAAACTCCAAAGCATTTTGATTTAGCCCATAATAAAATCTGCAGTGGGATTTCATAACAATGCTTTTTAATCCACCTCCAAGGAGGGATAAGATTCTCTGTGAGAGGGTTTGATCTGTTAGAAGTTTTTTGGGTTGTTTTTTTTTTTTTTTTAAAAAAAAACCTTAGTCATCTGTATTCAAGATTTTAAAAACATATTTACAGAACAAACAAACCTTCTCAGAATAATCTCCGCAGGCTTTTGATCGCATGCCTCGGAGTGGAAGAACAGGCTATAGGATCCCTTAGCTCTGTGACAAGAAATAACTGGCTGTGAATTTTGGAAATCCTCTTTGGCATGTGTTCAAGCCGGTATTAATGCAAACCGCCCCATGCCGATCTCCTGACTCATCCCAAACGGCAGCTTCTGACACTCATCCCATCCGTCGCCGACCTTCCCTAGGAAGAAAACAAAGCAGCTCCTCCCTTCCTTCCTGAAAGCTCACGTGCCCAAACTGCTGCTGAATGGGGGCATCTTCTGTACTTCCAAGTGTTTCATTCGGGGTCTGACCCTGTGCTGGCGGATCTCGAAGGTGTGTTTGCAATGGTATAATTGGTCTCAGCTCCCCAGTCCCTGGGCACAGAGTGTCCTCTGGATAAGCCCCAGTGGTTCCACGTTTGGGGCACTCTTTGCAGCAAGTATTTCAAATTCCCTTCGTGTCTCTGGTGCAAATCTCTTTGAAGACAGCCGTATGTCAATTATAGCATTATGTTGCTTCTAAATCCTACACGTATTTATAGGACTCGATGGTCCCTTCCAACTCTATGATTCTATGGTGTTTGTGTATTTATGTATTATTTACACAGGGTATAAATATCCAAGTAACCATTATCCAGAGGCAGACAATGTTTTCAAAGGAGAATGCTGTTTAAATCCTGCAGTCCTGCAGAATCTTCTCTATTGGAGGAAATCTAGTCCCACACTTGTTTGTGTCTGTTCCAGGAGGTTTTTTTCCTTGTCCCACAGGCGAGAGGTGAGGAGTGAAGGGCAGAGGCTCAGCCGCTCTAACTGTGAATTTCTTGATCTCTGACAATTTTGGTTTTTCTGATTATAGCCTTTTCTAAGAACAGGCTGTGCAGTATAACTTGCCATATAAAATCCTGGGTAGATACAGAGCTGGATTTGTGATGCAGTTACTGGTATTTCATTAACCTTTATCTTGACAAGTGGAAATAACACGCTGTGATTCAGGGGAAATTTTTCACTTGCAGAGAAAAATGGTGCCAAAAGAAAGCAAATGGGCTACAAATTAATAAATACAAGTCTCGATAGCTGAAATCAACTCCCAGCTGGACTTGGCCCCTCCGTGCATGTTTCAGATGCATCAGGCTGCTGTGATGATGCTCTGAGGGGCACGACAGAGCCGGGGCTTGAACACCACTCAGGAGCCCAGGGGTGACCACAGCCAGTGTTGGGGACAGGGTGATCCTCCTCCAGCCCCCCTTCTCTGTTTTTTCCATGCAGATAAAGACATGGGCCTCGAGGATTGTCCAATCCCACCACGGACTGTGGCTTCTCCATGCCGTGTCATGTCTTTGGCCCTGTGGTTCCACGGGGCTCATCTGCAACAGGCTTTTTCTCTGCAAAAAGGCTGCTCATGGTCCTGATGACGTGGATATGCAATCACTGACCCTCCAAAACCCCAGGGAGAACCATTTCTAGGAGGGCCTGAGCTAAATACAGGCTCTCTACAACTGCAGCCTCGCTGGTGGCCGGCAGAGTCCCCCAGAGGAGACGACAGAGCTGGTGAGTAATAAGGATAACCGATGTTTTTCCAAGTCAAAACCAGCCTGACTCACCACTATTTTGTTTCTTTTATTGTTATTTGTGTTGCTCTGATGCCAGACAGCAGATCTCAGTTATTGAGCCCAGGGTTTTATCACCATTTAGCAGGAGAAAATGCCCTCTGAAATGCTTCCAAACTAAATCAGTAGGAGGGAAAAAAGAAAAGGCAAAGCCACTTGCTCACTGCTGCCCAGTAATTTGGGGCTGAAACCCCTCAATTCTCCGCTCCTCACTAAGCACCTTCACTCACCCATGGTGGCACATTTTCCAGCTGGCCTAGTCTTGCTCTAAGCTGAGGTTTATAAATAGTCAATACCATCTAGTTTTCCAAATGAGAGATTTGCTTAGAGCACATGTTCCGGGACCCCTCGTGCTCCGGGGAGCGCTCGCTGCTGGCAGGAGCCGCTCAGATCCACAGCTTTCTATCAAGATACTGATCTGAGGCCTCAGGAGAGAAAAACGTGCCATCAGAAAATGAGCAGGAGGAGGCAGAACACCACGGGTATGGCAGGGGTCACCTCTGCCCATTTGCTGTGGCCGTGCCATCCTCCAGTGAGCAGCACAGTCCTGCACAAGCACCTCCGGCTCCTCTCTTAGGTGAAGTCAGGATCTATTCCTGGGCAGGGATGCCATGGAAAATGTCGCTCTGGAGCTGGTATCTGCCAGGGATAATGTCTCTCTCAAGCCAGTATCTAGCACAGGATAAGTTTCCTGCTGCTTGTGATGCACATCAGCCTCTCAAGGCTTTCGCAACACCTCCGGTGCAGGGAGCAGTCGTACCCACCATCGGACCTGCCAAGCAGAAATATCCCAAGGAATTCAGCAAAATATCAGGGCCTGGATCAGATACATCAGTAGAAGCAGGATAATTCCCAGATCCAGAGAGAGAAGCACAAACAAAGAGAACCTAGACGTCAAAGAGACAAAAGCTGGCTGGGAGATCAATGCAGAAAAGCTCCGTGCAAGGTCTGGGGTTTAATGAGAGATGAGTAGGATGGGACTTGGCATAGATAGAAGCTATTAGGAACAGCAGAGAAGAACAGGAGATGCAGATAGAGAGAGGAGAGAGAGGACAGCTGGAAGAGGAGGTTGGGAGGAAAGCAGGTAGAGAAGGGCAAATTTTGGCTTGCGTGCACCAGTGAACCAGCTGCAACCCTGCAAGATGTGAACAAACACGGGAAAGGTGGATGGTTCCAGAGGATCCCTGCAGAAAGCAAAGCTGCTCCACTGCTCTAGGGGGACAGAAGTGGTGTTGACCCTGAGGACAGGCATCCCTGCTGCTCCAAGGCTGTGTCCTGGCTCAAGTGTTGGGGGCAGCATCTCTGACTTGGGTTTGGGGTTTTTTTGTTTGGGTTGGTTTTTTTAAAGCAGAACCCAGATGGGGTCTACAGTGGCAGCTCTAACTTCTGCCCAAAGCTCCCTGGGAACCCTGAGCACCCCAACATTAAGTGAGAATGACCCTAAAACTGAACTAAATGTGTACTGAGTGCCATCTCTGTGACAGCAGATTGGACCCATCAGGGCAGAGGTGTGGGTGAAGCTCTGCTGCTCTGCATCCACCATGGTCAGGGTATCCCAGGCTGGCACCACACCCACCCAGGACCATCCTTCTGCCCTCCCAAGAGCAGCACAGCAGGTGGGCACAAGGATGAGGATTTGTTCAAACTGGTCTCAGCTCCCATCTTGGCTTGGGAAGACACAGCTGGAATTTGGTCAGTGGTGACTGACTCTTTGAATAAATCACCAGCCATTCTGGAGGGCTGTGCCTGCATGTTAGGACAATTATTGCTTTCTTCCAGCCTCAGCTGTGTAAAAATGCATTCCTTCTCTTTATGAGAAATTCTCATCTCCTTCTGTCAGTCATCTTGTCTCAACGGGGAAAAAATCCCCAAGCCCTGTCATATCAGAAAATGAGAAAATTATCAATATCTAAAGTGTATGTGAAAAATATGAGCTCTTTCTCCATTTGGGAGAATGAATCTTGGTTGTAGTTGTCTTATAAATGTTAGCAGCTTCTCAGACATTCAAAAATGTTAATGATCCTAAGGTATTAAAATAGCTTGCCATGGAGTTCTCCATATTAAAAATACTGTCTCGCCCTCTGCAGCCATCTAGAAGACTATCACAGATGAATGGTCCTATACATCAATTTATGCATTCAGAAAGCAGAGGCAGGATTAGTATATTCATGCAAACACAACAGGCTCTGATGATTGCCTGCCTATCTGGAGTTAGGATCCAGCTCTGGTGCCTGAGATCAGCTTAATAAATACTATCAGCTTCCGCTGAGCGTAGGAATAGAAAAAAATCTGTCAATAGCTGTAGCTCTGAATAGGAATCCTTGAGTAAAGTAAATCTCTCTACTTCAGATTTCCGCTGGCCTCGTTACCCTGCCTTGGGGGAGAGGAGGGGCCGGGGAGGTGACAGCCCCAAACCCCACAGCAGGGACATGAGAGAGTCCCATCAGCCCCAGAAATGGCCCCTTCTCCCCATCCCAGGGGTGTCTGAGCCAATCTGGGGGTCCTCCTCCCCCCGAGGAGCAGCAGCTGACTCCAGGGGAAGGTGGGTGTTTGGGTAAGTGGGCTCAGCCTCCCGTCCTCCTCTCCCAGAGCCACGCACAGATCCCTGTGCTGGCCGGGGGCTTGCGCTGTTGTTGCCTTCGAAAGAGTTGATTTTGGACTCTGGTCCCTATGGGAAACCTGGGAGCAGGTCCTTCCCTCCCGCAGGCTGTCTCAGACTCCAGCAGAGCTCACAGATCTGTCCCAGTGCTTTGGGCTGGGACTCAAAAACATGCACCTCCAGATGCTTCAGCACAGCCTGAAGCAGCCAAGGCTGCCACAAGACTGGAGATCTGAATCACATCCCCAGGCATGCAGGAGAGTGGTTTAATTCAGAACTAAACCTTACTAAGGCTACCTGGAACCACAGGTTTGAGTCTTGGCTCCGGGGAAGTTGGCGGGGGCACGAGTGGAAGAACGTGGCGGAACTTGTTGCTTTTACAGCACTCCTGTGGTAGGACTCACAATTAGATTTGAATCTGTTCTGCTATTTTCCTTTTCAAATATCTGTCCCTCTTGCTTTTATGAGTCATCAATTGTTTTATTTCCCTATCAGATTAGTTTGTTCCTCTCACTGTAGCTTTGGGCTTCTGCAGCTGAATGGGACCCAGGAGACCTGAGCATCGGGACTGAAGACACAGTAGAACACAAAAAGGGCAGCTGGTGCTCAGCAGACACCACAAGCCACTTAAAATGCCTTTTGTTTATTAGCTATTGTTTGGTTATATATAGTACCTGCAGCTTGAACAATAGGCAGTGGCAGGGTACGTGCTTTGTGCTGTTACAGAGTCCGAGGTGAGGCTTCAGTGCGGGAGGCCAGAGGCAGAGAGCAGCAAATTTGCCTGGAAAGCCCTGGTAATGCCATTCCAACTGGCCCATTAGCTGAGCTCCTGAGGAGCCCACATAAACGAGGTTTATTGCATTTCTGTGAGCCCACAGCGGGGAAGTTTATTTAAACAATTTGGTGCAGGGAAAGGTGGATGTTGGCAGGGCTTTGGGCTCGGAGCTGTGGGTAGATGGAGCTGTGGGAGAGCTGCTCCAGGAGAGAGGCCCAGGGCACCCACATGGCCACCCACGCTGGGCTCCTCTTCCTCCCACACCACTGGGCCCCGAGGAGAAGCTTCCAAACCTTCTTTGTGTCAGGTAGGTTATTTCTGGGATGCTCAAGCTGGATGCAGGTGTCCCACTGCCCAGCTCACAGGTGGATCCCCCCAGCCTGCTGGGACCCCAGTCCCACCCCAGCTGAGCATTGCATTGTGCCCCCTCCGCCCTTCAGAGAGCAGAGGACAAGAAATAGGGTGTTTTCAGACACTTTAGCAACTGCTTTCTCAAAACTTGTGGTGGGACTCCAAAGGGAGTTACTCTTTGCATGCATCAGGCCAGAGCTTTTTGGATGCACCAAGTGAATGAAATGTGATTTTTTTTTTTTCATCAATTTCCTCTGTTCTGAGGCTGAATTTAGTTTTCTGATCTAATTATCCCTCCCTTCCCAAAGAAATAGAATGGCTTTGAAAAACTGCCCGTACTTTTATACACCCAACATCTGGCTTTGGTAAAAATACTGAAACTTTTTAAAGGCTTCTTGCAGTCTTGAAGAAGGGAGGGTGATATTTAGTAGATGATCTTTGCCCCTATTTTCTAAGAAAAAACACCCATCCATTGATTCTACTGCTGGCAATTGAGAAAGCAGTTGGGCTGAACTTTAAGTGAACAAACACTTACAGATCTATTTATACCTGCCCTGGAGCAGACTACCATAGGTGGAAATGCTGTAATTATTTCCTTTCCCTGGTTTCCACTGTCCTATAAGGATCTCCTGGAGCAGCTTGTTAACATGGTGAAATTAGAATCAAGTCTTTATTAACAACCAAACCAATCTGACTAAAAAGGACTAAAACTGGCTGTAGCAAAGGTGAGACAAGCTGCTATGAGACAGCTTTTGCTGCTTAGCCCCATCTATCTAAGAAGGCTGAGAATTACAAATGACAAACATGGCTGGCAGTGGAGGGGGGACAGGGACCTGAGCAGCAGTGATGGGGAGATGCAACATCATTTTCCCCGTGTTCCTTTTTCCACTAGTGCATGTTTTCAAGTTAATTCCTCTCCCTGAAGAATCCCTCTCCTTTGTTATCTTCCCACTCTTCTCCCTCCCCCTTCTCCCTGAGTTTCTTTCTCAGAGCAGATGATCTCCTACACTCGCCATCCAGGTTAACTCTGGTTTCAGTATCAAAGATCATTTAAGCTGAAAATAGCTTTTACTGAGTCCATGTTACAACCCAGGAGTGTCTGGTCACCAGATAGGATCTCCAGCTGCCTCTCAGGCAGCGTGTTGGGGTTATCTGCATGCCAGGACTCTCAGTTCTATGGCCACAAGCCATTACACTTCACTGCAATTCAGGAGGGTCGTGGACTCAATTACAGCTGATTAGGGACCAGAGGGGAGGAGCTGAAGAAACAGGGGGGGAAAAAATCATTAATATTTGTCCAGGCAAACTGTTCTTTAAAGATATATTTAGTTTTCATGGAATGGAAAGGATTTTCTTTTTAAGTTGACATTAAATTTTCATGGCTTTATGTTTATTAGGAAATAGCCAGTGGTGATATTTACTGTTGCCTTCTGGGGTACGGAGTCCAAATGAGAGTTATGAAAATAAGTCCTATACTGTTTAGCCATATGACATGTTGCTCTTCAGCTCCAAGCATGAGGTAATGATGCTTCTGGAGCAAGAGGATGGATGTGCTACAAATCCCAGTGCTGTGAATTTCTGCCTCCCTTGCAGCACAAGGGAACAGCACCTCTGAGCTGCAAACAGGCTCTGTGTCTGCAGCAGCCTGAATGGAGTCAGGTCTGCTCAGCGTCTTAGTGACCCCCTAAATGTCTAAGAGCATCTTTATTTTGGGAAGATCTTTTTAAAAAGCATCTTTACTTTGTGCAAGCTGGTCTGGGTGAACCAAGGGGTTGGACTGGATGATTCTGAGAGGTCCCTTCCAACCCCAAGCATACTGTGATTTTGTGACGATCGTGCCAGGAGAGGTTTAGGTCGGATATTTGGAAAAAATTCTTCAGCCAGGGGCTGTCAAGCATTGGAACAGGCTGCCCAGGGCAGTGGAGGACTCACAGTCTCTGAAGGTATCTAAAAGACACGTAGATGTGGCACCTGGGGACATGGTTTAGTGGTGGGCTTGGCAGTGCTGGGTTAATGGTTGGACTCAATGATCTTAGAGGTCTTTTCCAACCTGAACGATCCTGGGATAAGATTACACACACATGGCAGAGTGATGGCAGGAGGGAACAGTGAACTGGCTGTGGGGAGGGCTGCAATGAGTCCCTAGGGAGAGGCTCTTAGTAAGGATCTCAAAATTCTCACTGCATTTAAAAAGTAAATAGGCTGCTTTGATAGCAGGAGATGCAAACCAGGTACCAAATCAGTGCCATTTTACAGCAATATCCTTTGGAGGATTTGCCAGATGGCTGGCAGCGAGGCTTTTAAACTGACTTTTTTTCTGAGCCAGCCATATTATCATCCATCAGACAGTCACTTTGGACTGACATTGCAGAGCGTGGCTGTCTCCTTTACGTTTGCCTTGCTCCTGTTTATTTCTAGCTGATTTATTTATATCTGGAACTGATACAAGTGGCACGATTTCTTTGTTTCATTAAAAGATTCCTTGATCTAAGCTTTAAAAGATTTGTCTTCAGAGAGATCAAAGTCAACCAAGTATACGTCTGGCACCCCTGAGTTTTTCTGATATGCCAGTCCTCAGGTAAATCTGGAAAAGATGTTTTGTTGCAGAGTAGTAAACCGTGGTGACTGGGTTAAAGTGGAGCTGGCCATGAATTCTTGGGTACTAATACATACCTATCACCCAGGCTTCTTAATTATTATTTTCTAAGAGGTGAAACAATGTTGACAGAGCTTGCACTGTAAAATACAAGTCAAGATTAAACCGGGTGCCAACTGCAAGCATGGAAAATTACATCCCACTGCCCAGCAACTCACAGTCAAGCAAGTAAAATACAATTTGCACAGCTGAGCAGAGGCATTGTCAGGGCGCTAACCTAGGAGCCAAGCACTCCTAAACCCCATCTGTCACGACCTGTTGCTTGCTCCTGGGAAAGCTGCATACAGCCAGCTCCCTGAAAGAGGCCATAAATTCTGGGTACCTTATTTGGGGTGTGAATCTCCGTGTCCCCTAAATTCTAGACCAGTGGTGCCACGCTGTGAGCAGAACAGAGCCATCTCATTCCTTCCTGTTGCCGAAGGGATCATGGAAGCCATTTCTTCCCAGCTTAGCTCAGTCACTCCAAAAATCCACAGGTCTCAGCACACATTTCAAACCCTGTTACCTGCCAGCGCCATGGGAAGGACGCTGGTTTTGGGCGCTTTGAAGGAGAGAAGCTGAATAGAATTGCTGAGTGGTTTAGTGGATGGTTGAAGTACGTCCTGGATATGAATCATCTTGCTCTTTCTGACCTACTGTCCTAATTGAGAGTCATTTATTCCTCCGACGCTTGTCGCTGCCTGGGTCAAACCTTTTCACAAACCTTTTCAGCCTGGAGCTGCAGGTGTTTGCCCCACTGCCTCGCCACGTGACAAACCAGAGACCCAGTAAACAGACATGCTGAATCATGGATCCTCCCCAAACGTGACCCCAAATCCCTGCCCCTTTGTTTTGCTGTTTTCTGTGGCAGGGTCAGGCCAGGACATGGCTTTCCCGTTGGCTATATGAATTTTACCGCTGTGCATGTTCCAGTAAAATCAAAGGCCTTAGAAAAGGGATTCTGTGGAAGCTTTTTTTGTCAGGGCCTTTACACTCATTAGTTATAGTTTGGAGCACAAGCCTCAGGGCAGGACCAGCATAGTTGCTCCTGTTTGATTGTGCAGGCGTTAGTGCTTCTTCAGGAACCTCCATTGCTTTGTGGATCAGGAGTGACTGATGTTTCAGCCTAATTTTTCCAACACACTTAAGAAGTGTACTCTGCCCTGACCATCTTGTATCTTCTTCTATTTATTAAAGGGAGGACTGATTGCCTGTTTCGAGATGCCTGTGGTGACAGCCTGCCTGGTCTCATCCCTTTGAAGGATTTCTATCCAAGGGCTTATCTCCACTGCAGAATTAGCTCGAGCTTTCAGCTGAGGGTGCTCTGGCTCCCTGCTCAACCCATGCTCCTCCCAGAAGCCCAGCAATAAAGGGCAGCTGAGTGACCCACCAATTGCTGTAGATTAAGGGGTTAAACGTGCTGTGATGCAGACATCCTATATATCTCCCCCTGCTGCAAATCCCCTGGTGCCTCTCTCTGGTCTTTCCAGTGATGTTCTTCCTTCTCATGTAGGCATTTCTCTGATCCAGCTGAACTGGGGACATTAACAATTAATTGTCCCCGTCTGGATGTCACTTGGACAGGCTGCTGTCAAACATTTAGCAAGAGCAATCTGAACAGGAATAGTGGGCTTGAACATCTGTTTTTTCCCCCTTTTAAAACACACTTCTGGCAATATAAGTGAGAGAGAGCTGTCAAGTGCAGCCTGGGCTGGGAGTAACAACCAACCCTAACCCGTCTGGGGAAGCCATCGATGCTTTTATGTATTTCACTGCTATCTTTGAAGGTTTCAGACAGTCATTTTTTTCTCTCAGAATGTGTTGCTTTCTTCACCATTGGAGATTCCTGGTTTTTTTCATCATGTCTTTTAAATGTGCCTTTATTTTGCAAAGGTACAGCCTTTGTACAGATCAACCAGAAGAGATCAGATCCTTAATTCTGGCTGGATTCTGAACCAGCTCTAAATCAGCTCTAAATTTTAGATTTTCTTCTCCATATCATATTTATGGTGGGGTTTTTTACAATCAGCTTTATTCTTAAGTGTTTATCTCTGGAAATCCTTTTCAGCTGATTTTCCCTTTATTCTGTGGCAGGAAGTACTGGGAGAAAATGTGATCCAGCTCAGAAGAGAACTTACAGATAGCAGATGCCTGATCTTCTGGTGTGAAGGAGCAATTGCATTATTACCTCTCTGGAGTTGGACATAAATGAGATTTACCCTCTTTGGGGCAAGGCATTTACCAAACAACAAAAGTTAAAATTCCTGGTAAGGAACAAGGCTGGGCTGTGCAGTCATAAGTGCTTCTGGAGAATCTATGCCCAACGTGTGTACTGAAGTTACTGTTAATTTCTGAGTTATAACCTGATATGAAACAAGTCCCACGTATAATATAAGAAACAAATTTCAACCTCTTGCCTACCAGATTTTCAGCAGCTGCTCATGCAATAGTTCAGTCAGTCAAAAAGGAGATGCTCGTTGCTATCTGGAAACTAAACCAAGTTCTGTCACCTTCATGACTGGTTTCACTCCCAGATCCTCCAGCTCAGGGCTGGCATCTTCTGCAAATGCTTCTAGGTGGGATTGCTGATTAATAATCACTGTTCTCCCAGTTATTTAGGTCATGGCCCTTCTTCTGCTCCTTCTTTTCACTACCTGAGTGAGGGTTGAAACAGAGATCACCCAAGGCACAAGTGCTAGTTTGACTTATTGCCACAGTCAGCTAAATCTGAGCTCTCTGCCCTGTATCTGTGGCTCAGTTCACCTCAGCTCTCTGGCATTGCTTCTTAAAATTGTCCTTCTTCCATTTACATTTCAAAGCCCAAAAATTGTTCTGGTTTTAGGGATAGTTGCACAGTTACACCTCCAAATGGAGATTTGTGATACAAGGTTGTTTTCAAGAGAAAAAAAAAATTAAAATACTTGGGACCATGTTTTCTTGCTCATGTTTGCAGGTGCTTTTATTAAAAGTCCGCTCTGAGCAGTGTCATGTGTGTGTGCAGCCTCGGATTAGGCTGTGAGAATTTATGGAAAAGCTTTTTGTGAGAAAACATTCGCAGCTATGTAGCCTTAGAAACTAGAGAGTTGGAGTTGGAGCTCGAAGAGTGGCTATGAATATGGAGAGCCAGGAGTTGGAATAATCACAAGGGAGGCAACTGCACCAGCCAGGAAGAAAGATGAGAGTTTCAGCAGAAAATTGATCAAGATAACGAAGCAGGGGGAAGATGCCTTGTGACAGCAGCTGGATTTGTAGCATCTAGCCTCAAATAGGAGCATGAAACACAAGTTTGCTTGGAGGGGAGAAAAATCAATCAGAAGATTTCACATAGGACTGTGAGGCTATAGAAAGCTCCAAGACACCCTGGAACGCTGCACCATTTACCCTAATCTGAGGGTGAGTCAGCACTCAATTATGCTCAGGCAATTTTATATTCAGTTTTTAATGCGTTGGCGACAAAGCAATTTAGATAATATGGTCACATAGCAGAATCACCTTCTTTACAAATCCGAGTTGCATTAGCTACAATAAAAAGTATGTCACTCCGAGTGCTCATTTTCCAGCGTGTAAGATTATCATCATGTGGCATCAAGGAGAAATCTCTTCTTCCCATTGCCAAACTCAATGCAACTGTGCAACATGGCTGTGTCATCCCTTTTTCTGAAGTTCTTAGTTATGGCAACTCTTGAGACCAGACAGATCCACTGCTGTGTGCAGATACCGTCTGAAGCCTTTGCATTAATAACAGCGCATGAGATAATGGCTCCTACTGGGCTGTGTGTTCAAGAGAAAACATTCTGGTATAATGAAGTGGGTCATGTGTTTGTAGGTAAGTGAGGGTTTCTCAGTTTGTCCCTCACAGGGTAAGGAGCTGTGACCTGTGGAACAGAAGAATCTGTGTGAAACTGTGTCATTGGCAAGTCCCACGAGTACCGTCCCGGGGGGTTTCAAAGGTGTGGCTTCAGCTTCACCATTTTGCCATCAGTTCAGGAAAGATGTTATGCTAATCTGACCTTTTGCTTAATCTTTTAAGGCACTTATTATATTATTTTTGGCAATTATACCTTTAGGAATCAGAAGTTGGAGAGGAAATGAGTGATTTACTATTTAAACTGAATGATCTTTTCAATACCGGTGACAGACCGAGTCTTCCATGAACTGCTCCTTACATGAACAGGATACATTGATTGTCTTAAAAACAGGATGCACAAACTGTGTAAAATCCACTTTGTATATCTTGGCAGTAAACACACAGCCTGAATCCTCATTCCCCTCCCTTATTCCTGTCTCCATGACTCGATGGACTTGAGTAAGGGCCAGATCTGGAGCACAGCAAGCTCAAAAAGAAATTTCCATTGGCTTTTTTTTCCCCCATGGATAATACCCTTAAATATTCAGGGTCAAACTTTCAGCTGTCGTAAGCTGGCATCTTTCCACTCAACTAGTTCTTCATGTCTGCACAAGTGCAGAGTCACCAAGTTTCTCTTCATCTGTAAAGAAACACCCTTGGTTTTTTATTAACATGAATCATAGAATCATTAACAGAATGTAAAGGGGTTGGAAGGGACCTTAAAGGTCATCTAGTCCTATCACCCCTGCCATGGGCAGGGACACCTTCCACTAGACCAAGTTACTCGAGGCCTTAATCAACCTGGCTTTGAACACTGCCAGGGTTGGGGCATCCACAACCTCCCTGGGCAACCTGTGCCAGTGCCTCAACATCCTCACTGTAAAGAATTTCTTCCTAATATCCAGTCTAAATTCCCCCTCCTTCAATTTGTACCCACTACTCCTTGTCCTGCCACTACAGTTCCCGATGTAGAGTCCCCCTGCAACTTCCCTGTGGGCCCCCTTCAGATATGGGAAGGTTGAAGACAGTTACCAGCCATCTTCTTCTCATGAGAAGGATTTTCAGACTGTATTTATGAAGACACTGACATTTGAACTCATTTTATTTTGAAGTCACCATCACTCACATTGTCACAGTGTGACAGCACAGCAGGTTAATTCAGCGTTTCTCAAATCAATGCTCTCAGACCAATATCAACACCCGGCTTTCCTAAAGGTGATATTCTGCATGTAATTACACTCTACAAGTCCTGAGCAAGTACTGGGCTCGGCATAAAACACCAATTCTAATAGGAAAAATATTACAGAAAGGCTTAAGAAACCCAATCAACAGCCACACGCTCCAGCAAAAACAGATTGTTTAATACCTGAAAGTTTAAAATATGGATGGCTTCTTACTGAGCTGCACTGCTCTTGGGTGCTTTAAATTCTTAGTTGAGAACCACGTGAGATCTTCTAGAGACATGAAAATTATATTTTGTTCTGTGCTTTATTGCAAAAATTGAGGCATGTTCCCCAGCTGATGATAATCAGAATGTCAAAAAATTAGCAGAACTTCTGTGTTCATCAGGAAGTTTTGGTAAACAGTCACTCCTCCTCTGCTCCTTCTTTCAGGTAAACAGACTGAACGAAACTTTTCTTTATAATCAGTTTCCTCCCATTTATCTCTTTTTTCACATTCAGTATCTCTCTTGAACAAGACTGAACAGTTTTCCCGGAATTCCCTCCTCAGGAAAAAAAAGATTTACTTCTCTTCCTGGAAAATGCTAAGTACACAAAATTCTTAAGTAAATTCTTCATGAGACTTTTTCAAGCTACCTCCATCTATCGGAAACTGAAAGGGCAAAAGATCAGCCCTTCATCTTCGCTGTTTATTTTTGATCCCCATAAAAGTCCTTACAGTTTAAAAAGCAGCTTTCTGTCTCTTTAAAACTGTTTATGAATCATTGTTTGGAATGACTGTAGTAAAGCACTTGAAGCTGATTAAGGCAGAAGTTACATGGCTATCAGCTAGGACAGTCCTCACCTCATAATTTTATCTATTAACAGATACTGCAGAACTAACTGACATTAAACTGGCAGAATCCCAGCGCAAAGGTGAACTCGAGGAAAAAATTATATTGGATTTTAATAAAACTTTCCTCAAAGGTCAACCTCTCTAAGGTATGAAATCAATCTTCCCTCCTCCTTCTTCAGCCCATTTATTCACAGCTATAGAAAATTCTGATACTCATAAAATGTTTCCCATTCCCTCCCCCTCTTATTACAACATCTATCTACCTGTGACCACTATTTTTCACAGTAATTTTAGATCCCTTCCTCCTCTTTTCACTCTTTTTACCTGGCCTTCTTGGAATCTGCACCCGCTTCTCAAAATGTCACTTATCCGGTTCCCTTTCAAGAACAGATCCTGCCTCATACCATCTTCAGTACAAAAAGCTCCCCCATTTTTACTTCATCCTTGACAGGGAAACTTTGGGAAGAGCAAAGATTTGGTGCAAAATTTTTATTCCTGTTTTTATTTTTCCTTCAGCTGCCTTCTGTGTCTTGCTCAGGACTCCAGCAACTTCTGCCAGGTAAGCTATAACATTAGTAGCATTCCACTTAAGAGAGAGTGATGTCCTTGTGAGCTCTAAGCTCCTTAGATCAGTCTAGGAGGATCAGTCCGTTTGAGTGATGTTGGCCCAGCAAAATAACATGAATATATTATATACATATATTTAGGTTTTGGGGTTTTTTTTAGAAGACTCACTAATATCTATGAAAGTACCAGCTTAGGAGGGTTTCTTTCAGCTTCACAAAGCCATAGATACTCAGATCTGGAAACTGCTCTTCAATCCATGGCATACAAGCTCCAGCTCTTGATGGCCAAGTTTCTAAAATCTTGGCATCACTGGAGCCACTAACATCACACACTGTAACAGCAGAGCAATTTCTGTTGCTGGTGTTTGGATTTGCCTGCCCAGCTGATCTGTGGGGCAGGCCAGACCCAGAGCATCCCATGGGAATTGGTACCAGGGCTTTCAGGGCTCCCAAGGTCGGATGAACAATGCAGGGCTGTTCTCACGGTCACAGCCCATCACTACTGTACCCTCTGTTCTCCCCCTTTTACTGCAATACTTCCCTCCCTGCACTTCAAGGGCTATTCCTCCCTCTCTGTCAAGATTCACTGTCCCTCTATTCAGACTGACATTTACCCAACTGCCAGGTCCTCCCTCCTCCATCCCTTCCCTGCACATCTCCCAGGACACTCATCCCATTCCTCAGCCCCCTGAGCTACACAGGCACAAGCCTGGGCACAGAGTCTCTGACTATGGCTGTTTGCCCCGGGGGTAGGAATCTGCACACCCGGAGTTATCCCACACATCCTGCCTTGTGCGCTCACTTGGCAGCTCAAGCTGTGGCAGCAGCCCCTGTCCTCCAGCCACTCTCCCTCAGAGGGAACTATGTGCCCCTTCACAGGATCAGAAACGAGTTGGGGCTCTCCTAGAGGATGACCTGGCTGTTCTGGCTGAATTCTGTTCTTGGTTATTCTTTACTCCATCAAAACAATGTTACTTGCAAGGTAATTTCGTGGCTTCCCATCTCAGAAAACCTTTGTGGTCAGAGAGCTCCTGATGCTGGGCAACACCTGATAGGTCCAGACACCCTCTGTAATCTGTATTTATGGAAAAACCACTGCTTAAGCTGCTAAAGGGAAATGTAAGAGAATCTACACTACATTTCAAACTCACTGCTAAGATATATGCTGGAGAGCAGCCAGGCCTGGTTGCTCACACTGATAGATGGTGGGGAAAAGGAACACGCGTTAAAATCAGCAAATGGATAAAACTGGGCTAAAGAGAGATGAATACAATGGGGAAAGCTTTCCATTTTTCAAAATCAAAGCTCAGGCTCCCACGCTAAAGGAAGAATTGTGTTCCCAAATAGGAAAATGTTAAAAGAGAGACTGTACTATTTTCAGGAATGTATGATACAAAGCTTCATGTCCACCGTCAGGATAAATCTTATCTATTCTGTACAGCAACATTCAGTTAGCAGAGAAGAGGATTCTATGAAAAGGACAAAGATGGGTGGTGGAAATTCTGAGCCTTTCTTCCTACTGCTCTTAAATTCTTGTCCTCGTTGACATAATTAGCAAAAATGTTCTGAGATATATTTAATTCCTTTTAACAACTTTTAAGATTAACAAACCGTATTTTGGTTTCAGATACTGTGTTGATCAATAAATGCTGCTGATTTAGATTTTTAAAGAGCACTAGCAATTATTTGAGGAACCAAATTTAGATTTCTTTAGTAGAAAAGAAGGTTCCTTTGTTGAGACTATGTACTATCTGCAAGGTCTTGTGGTAAGTAGTTTTACAATACAGAGATTTTGGCTCTAGAGATTATTCTGCAGAGACTCAGACCATGGAAATTGTAGTTCAGTTGCTGTCTGCCGGCCAACATTGCAGGATCTGGCTATGAACAGGGCATGAGATCAAGCCCTTCTCATTTAATATAGATTAAGAAAGTCTTCTTACTTCTAATCTCACTCCTGCCTCCTGCCCTGCTCTGAAATACTCGTGCTGATTTGCTCTGCTGGGGAAAAAACTTGTCAAGGTCTGTCAGGAAAGACGAGAATATATATTTTTTCTTTTCTTTTAAGATTAATCTTCCAGTTGAATAGAATTGGCAACTTGAGTAAAATTTTGCTACTGGAGTTATTTTGTATTGATTGCATTTTTAAAGATTTTTCTAGCAGGGAGAGGCAGACATTTTGTTATTGCTATGTATTAATCAAAAAGACTGAAAAATACTGCAGGCCCTACTCTGACCCTTGTGGATCAAAAAGGCAGCCGAGGTTTTAAGAATACAAATTATCCCGGATTAAACTCTGGGTTTAGGTGTTAATAATTTAACACTACTATAGTTTGGCCACCTACTTGTGATGTGCTATATGTGGATCACTGCAGTTTAAAAGCAGGTTTTTTTCAGACAAACAAGGATAAATTGAAACTTCGAATGGGCCACTAGAAGCGGGCTTGACTCTTGCAGACCTGAAGAGGTTATTCTTAGGGTAATTACCTGTCTTTAACATTTAGAATTATAGAATGGTTTGGGGTGGAAGGGACCCTAAAGATGATCTAGTTCCATTTAATATCGGATTCCTTTGATAGCGTGGACTGCACGAGAAGCTGCCTTTCCTTAAGTCACAGAAAAGCCACTGTTTTTACAGCTTTAAAGGATCCCACAGCTGCCTTGATTACCAGTGCCTTGGCTCTGTACATTTAATTCAGCTCCTAATGCTTCTCATGTAGTGCTAAAGCCATTTAAAAGAAAGTCTCTGCTTTTACAACCCCGCTTTTTTTAGCAGCTCAGCAGCAGTTACCGGGTTTGTAAAGCTCCTTACGGAATCTCACCTGAAAACACTGATCTGCGGCACTGTGCAGTTTTTCCCACTTCAAAGGGAAATCTGCTGCTGCCACCCCAGAACTGAGCACAGCGAGACACCGAACTGTCACTGGGGGCTGATGTCACCTCCCAAGGTGTGTTTGTTGTACCAGGGAGACTTCTGAGCGCTAATGTCAGAAAAAAACAAAACAAAACAACCACCTCTATTTGTCTTTTCGCCTTCTCTGTTTAGGGAGTTGTTTCACGTTGTCTCTTTTTGTTCAAAACAAATACCCAGGGCTCTCACTCACATTCCCAGTGATGCTACAGCAGTTCCCAGTAGTCTCCCAGTTGCTAATGCTTGTAATTTTATAATGTTCATACTTTATTTTCCATTCGGGGTGCACAGTGACGACAGGTGACCCAGTTTTCACCGAAGGCATGTGCAACCCCTTATGGTTAAAAATGGGTGAGAAATGAGGGGGGGAATCGTAAATATTTTTAGTCTTAATCAAGATCTTCAAGCTGTTTGCAATCCTAGTAGCATCAACATTGATATGTCTGAATAAAAGCTATGTGTTTTACAATGAAGGCAGCCTTCTAGCAGAAATTTTGAGCTGTGGAAAATCCTAAATATTATCCTTTTCTTTCCCTTGGTATTTCAGTTTTTGGGCTCCTGCCTCCCAGTCTCATCTATATTCTCAGCACCAAAGGGTTAAAAGTCCTGGCATTTCTTCCGAGTGGCATTTCCAAATCTCCCCCGGGGCCCATGCAGCGTTTATGCCAAAATGCTTTATTATTATACAAACAGAGCAAGAGGCGGAGAGAGAGGGGGGAAAAAAATCAACCAAAAAAAACCCCCTTCAGTTTGTCCTCCAGAACTGGGTCCTGCTGGTGGCGTGAGGGAAACCGCCCCAGCCGCAACCCTGAACACCTCAGGGGGTGTTTAAAGAGAACCCCCGGGGATGTTTTAAGGAACACAGGGGTGGGTCGCACCCCAGCTGCCTGTGGGGACCCCCGACATCCCTCCCCGGGCTCCGAAGGGGGGCCGCGCCCCCCCACACCCGGGTCTGACTCCGCCCCCCCGACCGCGCTGGCCAATCAGCGGCGGCCCCTTGGGCAGGCAGCCAATCGGCGGGCGTTGCTACCTGTGGGGAGTATTTTTAGCCGCCGGGCGGGGGGGGATGTCTGTGAGGGGCCGCCCCGCGCCCCCTCTCGGGGGGGGCCCCGGCCGGGCAACCCAGAACCGGCCGGCCGCCGGCCCCGCCCCCCCCCGGCCGGCAAAACCAACCAACCCCCCCCCCTAGGCCCCCGCGGGCCGCGGCGGTCATGGGAGATGTAGTTCAGCGCTCCCCCCTCCCTCCCCTTCCCATCCCATCGCTTCCCCGCGGGGCCGAGGGGCGCCAGGGCAGGGTTTGACGTGGGTGGTGACGCAACGGGGCTGCGAGGCGAGGAGCGCGCTGACGTCAGAGCGGCCCCGCGCGCGCCGCGCCGGAGGAAGGGGCGGCAGCGCAGGGCCCAGCGCGGCGGGCGGGGCTCGGGGCGGGGCGTGACGGTTGTGGGCGTGGCTGCAGCGGACGCGAGTCAGTGGAGGGTGGGGGCCCGTGGGCGTGGCCGAGCGGGGCGCGGCGGTGGGCGGGGCAAGGGAGGGTATAAGTAGGGGCGCGACGGGCGGCGGGGCAGAAGCAGAGGCAGCGCAGCTGCGACGGCCGAGCGCGCCCGTCGTGGGGGTGTGAGCAGCGCTGCCCTCCCCCCCTTCCCTCCCCCCCCTTTTTTTTTCCAACCCTTCCCCCTCCCTTCTCTCTCTTTTTTTTTTTCTTTTTTTTGGTTTTTTTTTTTGGACATCTCTTTCCTCTCCCCTCCCATCCTCGCGCCGAGGGAGAGCCGGCGCTCGGAGATGGGGGTCGGGTGCTGAGCCGCACCTCCCCCACCCGCCGCCACACACACACACGCCCTCACACCCCCGCCGGGACTGTTTGCACTACCGCCCGCACACCCCCGGGTGAGTACCGGCCGTGAGGCGCGGGGGGCGTGCGGGGAGCCTGGGGCGGCGGGGCTGGGGCAGCACCGGCCGCTGAGGGGGGGGCGCCGGGGCGGTCACGACCCCTCCGTGACGGGGCGGCCGTGAGGGACCCGGCGGGTGTGGGGGCTCCTCATGGAAGGGGCTGGGGGTGAGGGCACGGCCGGGCTGCCAGGGGTCGCTCCCCTCTCGGGATAAAAGGAAGGAGCGGTGCCGGCTGAGTAATCGCCGCTGGGCCGCTCCGGGAGCGCCGGCAGCGCCCTGCGGGACCTGCGCTGCCAGAGGGGCCCCGCAGCCCCCACCCGTCCGCCGGCATCCCCCCGGCCTCTTCTGCATCCTCTTTATTACGGGCTCAGAAAATGCTCCTCTTCCTCCTCCTCCTCCTCCTCCTCCTCCTCCTCCCGCCGGAGCTCCGGGGTTGTGAGCAGAAATCTAATGAGACCCGACTGCCTGGTTATGTAACTCCCGCTGCTTAAGGCTCCTGCCAGGGCGCTGCTGCCGGGCCGCCGGTGGGGCTCGGACCCCCCCCCAGAAACGCCGTTCCTCTCCCCGTAAATATATTAAAAAAAAAAAAACAAACCCCAACAACCGGTTAGAAATGATTAGGCTGATTTGTTTGATCAGCTGCTTTTTTTTTGCGCCCGCGGATCGGTTTTCGCTTAGAAAAAAAATTCACAGCGTCAGCCCCGGTGCGCCTTGAAAGGATCGTTTCTTTCTTAAAGGACGTGGGGGGAAGGGAAACAAAACAGATGGATTAATAAATCATTTTTAAATGCCCCGTTTAACCGCCCAATCAGCTTTTCTGTACTGATTGTGCCCCCTTTGTAAATATCTTCTGTTTGCCCTTGATCTTTTCCTTATCCCCACCCGGTGCTGATCCAGCAAACGTTTAAAGGTCGCCTTATCGTACAGGCTTTCAAACTATTCCCATACCATGTTGGGGAGAACACGAGTGGCTTGGAAATAGGGTTCCAGACTTTAAAAGGAGATTACTCGGAGCAGGAAATAAAAAAGCAGTGTAGCCTCATTGTTAAAGGATTTTGATATTGACTTTGATTTCTCTAATCTTTAATGACAGCCACGCTAAATTTTGTTCCTGGTGATGCACTGCAGAACAATCCACTGTTAATTGAAATTCTGTTCGGGGCTTTTAACTTCAGAAAAAAAAAAAAAACCAACATATTTTGTTTCATTGGAACTTTTTGACAAAGGTGTGTGCTTTACATGAGTACTTTTATACCAAGGTACTGCAAGATTTGTGTTAGCAGTACGTGTGTTAATACCTGATTCTTGTCCCTTCTCTAACTTTAGACAGCTAATTTCTCTTTTGTCCTCTGTGAAGGAGTGGCAACCATATCTTACATTAAATATAAAATGGAGTCATGGAGAAGGAGAAAGGCAATCGTGTTTGAGGCTGCCAAAAGCCCTGTTAGCTCTGCAACTTTTTGAAATCTGAACTATAAACAGCGCAATATAAAATCTGAGTATATATTGTACCTCACACCTTAAAATATAGAATAATTTTTATTGAAAAATTGCAAACAAATTTATCGTAATAATTCCGTGGTCATGGCCACCCTTATGACAGACATACATGCATCTATTCTGTATGTGCTGACTGCATTTCAATTTGAGCAGTTGGAGGAAGAACTGTTGGATGTGCACAGCGGACATTTTCTCCTCAGTTTGCATCATTTCACCCGTGCACAGTTTATGCGGAAGATTTGCCTGGACTTAAAATAAATGTTGCATAATTTTAGTTATTTGTGTGAAATCTTCTAAGGCGGTTGTTAACATTTTTATAATTCTGCAGCCTACGGTGCAGTCAATATGTTTGCAAACTTTAAATTGATAAATGACCCTTGGACTAAGACCTCTCAGGCTAAACTAATAGTCTGGTGCTAAATTTTGCAGCTGAGTACTATAAATCATCCAAATAAGGGTTGGTAATTGAACCCTTGACAGGCTTGGCAGTTCTGTGATGTCTTAAAAATTATCCTTGCTGCTTTGTGAATAACCAAACAACCAGCTCATGTGATTTGGAAGTGCCCCATGCTGTATATGTAAACACAAGCCCATCTTCTGCAGCGTTGTTTGTAAGTCGGGCTGAATGGAGCTGACATCCTCACCTTCCGCAGGCAGGAACTGAAATAGTTTGGTGCACATTTTTTGACTTGAAAAGTAACCTATTTTATGCAGAAAGCGAAGCTGAAAGAATAGGCCTCGGAGCTTTATCTTACTCTTTCCTTATTTGGATGTGTTTGCTTTTGTTTTTTCTTAAAGGAACAAGAGCACTCAAGGTGAAGGATAATAATCAACTCGAATCAGCACTTTGAATGAAACTTTGTTTCCCTGTGGCGTCTTGAACACTTTCTTCTTCGGGTTTTGAAACAGACTTATAACTCTGTGGCATAGCAGCTATGCAGCTTGAAATCCAAGTAGCACTCAATTTTATTATTTCCTATTTGTACAATAAGCTTCCCAGACGACGTGTCAACATCTTTGGTGAAGAGCTTGAAAGACTTCTTAAGAAGAAATATGAAGGGCACTGGTATCCAGAAAAGCCATACAAAGGATCAGGGTTTAGATGTATTCATATAGGGGAGAAAGTGGACCCAGTCATAGAACAAGCATCCAAAGAGAGTGGTTTGGACATTGATGATGTTCGTGGCAACTTGCCTCAGGATCTTAGTGTTTGGATTGACCCGTTTGAGGTTTCATACCAAATCGGTGAAAAGGGACCAGTGAAAGTGCTTTATGTGGATGATAATGAAAATGGATGTGAGTTGGATAAGGAAATCAAGAACAGCTTTAACCCAGAGGCCCAGGTGTTCATGCCAATTAGTGACCCAGCATCTTCAGTGTCTAGTTCTCCTTCTCCTCCCTTTGGTCACTCAGCTGCTGTGAGCCCAACTTTCATGCCCCGCTCCACTCAGCCTTTAACCTTCACCACTGCCACATTTGCTGCCACCAAGTTTGGCTCGACCAAAATGAAGAATAGCGGCCGTGGCAACAAGGTCGCCCGCACCTCTCCCACCAACCTTGGCTTGAATGTCAATGACCTGTTGAAGCAGAAAGCCCTCTCCTCCTCCATGCACTCTCTCTACGGGCTTGGCCTAGGCAGCCAGCAGCAGCAACAGCAACAGCAGAAGACTTCTGCCCTGTCTCCTAACGCAAAGGAGTTCATTTTCCCCAACATGCAGGGTCAAGGTAGTACCAGTAGCATCTTTCCTGGTGACAGCCCCCTTAACCTCAGTCCTCTCCAGTACAGTAATGCCTTTGACATGTTTGCAGCCTATGGAGGTCTAAATGAGAAGTCTTTTGTGGATGGCTTGAATTTTAGTTTAAACAACATGCAGTATTCTAACCAGCAATTCCAGCCAGTTATGGCTAACTAAAAATAAACCGAAAGTGAAATCCAAGTAAATACTATTGTACAAGTTAAAAATGCACGTACCCAAGGGTGTATCTTTTTTTCCACCTCTTGAGATTTTTTTTAAGGCTTGTAGTATGAATACATTCAGGCTTGGTTAGATAAATACAACATGCATCATTTTTTTCATTTGCCAACCAAGCACAAAATTATTTTATACTGACTGTACATTACAAAAATATACTCTCAAAATATGGCCTCTTACAGTATTTAAGATATAGCAAGGACGTGGCTAATTTTTTTCATGTGTATATATATATATGTGCACAGACATATATATATATATATTTAAAAAATTGGCACTAATAGGTGGGTTTATTGGTCTTTTTCTAATTGTATAATTTAATTTAGTACAAAGTTTGTAAAATATCAGAGTATATATATTGTTTCTACAACATGGTATTGCATTTATATCTTTTTACTACAGTGATCTGTGACAGCTGCAGCAGCTTCATGTTGTATTTTTTTTACTGAAATTGTAAGATATCCATCTTAAAGACATCAATTCTAAAAAAAAGTTAAAAAGTTGTGTACAGAATATTCCTTAGTGGTGGAATTAAAATGTACGAAATATTTGCTTTTTTCAAAAGAAACACAAATTGTATTTTCTGTTAAAAGTTTAAAGATTTTTGCTATATATTATGGAAGAAAATGTAATCGTAAATATTAATTTTGTACCTACATTGTGCAATACTTGAAAAAAGGTATAAAAGTATTTTGAGTCAGTGTCTTACATGTTAAGAGGGACTGAAATAGTTTATATTAAGTTTGTATTAAAATTCTTTAAAATTACTTGGCTGTGGTGGTGTGTGTTTTTCCTGTCCTGCTGAGCATCCAAGCACTGCTGTTCCTTGTGCTGAGGATGCACCAAAGTCTGACTCAGAGGAGCAGTGGAAGGGTGGCTGCATTGCTGCACCACACGGGGCTCTTCACCCAAACCACCACTGACAGAGCACAGAACCCAATTAAGGACTTGCCTTCAATTATTTGAGCAAAATTCCACTTGTTTTCCGTAACTGCTGCTCAATGAAGCCAGAAGGGAATTCCGCTCTTTTTCCTTGATAATTAAGACTATAAGCTCTGTGAACGTTAAGTTATGGGGTGAGGGTGTGCCTAGCAGGGACTCAGGTGATTCAATGAAATTCCCTTTCCATGTCACTGGGATTATTTGAACTATTATCTCGGGAGGTCCTAGACCAGCACATCAGCGTTCTGCCTCTGTATTAGGGATTAATAGCTCAGAAACAAAACTGAATAAAAGTGCTGATTTACAGCTTACTAAACTCATTGTAAACTCACATTTTATATGCTCTATTAAAAGGAGAAATGTAATGCAACTGCAGTGTGACATTCTAAGGTTTTTATTTTAGTGGATTTTGCCAATTTTAATTTAATAGATTCTCAAAATCGAATGTGTGTGGGAGGAGAAAGAATTCAGAGGCTGACAGAACAACTCAGCTTTTCCAGGGCTATTTTGAAGTTGCCTCCCTTATTCTTTTCCGTCTGCTTGGCAAACAGTGTTCCTTGCTAATGGACATTGTCAAGGGGAAGAGAAACTGCTTTAATGTGTAAATCTGACAAAGGTCAGCTTATGTTCCATGGCAGCTCCAGTCCTACAGAGCTCCAGTGCTAAGTGGATAGTCCTTGGCTCTTGGCAGTGGATTGTAAGCCACAGACGGAGCACAGGATTAAAATGATTTGAACTTTAGCATTCTCAAACTGGAATTTGAGACTGAAGGTCAGTCTTTTCCTGTTGGGTGCCCTCGATGTGACAAGAGGTGTGACTTCCACGCACGCACCCCTGTTTGGTGGGAGCAGGGCGGTGCTGGGAGAGGGTGTTTTTCACACCGGCGTGAGCTCTGTGCTTTGGACAGAGGCTGAGAAGAGCTGGCCGGGCGGGGGTGGGAGGCTGACAGTGGTATCCATTTCTAGTGCCATGACAACCAGTTCAAAAGCAATAATGGAGCAAAGGGGGTTTTTTTAGGCGTTCGTCTGTCTCTGTTTAACTGGCTCCTCTTTATTGAGTTTGCCATCTGGTTTATCTTTCCACTAACGGCACATCCGCGGACAGAACGGTCCTTAAAGCGCATCATTTGGTACCTAATTTTAAGTGGATAATTTTGCTTTTAAGAGGAATTAAAAAAATACTGGATCGATTACTGGAAAACGGAGAACGTTAGCTCTGTGTATTATTTCTGTTTGTATGCTCAGACTTCAAGACTTACAATTTTACCACTGACAGCACAATACTGATACCTAAACTGCCTAGGAGGTTGAGCAGCTCTGACAGTGGAGACTCTTCGATGTGTTCTGTAATATTTCTGTTCCTGTGATTTAAACTGAGATCATTTGTCTTAAAGGTCATTGAGCTTATCCTCTTCCCAGGCTGATTTGTTCCACTGTAACCAGCTCTACTTCTGAAGGGCCGCTGTGCTTTGCAGCAAGGAAAAAATCTCTGGAAACAAGGTTGGTTTTTTGCAGCACCTTTTAATATAAAGATTCGACAAACAGGGTTTGGTTCTGGTGCTTTGCAAGGAGACGAGTCTGTAGAAGAGCTTCCAGTTTTCTCAACGCAAATGTGAAGATTTTAATGTTTTTAATTCCCTCCTTATAGCCATGAGAGGTGCCTGCTTTGTGTTCAGTCTCCTTCACCCATTTATTTATCTTTTGCTAAAGTTTGGTGCTGAATTTCTAAGATCAAACATTAACATTGCAACCTTCTGTTCTCACCGAGTCAATCGCCGGGGTCATTTGCACACCCCCAGCATTCAGCTGTCTGGTAAGGGCAGTTGCTTTGATAGAAAAGACGTAAAAAGGAGTGGAGGGGAAAAAAGGAAGTGTTTGCTCAGTTGTGCAAGTTCTTTTGTGTTTTCTCATGTGAACATGCAATTTACTTCCTTAAAATTGCTGGTGTAAGTTAAGCCTCGGAAATTTCTCTTTAATTTACGCTGAAGGAAAGGGCCAGAGCCATAAGTATGTGACCCCCTCAGTGCTGCCTAGTGCATCCTGTCACTTCACCCCAAGTCCCCACCCGAGCACAAGTTCAAAGTGCTTTGGTCTGCAGGGCTCACTCCATTCAGGGCAAATCGGTAACATTTGAAAACTGCAGTCTAAGATCTGTGAACCTGCTCAGGGGCACCGGCGTGGCAGGGCAGGGGTTCAGTGGACAGCTACAGTCTGGGCTGGATTGGCTGTGTGGGTCGAGGACAGACCTCACTCTTGATCAGAAGTCTGGTAGCAGCCACCAAAATCAAACTGATCTGGTTACTTGTGCAAAGGGAAGCTGGCTCAGGGGTGGAGTTCACAGTGCTCCAGTGCTGCACCATGTTCTCAAGGGTCCCTGCCACAGGGGTGAGTCCAGAGGGCACAGGCTGGCCTGGGTACCAGTTTTGCAGTTCCCAACTTCAGCTCAACTGTGGGAATTTATACAAACTGAGGACAGGGCTCTGAGCCACCTGATATAGTTGAAGATGTCTCTGCTCGTTGCAGGGGAGTTGGACTAGATGAGTTGTCAAGGTCCCTCTCAACCCAAACAATTCTATGATTCTATAAGCCACACAAGGATCATCCCTCCTTCATGATGCAAAATGAGAAAGCTACTAAACATTGCTTACATTGCTTGCAATCTCTTGCTACACAGTCTGCACCCTCTGCTCCCACCACATCGCAGCGTGCAAAAGCTTGGTGGTAGCAAACAGCCCAGTTGCATTCTGAACTATCAAGTAACCAAACAACTAGTTGTTAAATCAGCTCTTTGGACCGACATGGGATCAAAGCAGAGTTCATGTACTGATCTGATGCCCCAGACTGTTCTATTAACGTTTCAGGAATAAATACCTCAGGGTTTGTGTTGGTAGTTTTGGAGCAGATGAAGCAAACCGGTGGTTCAGCACTCTTTTTTATATCATCAGCAAGTTGATTTAAATTGAGTGTACAGAGTTGGCTGCATTCCTCCCATGAGTTGCATAAAAAGTTTGCTAAATCGAAGTGCCAGAGCTGTAAAATCCTGCTGAAGGGACTGTTTCCAAAGATCAGCGAGAGGAACAGTTAAACTGTGACCGTGGCAGTGCATGTGTGACTTTTGTCCTCTTGGCTTTATTTTAGTGACAGTAGTAAGAAGTTTTGCCTTACAGAAGGGAAAAGGCATTAAGACTCAGGAACATAAACCACATTCCCTTTGGCACTACGAGTTCTCTACCTCATAGACAAAATATGATCAGAGTGCAGAACGAATGGCAGGTGTAAAATATTTTTAGAGAAACCTTGGCGTGCAGTGCAGACATCCCTCAACCCCCATCCTTTATTCTGTCAACTTTCGTTTGTTAGGAACAGTCTGTAGTATCAAGGGCTGCAGTTCTGGTGGAACTTGCTGTAGTTTTCATTTGTAATTTAGCACTTCAGAGGCCTGAAATCAGAGCTCCTCTCCTCTGAGCGCTGGGACACTGTTACATTTAAAGTCTGTCAGCCACGGAGCTCATTGCACTGCTTTCCCCTGTCCCCTTGGCTTCACGATTGCCCATAGCATAAAACAAAAGAGGACTCTGGGAATGTAGAGCCTTAATTATTTTTTAGTGCCCCTGTGAGCTTCTCTGAGAATTTTATATCAAATGGCTCATGAAGTTAAAACCAGCCCTGGAAACCCACCTTTTTTTCCTTGGCAGAATATAGTCATTGTCTTATACACCCATAACCCTTTCCCATGGCTTTTCTGCCTCCCACAGAACCCTCAGAAGGACCGACTAATGTGTTGCTCCCTTTGTTCACCGCCTCTTTTTACTTGCTCAGCTGCACCAGGCTTTCATGCTGCTCTTTTTTTTCACCCAGACTCCACTTCTGTCTGACCTCAGCTCTGAATTGCGCAGTGCTGGGAACTGCTGTGCCATGGGAGACTCCACACATCAGGCTCCAGCCCCCAAGAGGTGCCCTCTCCCTCCACCCCATGGGCTAAGCCTGGCTTGATTTCACTTTAAAGACATAGTGTAGAGAACTCCTGAATGTCAGAACATGGGGAAGGGCTGCCTTAGGTGCTCACAGTGCCACAGACCTGGGTGAATTTGCTGCTTGGGCAGCCTTGGCCAGGAGTGCAACCGCCCAGGAGTTTTCAGTCACGCTGATGGAAACGAGAGGTGGCAGGTTAGAGAAGAACATGGTATCAGGGATGACAACTCAGGCACCCCAGATCTGACTCTGGGCAAGGCACTGCCCTTCTCTGTGTTGTTTCCTCCTCTGTCTCCATTGAAACCCACTGTTAGCAAGTGTCAGACATTAGCTGGCTATCACTGGCTGTTTGCTGTCAATAAGGAACTTCATCTGGTTCCTTTGTGCCACAGGAACAACCTCAGAGGTTGACCTGCCATTCCCTCCTTTTATTGCCTTCAGTCTCTGTGGCCTTGGAGCATCTTCTCCATCATACAGTTCACTTAACGTGGATTAGGTGACCTTTACATTTTGAAATAAGGCATGCATAGAAAAGTGAGGCACTGGATCCTCATTGTCCATGGTACATGGAGTCTGATTCATCCACCAGCAGAGCAGAAGGCCTCTGGAGCAGTGAGATCTCACATACTGACTATTGTGATTCTCTAAAAGAATGTCTGTGGGTGTTTCTATAGATATGGAAGTATATATTCCTCCAGTACAAATCATGTGAAAATTTTGCACCAGCCCACTCACTGAAGTTGCTGCTGGTCAAAATTAGACTTGCAGACAGATTTTACAAACTAAAACAAATTCCCCTTGGATTTTTGTTAGACCCTAACACTGAGCATCCCATGTGCCAGCACAGAGACAGGGCTGCTGGGCTCTGCCACGGCCGTGCTGTGAACTATGAATCTTCCACAGATTGCTTCAGCCTGGCCAAGAGTAGTTTTGATGTTTTTAATCCCATACTTGAGCCTTTAACTCCCTGCTGAGTCCCAGATGTTGTAGATAACTGCCATGTATTTTTGAAGCACAGGGGTTTTGGTCTGTCTGTGTCTCTTGGGGTTAGCTGGGTACATCCAGCACCTCTGTTTGCAATTTAGTGGAAGAGTGCAAAATTCCCAACTACTGTGGAAAATATTAACACCTGGGGCAATTACCTACTTTGCAGCTATTTGAATATTACATATTGAATCTCATATTTATTAGCTGCTTTGAGGCATAGCTCATATTTTAGTTGAGAACAACTGCTATTTCATTTTTGAGTAACAAATATGGATGTTCTCCACTTGTGCCTTTAGACTGTTACAGAGCTGTCCTTAGAATCATTTCAGCATTGCCAAACCAAATCACTCGAGAAATTGTGATTCAGTCTTCCAAAAATATTTTAGAAATGATGAGGTAATCACAAATAATAATCCACCTCCCATCATATTAATTTATCTTCTGGGTGTAGAGTTAAACAGATTTTAGAATTTTCTAGCTTTTCTCCACAAGTCCACTAAGAAACTTAAATTTATGTGAAAATTTAGGTCCTTAGGAAATCACAGTTCCTCTGGAACTGTCACTTCACAGGAAACAATATCGAAGGGTTAGTGATGAGCTCAGAAGTGCTGGCAATTAACCACAGCTGCTTAATGGAATCTGATTTCTAAGTGACACAGAAGGACCAAGACCTACCAGTGCCCTCCTGCACGTGCACTTTGCATGACAGATTTGACAGGCTGGAGGCAACAACTGCAGGCAACACCTTAAATTAACATGTGCAAACTGATAAGGGGCAGAAACACTCGGTAAGAAATCATCCACTGCACCTCTGACCTCTCACTCCTGGCCTGCAAGGAAGGTCTCCAAAAGTGCTGCAAAAGGCAATCTGAGTACTAAAATTCCCGACTCCAGGATAGCAAATCACACAGATATTGATTGCATGTTACATTATGATTTTTGCTACCACCAGACATCCCTAGGCAATAATTATTCCTGTCTCTCTCACCCTCTCTTTGTGCCATAAATGACATTATCAGCTGTCCTCTGGCGAGCATCCTCCCTTTGATCAACAGGAACCAATCACCCTTTCTCTCAAATTGCCTAATTCATTAATATAATGAAGTTTAACTCAGAACAATTATTCTCAACCTGTATTTAGCTCTAAGGTTATTGCTTCTATTTCAGACCCAAGGCAGCCCAATGTGCCTGAAAGCATGTGTAGCTTTTCCAAGTGCTCCAGCTGACCTAATAAACGGTGTCCCCTCTCCCTGCCCTTGCCTCACTTACACCTTGCACCGTCCTCTCTCCGAAGCCTCTGTGCTTGTTCCTGCTCTGCTGAGCCCACAAATAAAGGCACAGCCTCGAGGAGCTGCTGTGGGAGGTGCTCCACTGGCCCAGTTTGGAGGGGGGAAGCACAGGCATCGTGTGGTGGAGCTGCTCGGTCTGTAAACCATCCATCCCACCTCACCTCTGCCGTGTGGCAGGGACTGGTGGGAAGTGAGTGAAGCTGCTGGTGACACTGGAGACCAGGGAGCAAGGCTGACCTGATGATCATCTCGTTAGATGGTAAGCACTTGGGGGTAATGAGCTTTTGGAGGTCAGTAAAGTTGTCTTTCATTTTTTTGTCGGTGTCTCTATGGTTTTAAGAATTCAGTATTTGAAGTCATTTACCTGCCCAAAATCAGATACCAAAAGACCTGGTTAAATTCAGCATTTGCATCTCATCTCTATGAATCAGTTCTTCTTCCAGTGTTCTGCTGTACAGCCTCTCTTACCTTGCCCAGTCCTTGAAATTCCTAGGTTTCCTCCTCCTGATTTCTCTTCAAGGTCTTCCTTAAGACTCGCTTTTCTCAGTTTCCTTCCCAAACCAAGCTGTTCTCCCCCTCCTGCTTGTCTGAGGTCTGTGCCTCACCATGTATAATTTGCAGTGTACTATCTGATGGAGACTGTAATCTCTCCAGGGCAGGGCTGTGTCCTGCTCCGGACTCACAGTTGCCTGTTTTACTCTACAAGGCTGAATAAGAAGGACAGAAATAGAAGAGTACACAGACACTCCCAAATAAACTGTGCTTTGTGATCTGTGTTCCAGAAACAAGTGCAGGAACAATTGTTGTTAGTAACATGGTTTATGCTGTACCACTGGAGGCTTGGGAAGCAGTAGATCCTTTAGGCAAAGAAACTTCCTTTACAAAGCATTTGTGGAACGTATTTATCTAAAAATACATGTACATATGGTAGAGAATAATGTTTCTCTGCTGATCTATAGTTAATTATCAATGGCAACACAGGACTAAAATTTTGTAAGCAGTCATGCTGTAGTAATATCATAACTCTATCCCTTTCCTTCTCTACAGCATCCCAAAGCCCTTCCCAGGCTGATTTCCTTGGCCTCTGCTGCTGCTGTTAGAAGAGTCCTGCTCACTCAGCTCTCCACCATGCCCATCAAACCTCAGAAAAGGAGGATGGATGGGAAGGAGGATCACCCTGCTCACATACAACAGAGGTGAAGGTGGGGAGGGAAACCTTAACCAAGCAGTAGAGACTTCTGCCTTTAGCCACCACTGGAACTTCCATCTCTGTGTGTGCTGGGGGTAGTGCGCAGCTAATAATGCATTTTAAAATACATTTTGGTCTGAGATGTCCAATGAGTTTGGCTTTTTGATGCCTGAACAAATGGACTCCGTGTACTTAAATATCTCCCTGACGGAATTAGACAGCGAGTGCTGTGTAAGAGGAGACGAGGATGGCCTGCGAGACTGACTTTGAGATGCCTCTCTCCAAAAGCCAGAGTGGTTAGAGCTGGGATTTTGACTTTGCCTCTTTTCCAGAGAGATCTGGGGCCGTCCAGCCCGACCCTGCTGCTGGGGGCATTGCTGCAGGGTGGCAACTGGCCCATTCCCTCTCCTGACATTTGCATTTGCTCGAACAAAAGGCTCATTCTGGCTGGAGCTGTGGCCGAGCTCTCGCCCCGTCCGGTTCCCAGTTGCTTTTTGGAAAGAGCTGTGCGAGAGTGCCCGGTTTGAGCACTCCTGTGAGGCACTGTCAGCTTGGATATTTTGGTCTTTTGTCGTATATAAAAAGATGTCTGTGTTATTTGCAAGCCAGAATGGGGTTGTTTCCCTTCAGGATGTTTAGGATCACGCAGCTCTTACAGGCAGAGGGGAAAATGTCTGAAGATGTTGGGATTAATCATATAACTGCTGCAGTTATCTTCATCCAGAGCCTTATCTTCCACTGCCCGTTAGAGGTCCTGAACTTGAGGGCTGTATCTGATCTCCAGCCTTTCCCATAACGACATTTATGCAGGCAGGCTGGAAGACAAAGGGGAGCCCAGGCAGTAGAACCTCTAGCCAGTTGTTTCTTTCTTTACTTATTTTTGTTGGTTTTTCTTTCAAAACCACTTGATAAATCGTTCTGTGGAGCAGAGGAGAGGTAGAGGAGCCACCAGCCAGGGATGAGGTGAGCCATGGACTTTGGCACCACGAAGGCTGGCCTTATCCTCCTGTGAAACGCACCATCCCTTCCACAGCACAGGAAAAGAGAAAGTTTTATTCGCTTTCCATCCCTTCAATGTCCTGAGCTTGGTCAGAATGTGCTTGAACTGGGGACAGCTGCTTTATGGGATGTTTTCAAGGGATCTGATGTCGAGTGGGACTAAGCAGCAGTGACTGGCACTTAATGTAGGCAGGGGCACAAATCCTTTCTGCTGGGGATGGCCTGGGCTGTGCAGTGCCCACAGTGAGGATGTTAATTGATGTGCAACACTCAACAGCATCCCAGCAGTAGTGAGACAAGCCAGTTGAGACAAAATTAAGGAAAACTGGAAATTGGTCGCTATTATTTGTAATTCTTTGAGGTGCTCTTAGAAACAGACCCCAAAAGCCCACCCAAACCCACTGGAATTACCCTGATGATCCCTCTGCAGTGCAGTCAGCCCAGGGTGAGAGGTCTGTGCAGGCATTTTCCTGCTCTAAATGTTGTTTGCACTTACAGAGGTCAGGTGCTGGGAGGCCACTTGCAGAGCAAATGCCTTTGCTGTGCACCTTGTCCCCGTGAACTGGAAGAACCTGAAGGACTGGTGAAATGGGGACCTGCAGCCAGCTCCTGCCGGGATTCACTTGGGGGGTTGTTCTTTCCTCTGTCCTTCCAGAAATGAAGGAACATTTGCTGGGAGGTGCCTCTCCCCGTGGCAATTGGCCCACGAGGCTGTGCTGAGGCACGGCTGGGTCTAGGATGCACTAAAAATATATGTGACAAGTGTAAACATTGACTTTTGCCAGGGTGGGAGTGTGTCTGCCCAGGAGTGCCAGTGCAGGGCAGTCAGTGCCACCGGGTTCTCTGGTGGCAGAGGAGAGGGGGACACACGGTGTCTTCCTCCAGGTTGTTGTTTTAAAAGTAATTATTTAAAATCGTCGCAGCTTCACACATTAAAACTGCAGCTTTTCCCTAATTGTGGTAGCCACGTTTCAACAGGTGGAGGAGGAGGCTGGAAGGGGGGAGATGAGGAAATGAAGAAACAGGAAGGACCAATCGAGGGGGAAATGCCTCCACCTCCTCCCTCCTCTGCCGGGCTCCTTTCTTCGTTTCGTTTTCTTTTTAAGGCATAAAAGCGAGCATAAAGATTAGGGAGGGGGTATCCTGAGCCCCTGCGTGCGGCGGAAGGCCCGGCACAGGGGACAGGACAAGGTGACACGGCGGGTGCCACGTCAGCAGCTCCTGCCCAGGGCTGCCAACAAAGGTGGCCATTGAGAGCGACCGTGTGTGACTGCTGGGGAGCGGGGCTGGAACACCAGCTCGGTTTGGCACAGGCAGCTGATGAGCCACGTGAGCATCTCCTCCTCCTCCTCCTCCTCCTCCTCCTCCTCTCCAGCAGAAGGTCTCCGGGGTGTCTGGGGAGCTGCAGGTTGTGTGAGAACTGTCCCGTGTTGGAAAAGGGCTCCCCCAGGTGAACGAGCAACACCCACCCAAGCACCCACAAAGCAAACAAAACGTGCTTTTCCCCAGCCCATTCACTTTTTTTTTGGTCAGCTGAGAACGCAGCAGCAGAATAAGGGAAAACAGCTTTTTATTTCTCTCCCTTGCTGACTCCAGCCAGCTCCAGGAGGAATGAATAAAATAGTTTTGTTTCAAGGCACTTCTGCTCCCAGAGCATAAAGTTACTCAGCATTTACAGGACCAGGTCACTGGAGATATTTTTATTCTGTGTCTATTTTGCCCTGCCTCAGAGTGACGTATGGTGGATGCTTCCAATTAACAGTGCCTGAATATAAATAATGCTTTGCTCCTATTTACAAATCAAAAGAAATGTGGGGGGTTTTTTTCAGTTATGTTTGCAAAACTGTATTCACGTTCTGATTTTCTTTATGCAGAAATGAAAGCACCTGAACTCCAGGGCAGGGAGGGTTTGGTGAGCACAGGGTGTAGGAGCCTGGCTGCACCATGTTATATAAACAAACTGGTGGTTTTGAAAGCAGACCTAGAGGAGTTTGAAATGCATTTATTTAAGCAAGGAACCCATCTGCTCCTACCAGTAATGGATTCGTGGAGCAATCATGTGTTTGCTCAGCTCACAGGCCACTGGTTTTACATATGTACATGATTTGCACCAATCAACACATCACATAGACACATCTGGAACACAGGAGCCGTGAAGACAGAGATTGAATAGTGACCTTGTTAACACCTGACAGCGTTGGATCTTCTAGGTAAAACTATTATTTTGTGTGTGTGTGTCAGTGTAGCACAGCTGGATTGAGGATCTGCCCCTCCTCACAGCACTGCCAAGGACGTGGTGGTGCATTTTAATTCTGGCTCTGGAAGTAGGGAAAAGAAGGTTTCATCCAGCCCTTTATATGGGAAATATGTAATGGGAGCAAACCCCAAGGCTCTGCCTAGAAAAGCCTTTCTGGTGTCCCTGGTCCCTGTTTCTGGTTACCTGTCCATCTTTCACAGCTTTCACCTGTGGTGGCACCGGAGGCTCCAGAAATGCCCCATCTTTCCAGAAACAGTTCTAGCAGCAGCACTTTTCCCATCATGCTGGGGAGCACTTGCAGAACTCAATCTTTGCCCCGGAGTCTGATTTAAAGAGCTGTGCTCACCCAGCAAAACCCAGAGGCTGGTTTGGTGAAACGCTCCCTTGAGCAGGTTGGTGAGAGAAGTGGAGGCCAGGAACTTCAATTTTATGACCTTGTAATGCCCACAGGCTCAAACCCGTGACAAAAATCTTGCTGGTCAAGGCAATCACTTAAAAAAAAAGAAGAAAGGAAAAAAAAAAAAAAAACCCGGCCAAACCTGTCCTCTGTCCAGACTGCCAACTAAACAACCCATGAGCCGCAATAATTCTGCAGACATGCTCTCAGGAGTGTTTTTTACTGTGAAAGTTGTCATAAATAATAATACAGAAATGCATCTGTGTGTACTTTACAAAGCAAGGAAAAAATTTCTTCCTCTTCAAGCCCATGGTCTGTGAATAATTTGTGAACAAGAGGAGCAGCTCCATCTATCTTACAAGGTGTTTGTTACAAATCATTTGCTCATGTGTAAATCTTCCTGCCAGGGCAGGAGCAGCAAATCCTCCTTCAATTTTTGTCTGCTGAAAAACTTCTGTAGCTAAACATGAAAAATTGGATCGATAAGTAACAGGTGTAGAGGTGCATTTTGGGATGAATGTATTCCTGGAGCCTGTGATGGAGGGGCTGTGACAGCCTTTATGAGGCATCTGCTGGCAGGATTTCTGGCTGGCACACAGTGCTGAGCAACAAGGGCTACTGATTTCGCGGGGAAACAAAAGCCAAGATAAAAAGACCATCTCCAAAACCCTCGTCCCTCCCAGGACACCTACAGGGAGCAGGCAAACAGCCACAACCCCAGGGAAACGCGTCAGAGCATCCCAGCTTGGAGAAAACTCTTTCAGAGCTCTCGGGAGTCCCTAGGTGGCAACACTGCTCCTCTGGACCCTCCCGGGAGCCTTGTCCTGGCTCAGAGATCGCTGAAAGCTCCTGCTTTGGAAGTCCTGTGGCTGAGACCTTAAACTTCCATTCACAAAGAACAGTGAAAGAAAGAGTATTTGTTTAATGCTGGTGGTGGTGGCAAAGGAAAGTGTAAACCTGTGATTGCCGCAGGGCTCTGCCACCTGAAGGCAAACCAAAAGAACAACCAAAACACCTGTGAATTTGTTTATTTAAAAGAAATAACAAGATTTGGAAGCCAATTTTGTCAGGAGACGTGACTCATGATCCCTAAATGCTTTGGGTTGCCACACTTGGATATTTCTGTAACCCAAAGAACAGCAAGTGACAACTGCAGAAAGGTGGGTAAATAATCCCAGCCACAGACATGGGCTGGGCAGCTGAGGACAAAATGCCCACCCACCCTGCTCCTGGGGTTTCAGGGGAAAAGCACCATCAGAGACCCAACAGATGAGGAGACTTTGGTGTAAGTTCTGCTGATGAGGTGATCTTTGGAGCTGGCTGGCCCAGTAAAAATTGGGGGTTGCAAATATTATAATCAAATATACAATTTGAGTTTCATCCTGAGTTATTTACCTGAGTCGTACACATCTGTTAGTGACGATAAATTACAGCAGAAACAGAGAATTTGATTGCAGTATTACTGCAATATTAACTTTTTGGATGATCTGCAGGTCAAGTATTATCCACTGAAGTATTTAATGAATAATTTTGAATAACTGGACCAATATCTTTAGAAACTGTGCAATCTGCAAACAGGGAGGGAGAAAGCCCCAAATAAATTATACATTGTGGCTTTTTCCTGCAGCTCTGGAAATGGATTTGATTGCCTTATCACACTCCCCACTAGATCTTTTTTTCCCCCTGATAAACCTAAAATCTCTCCTCCTGTTTTACTAACAAGACAAGAGCGAAATCAGTGAAAACAGCTTGGCGGGGTGCTGTTGCTTCCTACTTAGAAAAAAAAAAATTTTTATTAATAAATAATATAAATTATGCAGCCAAGTGTCTGTGAAACGGTTAAATTAACTGGGGCGAGGCCAACCCAGCCGCAGCGGGAGGATGCTGCTCATTAAGACGCGGATGCAGTGCCTGCGTGCGGGTCCCCACGCCGGTGCCACCGCCGATGCCGCGATGCCAAACGCCATCTCGTGTCGGGCGCTGGGAGCGGCTGGAGCCTCCTGTCCCCATTTCCAGCCGTCTGACGTCATGTCAGTGCTGAGGGACAGGGTCTCTTTTTTTCCTTCCGTATACTCCAAATGTTGCCAAAATAGGAAGCTGTGACCGTGCGAGGAAGACCTTGGGTCATGCTGGGGCCGCGGTGGGTGCAGTGAGTGTGTGTGACACTGCTGAGTGCCAGAGCTGGCTGTGGCTCCTGTGGTTAAATTCTGTGTTGGGCGCTGCAGGATGGAGAACCTGCCCCTGCCTGTTTGTACCGTGAGGGTGGTGAGGCACCGGCACAGGCTGCCCAGGGAGGTGGTGGATGTTCCATCCCTGGAAACATTCAAGGGCCAGGTTGGACGGGGCTTGGAGCAACCTGGTGTAGTGGAAGGTGTCCCTGCTCGTGGTCTTTTAAGTGATGGTCTTTAAAGGTCCCTTCCAACCCAAACCATTTGATGATTCTACAGTTGTATGACGTGGTGAGTCCTGCTGAGGTGGTGAGACCTGCTCTGCCCCACAGCTCTCTCTATAATACCCTGGTTGCACCTTGCTTTCTGTTCAGGGATGGGGGGATTTGGCCAAGGCACCGTTGATGCAGGAATTGTGGGGACCCTCTGAAGAGACTCAGGGCTCCAGAGCTGAGTTTGTGTCCGTGCCTGTTGTCCCTCCTGCAGCCCAGTGTACTTGTGGGGGCAGCAAGAGGTGAGGACCATGGTTTAGAAATATCTGACTTTATGGGGCTGGGACATGGCTGAGATTTATCTGGTGATCTTAGGATCACCAATAGCAAGTAGCATTGTCTTAGCAAGGCAGTAACCAGTCCAGCCTGAGCATGTGTCAGTGCTGCTGGGATTTTAAGGTGTCCATAGGTTTTTGTGCTTGTTAACGGGACTGTTGCAAGTTGACTGTTGCTGGTGCTGTTTTGAGAGGTGAAATGTGGATGATCTGCTCAGGGGGCTGCCTGCACAACAGGGGCAGGCTGGACCAGCCACCCTGCTCAGATCTATATGTGGATCATCCAGGCCCAGAATGGGAATGGCTTGTTTACAGCCAGGACTCACTTTCCCCCCATGTATATTATTAAATATCACATTTCATCTGCTTTTTTATTATCCTTGGTTTGGTATAACTATGCCCTCCTGCAACTCCTCACAGTCAGCTCGTGTTTTTGCAGCCCTAAACAACTTGATCTCAACATTAATCTTCATAATCCACCTCTCCCATCCCTCTTCCAGACCATCTCCACCTTGCACAGGTCCCCTGGGACGCTGCTGATGACTTCCCTTCATTCTGAACACTGACCTCTTGGTCTCACCCTTCTTTCCAATGTTTAAACCAGTTGTTGGCTCAGGAGACTCCTGCACCTCTCCCTGCAGGACAGCTAAATGACTTTAAAGGCCTTGGGTGAGGAAGTTAGAGCTCTAAGGCCTTGATCCAAGTCAACTCCATCAGCTGGGCCATCTCTGTCCTCGTGATTGCTTCAAAGAAAGTGTTACAGAGCATCACTTCCGTCTGTTGACGTCCACAGACTCTCTCCTCCTTACATCCTATTTAGCTGTGAGTTTTATCCTCTCTTACAGTTTCTACCAGACTCTCTGAGTCTTCATACCCAGACCCTGGGAACCCTCCTCTAAAATTAGCCCCGTGTTTGCCACCTTCCGTGCTCTGGTCCTGCCTCGGACTGAAGCAAAGGTTATCTGCTGCAGTTAATGGTTAAGCAATGTAAGTACTTTTACCCTTGGGTGAAGACCTTCTGATCCAGGAGATTTATTACTGTTTTTCTGTTTATTCCAAGCAGTAGAGGAAGCCATGTCCTTTACACGTGTTACAACTCCCCTCTTGGTTCAAGGGTGTGAGGAGCAGAGCGGAGAAAGAAGAGAAGGCACAAACCCATTTATGGTAGTTCCTTTTTATGCCAGTTAATCTTGTCCAACTACTGTATTGTAATACCAGTTTAAGGTGAAAAAATGCTCCCCCTCCCTCCTCTAGATGAATCTTTTTTCTCCAGCCTTCTCCTTCCCTCCTGCATGTTTAACCATCGCTGGGACACATGAGAGGGGTTAGGAATTGCCAGGTGGGACAAGAGCTGGTCCTTGGCACGTGCAAGTCCTGAGGTTTGGAGAAGACCCCCAACACCTTCCGTCTGGGCTGGCACTGGGAAAAGTTGGCTGGGAAGAAAGGTGGATAAAGGGATGGGCAGAAAGGAAAACACCAGAGTTGGAGAGTTTCCTGACTGGAACCTGACCCACCTACCAGCCTTTGGAAGACCTTCCATTTGCTTTCTAAACTCTCAGGCCCGAATGTCATATCGTTTGCCCAGCCATAAATAGCTGGGAATTAAACAAACTGTGCTGGTTTTCTGGCTAATAGATAATGTCCTCTAGTGCTGCAGCCTTATCTCCATATCCCACTGTGTTTGCGTTGGAGATCAGGAGCTCGAGCTGACTTTTTTTTTTTCCTCCCAAGATTTAAAGAGCTGGCAGAACATTCATTCAGTTGTGCAACCTCCATTCAGAGAGGTTCTCAGATCCTGGGCATGGGGCTCATTTTTTGCCCTTTGACAGCTGCTGTAAATCAGCTGTGGAGGTCACTTGTAGTCAATCAGTAACCAGCACAGGCAGAGGGCAAAACACTCAATATTTGGTATGAAAACAGGCTTTAAGCTGGAAGTTCTTGCTCAGGTGACATTTTCACAGCCATGCCTTTGGAAACCTGGCTCCATCCAGCCTTGGGGGAGGTACAAGCCTGGCCATGATCTTTTTCTGGTAATTATCCACAGGGAGAATTTCCCAGCACGTGCACACGAACAAATTACAGCAAACCAGGGCACAAGGTGCTTCAGGTGGGGGAAGTGGGTCTTGTGGTGCAAGGTGCTCATTTGGTGCCAGCTGGATTACTCCTCCTTTTTTGCAGGAAATCATTAAGTGTTGGCTGAAGCCATGCATGACCTTCATCACAACCACTTCTCTCAGGAACTGAGACTCGTGGCCAGAGGGTAATTCTTGCAGGGGTCCCTAATTCCCTTTGAAACAACTGGGAACTAAGCTCTTAAATACCTTTGCCGTCTGAATCATATTGCACTGGCGTCATCACTTCTGTTTGCTCCTCGTTCTGGAGCCGGTTGCCCATTAAAACTTCTGCCTGACCTCATCTCGAGCCCCTGCAATGAGAACACGCTCAATTTCCTCTTTCCTTTGACCTCGGCGGCTCCGGGCTCCGCGGTGATGCAGGATGTGCCCGTGAGTAATCCCCCAGCCGGCTCCCCGTGCGCGCAGCTCCCGTGCCCCGGTGCCCTGCCCCGTCAGCTCTCTGACATCCCTGTGCGCAACCTGGACGTGCTCCCGCGGGCCCCGTGCTGCAGCCACACGCCGGCACCTCGCTGTTTGTCCCCTGGTAACAGAGCGGGGCTGCCCCGGCTGTTTGCACAACCACCCGGCACTCCTGCTCGGATCCCTGTGCTGGGCGGTGCCCGCCGAGCCGCGGGATTTGCAGGTTCACGTGTCGCGCTTTTCACCTTCGCTCCAGGCTGGGAGGTGGGCACGTTGTGCCAAGTGTCCATCAGATCCGTCCCGGCGCCCCTGGGAGCTCCTGCAGGTCTCAGACCCAGCTACTGGGGGTCTGCTGCCTTGATGCAAAACGTTGTCTGTTGGGCTCAATGATCTTAGAGGTGTTTTCCAACCTTAGGTTCTGTGATTCTGTGTTGCTTCCCAGGCTGGTTGTCTCTGTGAAATGCTGCTTTTCTGGTGTCCACACGCAAAGGACAGGTTTGACATCAGCCACTGGCCATGGCCATGGGGCTTTGCAGGTGGTGTCCTTCCTCCAGCTCTTCCCTGGAGCCTCACAAGGCCACTGGTGCTCCTTGCCAGCCTGCTGGCATGCAGGGAAAGGAATCAAGCAGGTTTTTCCCTTTCTCTCTCTCTCCTGTCATACATTTTATACAAACTTGAAATACCAGCACTTCCTTCCAGCTTTCTGACAGCCTGAGAGAGGGACCCCAGAGAGCAGGATGGAAGCTCAGCTTGTGAGCAACACAAAAGGGATTTTCTGACCAGGAGCTGCATGCATGTGCCCATTATCCCTGTGAAGGCTGGAGCAACATCCTCCAGTGCCAGTCCTGTGTACCGGCATCCCCGGGCTGCCAGACTGGTCAGACTTGAATTTTAGGCTTCTTAAGGGTTTAATAAGAGGCTGAACTAAAATACTAGCTGTGAGTGGAGAGCTGAATTCTTCAAGGTCAGAAGGTGGAGAAGGTGGGGTTAGGGTCAGTCCTGTGCCATGGGGAGGTTCGGTGCTCCCAGCATGGCACGGGATGGTTTTTTTCCCCGGCAAGCAAATGAAGGATGCTCATGGCACTGCTCCTTCTGCCCCGGGGAGCTGTGGTGGAGCACAGCCCTGTGCACCCCGAGGGGCTCAGAGGATGGCTCAGCCTTCCTGGTGTGGCTGGGCAAGTCTGTAGGTTTGGGCAGGAGCTACAGAAGGGTGGCTGTTCTGTGTCTGGGAGCTGGGCTGGGCTGTCCAGTGACCATCTCACGGCACCATACTGGAAAGCTGACCCAGAATGTCCCCCCAGAGTGTACCCTGTGCAGGTAAGCCCTCACACACTAGGCCTGCATGCCCAGAGGGGGCTGGCAGACACGTTGTGCCTTGTTCAACTCTGGGTCTCAGCACCTCAGACCACTTGCACACTTACTGTTTTAAGTGCCTGCTGTCTTCCCGGGGGATTCACCAGGAGAGAAAACCAAAAGGGCACTTTAGAGCCCAGGCTTCAGCACTGCACTGCGCTGACTGGAGCAGCAATGAACGCTCTGCTTTCAGCTCTCAGCTACCTTTGCATCCCAGCTCTTGTGGAACAAACAGCTACATGTCTCCCAAGTAATTTTAACACTCCCACAGTTGCAAAGTCCTTTAGCTTTTTTTGGGGGAAAAAAAAAGCCATATAAACCCTGTATCTATTAAACCTTCATCCTCTGAAGCCTCTGTGTTAGTGTGCCAGGAATGTGCCACTTCCTACAGCTTGCTTGGAAAATGACAGGTGAGCTATGGGAGCAGCAGCACCTGCCATAGCCCAGGATGACCCGGAGGAGGTGCCGGCTGCTCTGGAGGGCAGCAGGGCCAGCATCTCCCACCTGCAGAAAATGGTCTTCACGAGAACATACACAAACATTAAGGACCTTTAATTGGAGGGTTTTTTTTTTCACATACACTTAGGAAAGGTACAACAAAAAAACCAGCAGGTATTTTCTTGGTCAGCAAACGTGATCCAGACTTCCTCCCACTCAGCTTCTTCTGACATTACACAAAGCACTGGAGATTTAGATGCACTCCTGTTGTGGAAACATTTCGGACATAACCCAAGCCCAGACCACTGGGAGAGGATCCCAGTTCTCCATCCTGCTGTGGTCTCTGTCCGTGGCTCAGCTGCAGGTGCAGGGCATGGAAAGCCTTCAGGGGAACCAGAGCTGGACTCACGTTCAACGCCGTTTCCCTCATTGTTAGTTTTCTTCCCTGCAGCGACCAAACACCCAACGTGCGCAGGCTTTGGGGGGCCTAGAGCCTTGCACATCATGCTGAAGCCCAGGATCTGCCTGTTTTATCTCCCTCCCCAACCCTTACCATACCCAGCCCCAACACACTCCTGCAAAAGCCACCATGTGCCCATTGCCAGGCACCAGCCTCGGCCACCCCTCAGCGATCCCATTAGATGGCACCACGGGGCAGCGTTGGCTACACCTTCTTTCCTTCCTTCCTCTCCCCTAGACGTGTCTTGACACTGCTCCAGCCCTGAACTGGCCCTTTGTGCAGGGCAGCAAGCTCTGAGCTCCACCGTAGTCACTTGGCTGAGCCTGCAAAACGAGGAGTGAGGACAAGGCTCGCCACGCTCGCCCCTCTTCCCTGCAATCACAGTCCTTAGCAAGGCAGGATGTTTCCAGGATCAGCCTTTTCTTTATTTAGGGATTTTTGCACAGGCAAATGTTACATTTTTTTGGGCACACAGAGGTTAAAATGATCAATCCTATGTGTATGCACACGCTCCCCCCCACAGCCTGTGCTGGCTCTCCCAGGGAATCTATCCAACACATATATATACAGTGGTCTGGTAGAAAGTGTTTTCTGAGGTTTTGAAATCCTTTAAAAAGGCTCTAAAAGGCTAACACTGATAAAAGCCTTTAAAGAGTGTCCGCTCTGTCTGCCTGTGTCTGTGCAGTTCGGATTCAGCAGCTTTGTGTCTGCCTAATGCAGTTTGCAGGCTGTGTATTGCACTTTCCTAGGCTGAATCTTGTTCTGACTCCTCTTGCTTTGCTCTCTCATCTATAAAAGCAGGATTTCTACTGAAAATAAGCAATAAACTGCTGCGTATGCTCAAGTGGAAAGCATTTTCAAAAGCAAGACAGCACTCTGCTGTCCTTCTGCCTGGGACTTTTTGTGATAAGACAGTAAATTGATTGAAACTAAAATAGGGAATGAGGGTGTTTGCTGACCTTGTTCTGGTGACAGAAAAGTAATTTCAGGGTGAGACTGTGCCTTGAGCTTCTACAGGGACCTGTTGTCCTGGGCATAGGATCAAGGGAGTTTTTCCTCCAGAAAGGATTGCAAGATAGGTAGTAGTTGCCATTTAAAAATGAGGTTTTTAAAAAGAAAAGGGAAAATTTCAATTAAAAGAAGCAAACATAATGCATAGGTTGGTTAAATGTTCACAATTGTAAATACAGACAATAATTTACAGGCTTTTCTCTTGAAATATTAGTGCTGCTATAAGGAGCCAAGCATGTGACTTACTTACAACGACATACCATCGCATTTCCAGACTGAAAATGAGACAGATTAAATTGACATTATATATTATTTAGCTGTGTACCAACTAGCCAAACAAACACTATGAATTCCGTCATTTATGATGGAAGCTACATAAAAATTGCATAATTACTGCAGTGAGTCACCTATTTAAATGGCACTCCTATATGGACGAATTGATTTCAATGCAAGATTAATAGCCTTTTGCTGCTGGTTTACGTGCTTGCCAAAGACCAAACTACGTTGTTGCTAAGCATCATTAGTGGATTAAAATAGGGGTTCTGCATAATTCCTACGGTGTACCTTCAAACAGCGCTTTAGTTTGTGCACTAGCCTAGCTCTTGTTAGCCCTACGTAACACACGGAGCGGGGCGGCCGACACGTGTGAGGGGGGTTAATGCAATCCCAGGAACTCTTTCAAAAGCTCACAGGTTTTCTTGTGGATGACTTCGCGGAGCTTGCGCACGCGCCGGATGCTGGAGGTCCCCACAAAGCTGTCTGGCTGCAGCACAGCCATGCCGTTGTGGACATCCCCCATGATGATGAGCTGGCCATCCACCGTGGTCATGTTGGGACACGGGCAGCTCCAGTCCATGTTCAAGAGCGTGATTTCTAGGGGTTCCTTCCCCAGGAATTTTAATCCCATTTTTTCATCCTTGAGAATCTCCTCCACCGTCACCAGGGCGTGTCCCGAGTCTTGGTCTTCGGTGAGCTCCGTGATGCGGCCCAGGATGACGAAGTCGCTTTTGCAGAAGCTCGTCACCAGCTTCTGGCGGGGTTTGCAGGCTTTGCAGTGCGTGTTCTTCGGGAAGGGGCACATCTCCTCGCAGGCCTCCCGGCTCTCGAAGTTGTTCTCGTTGCCTCCACACCCGCCGTAGATGAAGGACTGGCACTGCTTTGTCAAGCTGTTGTAGGCCCACCTGGGCTCGTAGGCCTTGCAGTGGCCTTGGAGGGCTGGCAGGTTGCAGATGTTGATGGGGCCGTTCATGCACGTTAACATGCAGCTCTCGTAGGTCTCAAAGTGGTTGAGGTTGCTGTTACAGTTCCCATAGATGAAAGTAAAGCAGTTGTTTTTCTTTGCATCATAGTACCACCTGGTCTGCTCTTCCCCGCAGTCTTCGCTGTCCGGTTGCTTCAGGCACTCATCGGTTGGGAAATGCGTTTTGTTTTGGGAAGCCTCTTTGGATGCGGGTTCTCCTTTGATGACTGACAAAGGGAAGTCAGCCCTGAGGAGGCCACCGCTGTTCTGGGCGGTGCAGGTGTAGATTCCCGCGTCCTGCAGCTGCGTGTTGTAAATGACCAGCTGGGCGATGTTGGTGACCACGACGTTCCCTCTGACGTGATTTGGCCTCATGATGACTTTGTCCTTCCCATCGACCTGCTTCTCCCACGTGATCTCTGGCTTGGGTCTCCCTGTAACGTCACAGAGGAAGCTGACGGTCTCTCCCACGTAGACAGACTGATGGACAGGGTTGTTCACGAGCGCGGGTGGCAGGATGTCGACGACCGTTGTCTCGGAGTAGGCAGTAGTTGGGCGAGCTGTTGTTTCTGGTGGGATAGGGCTGGTGTTTGGCCAGGTGAGATGGTACCTGCAGGTGACCACGTTCAGTGTAATGCCTTTGATGCACGCTTCTGCATCCATGTAGCACTTGTTGTAGTAGGTGAGCCCGTCGGAGGCGCAGGTGAAGCTCGGCTCCTTCTCACACCTGTCCTTGCACTTGCAGACAGGCTGCCCATCCCAGATGTCACACTCTGAGCCTTGCTGGATGCACATGAAACGGTCACAGGTTGCCTCCTTGGGCATTCCCACCGGCCCTTTTTTCCCCTTGACGTCCATGTACCGAGCAGCCACACAACTCTTCGTTCCACAGACATTGGGGCAGCACTTCTCGAAAGTCTCGCACTCCTGTGAGGGAGAAAAATAACCCAATAGTTACTGGGGGCAAAGTAAAGGCCTTTTTAGAGACCCAGCAAGCAGACAGCCCAGAAACTCAGGGGACCTCATCTGCCGCAGATATATCTGGTCTGAAAACTCAGTGTCCCCACGGGCAATGAGCAGAAACATCTCCTCAGCATCTCCCAAGAGGTGTCTAAACATATTGGGGGGTCTGAAGTGCTTCAAGAGAAGACTCTCTGGAAGGAAAATGTAATTCTGTTTCTTAAACACAAACCTCATCCTAAGTCTTTACCCCAGAGTCACATGGACTGCTTGACTACGAAACCAATCACCCCCCTTCTGTGCTCTCCCAAATGCCTGAGGACAAGGCCTGAGAAACAAGAGCCTATGGAAAGTCTTATCATATGGCTGTAGGCAGTAATCCTTCTTATTTTCCACAGAAGTATGTAAAGTATTATTTGAATTCCCTGAGACTAACAGCCTGCTCTTGGAGGTGAAACTGCCAAGGATTTGTAATTGTTCACATTGTAGAGGAAATAATAGAATATCTCAAAAGTAAGGTAATTCTTGCTCCAAAAATAATTTTTCTATGGTATTTAGAAAAACAAACCCCAAACAGATCATTATGGCTTCTCTGTCCTATTTTAGTCCTATTTTCAAATGCAGCATCGCTCTTCTAGTGATTTATTACACCCCGCCTCGGCTACAGTCAGCTCTAAATTGTGGTTAATTTTAGCAGAATTTTCATCTTCTGTGCAGAAAAGGTATTTGATACGTGTGATCACGGCTGCTGGGCTGTTATGGATTACTTTAAGGGACCATGAACACTGTTACCATGTGCCCAACAGGTCACACTTCCACTGTGTGTTAAACCTCTACAAGCCCCCTGAAATCCATCAGCTGTCTCTGTAAGTGAGGACAACATGATTTTTAGGCTACCAAACTAAAGAGCTTCCCCTGAGTCCAGTATCCTTTCCTTATTGGGAAAAAGATGACCTAATACCAGAACTCTTTCCCCATTTCCAGCTGCACATTACTAGGTTTCAGAAGCAAAGCTAGAAACCAGGATGGGTGAGGTTTTCAGCTGGGGTTAAGGAGTGTGGCTTGGCAGAGCCCTTGGCTGCCTGCAGACCACTCACTCCATCCAAGGTGCCAGGACTCTGTGCTGCCACAAAGTGAGTATTTGTAGCCACTGGCTTCTGGCTTTCAGTTTTTGACCAGTAAATTATTAAAACATTGTCGTCTGCTGCTGGGGTTTTGCAAGTGTTTTAGCATTCATTGCTGCACCTGGTAGTTGGAACAGAGGAGGCTTATTTGAGAATGGCAAAAGTAAAAAGAGCACCTTCATTCCTAACACATGGGATCCATCTGAGCAAATGTCTTTGTTTACTTATGACCAGCATTTTTCTCTGTTTTTTTACCCTTTTTAGCATTGCAGAAACAACCTGGCTACAGAGCACAAACCCAAACACTTTTTTTCATCACAGTACGTGTTCCTGTCAGCCAGGTTTGGGCTGCAGGAGCTTTGTCGTGGGACATGATGTAAGAGGCAGGACAAGCAGGTATTTTCAGATGCCAGCTTGAGCTGGCAGTGCTGACAGGTTGAAAAATGAATTTTGGGGTTGTAAGCTAAACACATTTTGAGCTGGGAGCATCCCACAGAACATCTGCCTGGTCATTTTAGCCATGCCCTGTTCTGCACCCCAAGCACCCTTTGTGCTTCGAGTGCAGCAAAGGCTGATGATTTGCATGTTAAATCAAACAATTTCATACAGGATTTCTCCCAGGAATATAAAACATCGATGATGGCCACCAACAACAAAGAACACGGTGACACTGCTAAAATACTACAGACTGGCCCCAGTGCATGCTGAGTGCTGGAGTATCAAATTCAGACAGTTCTTTTGACATGAAAGCAAGGAAAAGGATCAAACAGAGCGAGCCCTGTGCCCACATCAGCGTAAGTGACAACTGCCACACACCTCCCTGCTTAACAACAACTCATCAAACCTTTTCTATTTTATATAGGTCACGGGTCAGTTAAATACATGCACTGTCTGCACCGAGTCCTGCATGGTGCCAGTGCCCTTCTCGTGGGACAGACAGAAACAAGCCCCCAGACAAGCCCCCTCACCGCCCGTGACGCAGAGACACAAAGATGTGCATCACTCACCAGGTCAGCGTCGCACTCTCTCTTGCAAGTGCTCTGCGCGTCGACCCACAGGTTGGGGTTCATGTCATTGGGGCATATCCCAGCGTGGGAATACCGGACTGGGGGCAGAGCTCTCCCTTTCAGAGAGACCTCCAGAAGCAAGAGGACACTGCTCTTCCCCAGCAAGATCCACATCCACCGAGTGAACAGCACCAACAACATCTCAGAACTTCTCCAGGGCAGTGGCAGTGTCCGAGCTGGAAGTAGTTCTTGCTTGCTTGGGGTTGCTTTTTTTTGGCAAGCCTTAAATTTTTGAGGAACCCAGATGCACCTGACCTCAGTAAAAGCTTCAGCGAGCTCCTCTGCTGCCTCTGTCGATAGTGCAGTTTGGTCTGGACCTCATTGGATTAAAGGTCCTAGGAAGTTATCCCCTTATTTTAAGAGAAACGCTACTAGTCTGAGCAGAGTTAGCTCTATTTATACCCTGCCTCTGTTAACAAGTCAGAAAAAGTAAACTTGATTTCTTTGACAGGCACACGCTTCCTATGTCCTGGTGGCAGTCAGACAGATTTGTTGCAAGAAAAAAAAGCTGGAAAGAGTTCAAAAGGCTGGAACTGGCATGGTGGGACCCCTGCATGTTTCTGAATGCAGGGAGGCCTTCTTAACCCCTTTAGACCTAAAGTACTTCCCTATGCTAAGAATGGCATTTAGTTCTGAAAGGGGACTTGTCTAAATAACACGGACCCGCGGTCAGGGGATTTCCCCACGGCAAGGGGCTGCACAATCACTTGCTAAAAGGAACAAGTAATAGGATTGAAGCAATTAAAGCCAAAATATCATATTTTAGCAGAGGAAGTAGGGGAAGAAATAACTTATTTAAACGTAGGATTGACAAAGCAGAATGTCTTCATAACTTCTCCCGGGGCTTCTCTGGGTTTTTTTCTTCTTTGGTGGGGAGATTTCCAGGATGCCAGGTTTAATGCTGCCCTCCAGCCCCACCAGGAAGATGTTAAAAGTGTCCCTGAATTCCTCTACATTTCCTGACAGCCAGATCCCATTGTACAGTGCATTGCTGACCCCTTTAACAGCAACAACAAAAAAATAGTAGAAGTTCAACACTATGGAAACCTGCATAAAGGAATGTACAGCATTTTTGCATTGGGGGGTGGGAGGGAAACTCAGTCAAGCTGAGTTCCTCATTCCCTGATTATTACAGCAAGGGGCTGATCCTGCTCGTGCTGAACATGTGCCAAAATCCAGAGATGAGTGGCAGAAGTCTGAGTGGCTCAGCACCTTCCAGGATTAGAGCCTCTGGGCTGAGTTCTGGGCCAGCCTGGGTGGGCCCTGTGTGTTGCTAAGGGCCTCCTGGGAGGATCAGGTAAGTTTGCATCCCACGTGGGGGTTCTGCAGGGCTGGAGCAGCAGCGCTGTGCCTGGGGAGGAGGGAAGGGTGTGAATCCACCCTGTGCCCAGTGCTGGGCGCTGCAAAGGCGACAGAGCAAGGCACAGTCAGCCCTTACTTTTCTCCCTTGGGTGTATTAAACCAGGGCTGAGTTTGGACCTAATTCTGCCGAGTGGTGATGCTGCCAACCAGTACAACCAGCCAGGTGAACTGGGCCACCATGGGGCTCCTGCTCCTCCCTTGGGGCCAGGCAGCAGAGCACAGTGGCCTGCTGATGTTTCCCAGGATCACCCCTGGAAGAAAGGGAGGGCAACCTGGAGCTGACCTGCCCTTGGCTGTGGCATTTCTGTGACAACCCTGGGCTTATAAAAGGGGCTGTTGCAGTTCTGATTTGTGTGCCTGCATTAACGATATGCACAGTATTTGAATTTCATGGGACGTGCAGGGCGAAGTTGTCCAAATTAGCTATTTATAAGGAGCAAAGTCAACTGCCAGGCAGCAGTTTGCAGTTGATTTATTCTCCCTGAAACTTTAGAAACCTGCATGACACTTGTACAAAGTGCGGCTGTGTGCTAAATGTTTTATTCAGTACTTGTTTACAAAGACAAACGCAGCACCCTGTGATGCCTAAAAAAGCCAACCAAAAATGACACATTCCCAAGAGGTACTTAAAATTCTTACAGCTCTATTAACAACAAAATCACATGTATTAGTGGTTCTGTTGGCTAAACAAAGACACTTTATATTGTAAAACTCACTACAGATAAGCTTTGAAACAAGCTGTATGTGGGTCTTGGGGAGTGCAGGTATACTGGGTGCTGCTGTCATGACCTCAAAAGCCGCTGTAGGTGCAGGGAATTTTCCCTTGATCCATGTCATTGCCATGGATGTGATTTTCCCCTGCCATCTTGAGCCTTGTGGGCCTGTTTTACCTCCTCACCTGCTGGGCCAGAGGTGGGTCTTGCAGCCTCCATCTCCTCTCCTGGTGCCAGAAAGCCACCTCCTTTGGCCATGTTGAATGAGAGACCCATCGGTGTGGATCCACCATTCCAAGGAGGAAAAAAATAACACTTTTTTATTTTTATTTTTTTCCCTTGCCAGACCAAGGATCCCTTGCCCAGAGGCACATTTCAGCTGTGGGGGAGCAGAGTGGGGCTCTGAAGAATCAGACACTGGTTTGCATGAGACAGACAGAGCTATGTCCTCATCCATCCAGAGGGATATTCTCCAGGGACAGGCAAGTCCCACTGCAGCTTTCTGCTTTTGGGCTCCTAGGTATCATGTTCCTGGATCACTCCCTTGGCCACTTGAACACAGCCAGGAGAGAGGAAAACACTGCCATAAATCTCCCTGTGAATGCAGGCAGGCAGCTCCTGAGGGCAGAGGAGGCAGTGAGGACTCCAAGCAACCCTTGACAGCTGCCCTGTCCCTGCCAGGACATCCCAGACGTGCTGTTACCCAACCTGAGGAGCACATCCAGGAGGGACACCACAGGCTACCCCGGGCTGGCTCAGGGACAGCAAAGACTCTGGTTGTCCCAGGATGGACAGCCAAGCTCTGCCTAATGCACTCACTGTCTCCTCAATTTCATTAGGTTGTTTTCTTGCCTGGTTTAACTTAGTTGAACTCCGCTGACCTCAGTGGATTTGACTGGGGACTCCAGAACACCACCAGCTAATGCCAACTGTGAATCAGGGTCTCTGTCAAGGTCCCTGGGCACAGTTTCTCTGTTCCTCCTTGTTTATAAAGCACCGTGCATTTTTTCTTTAATATAAGCAATAAAGTAACCCTCATTCTCCATTTCTATGAGCAAATCTATTATGAAAACCAAATTTATGGCTTATCTTCTCTCAACCATGTCAGATACTGATGTGATAAAGATCTTCCCAAATGAGATCCAGCCTTAGAAGGATCCCCACTACTACCCCAAAATCTCCCTTTCTGATCAAGATATTGAACTGAGTCTGCTGGATGAGGAGCTGGGATGAGCTTCTCTGGACCTCGGATGGACAAACCTGAGCTCTGATGGCACAGAGACAACATCCTGAGTCTGCTCCCAGCAGTGGGGACATGCAATCTCTGTGCAGCCTGTGCTCCACAGATGTCCATCCACCACTACACACCAGTCCTGAAAAGCCCTCCTAGGATGCCCAGGATCCTAACTGTTGTTGAGTTTTTTTGTAAATTGTAATTTCTTTGCCTTTTTTCTTACTCTATGGGTTGTCCCTGCCCTCCTCTGCTGTGCCAGGAATTGACCGTGTTTGGTGAGACCCCTTTTAATTGAGGAGGGAAATGGGATTCTCTGGTATACAGAAAACTATAATTGTATTTGGTTGTGTTTTTTTTTTCCTTAAGCCACTGTTAAAGGAGCAGCAAACTGTTGATCATATTTACGAGCAATCCTCATCTGGAGTTACTCAGCGGATGGTGGATTGATTTGCTGGTTTTATTGTGGAAGGCTCTTGGCAGGAACCGTCACCCTGCGATGTTAAACCTCCCTTTCCCATTGATCTCTGCCTCGGCACAGGGGCCCTTCCAGCCTCAGCCTCTCGTGCTCCCTGGGCCCGCCGCCACTCGCAGCTGGTTTTGCCAACACAAACACGAGCCTCCCCCTCTCCAGGCAGGCTCTGACTCATCGCTGCCGGTGGCAGTTTGCTGCCTGTGGCATCCAGACCCTACACGAGGGCTCTGGGCTGGAGTGGGCACTTGCCTGTGCTGCACTGTAAGGGGTGCCCCCAGCACCCACCGCAGCGGTGAAGGTTGGATGCTGGTCATCTTCTGCCTCTGAGCTTAGCTTAAAGCACAGATTCTGCTCCTTGAGGCCACCCTCCTCCTCCTCCCACAGGACAGCAGGGCTTGGTACCAACTCCCTGCACTGCCCACAGCAGCAATCAGCCCCTTCTTCCAAACAGGGCACCAAGACCTGCCCTGCCTGTAGAGACCCCGGTCACACAGGGAGCCCCAAGGACACGCTCTTCTTTGGCCCCACCATCATCATTCACCCTCCATAGGTGGCTTCTTGTCCATGCACAGGTGAAAATGTGATGCCTGAACAGAAAAGTACTTTAAAAACCCCCTGTCTCATTTAGACAGTAATGACGTTCCAGGCTGTATGTAAAGCTTATTGCTCTTAAAGCTGAGAGGGAATGTCACTGCCAAATCCCTTTCAGAGTACAGCTTGTCTTAAGCAGGAACATTTCTTCCAAACCCACAGAAAAATACAGATAGTGCCTTGGGAACTCAGCTTCAGCTTGGTTTGGACTGCAAAGGATCAAACCTTCCCCTCTGAACAATGCCCCTTTCCACGAACCTCCGCAGGACCTGCTCAGGGGATGGCCAGGAATCCCAGCTCGGGTGCCTTTCCACAGACCTCAGAAAAGCACACAGCTCACACTGGCTGGATGGTTGGCCAAGAGAGAAGGATTTTTGGCAGCATGAGATGCACCTCCAAACATCAAAGCACAGGCAAAGGCTGCTGTGCTGGCCACATGCTTTTGGAGCACACACATGGGCAGGGCAGATCTGGCTGAAGGTTTGCAATGGGAACAGCACACCTGGGTCCTATTTCAGGGCTCTTCAAATGCACAATTAGAAGTGGAGGCATATTTCAATTTTCCCCAAGTAAAGATAGAAATCTCTCTGGAAGTGCCCAGAGCTAACAAGTGCTGCTTTTGACTTCTGAAATAACCCATCTAAGCAGATCCCAGCGTGCAGGGACAGGCTCAGGGGGCACATTCAGCACGGTGACTGCTCACCCAAACGAGCTGCTGTTTATGGGCTGCCTCACGTGCAGCTGCTCAGTAAGCAGAAGTTAATGTAGTTAGACAAAAGGGCTCAGTTTGGGGGGGGGGGGAAATCAATAATGTCAGGGAGTTTATTACGGGGTTATGGGCCACCTGCTAGAACTCAGCATTAGGCCTGTGTTGCGTTGTGTTTCGGGGACAGCTGATGGCCCTGCACTCAGACAGGGCTAGCACCAGAATTATTATTTTATGCCTCGGCAGATGGCTTCTGCTCGGGGGTTTTATCTCTGAGTGCAGACATACGACTAATCATCATTTGCTTTCTCTTTCTCTGCTAACGTAAGCTGGGCAGGAAGCAATTGCCAGTTTGATGATGGTTCATTATTGTTCGGTTTATTCTGTCTGAAACAGCACAGCAAGAGGCACCGAGGGTACAAAGGAAGATAATCAACCCGTTATCAGTGAGATATGGGGAAAAGCTGAGCTCAGAAGCTTGTCTTTCACCAGCCCATCTTTCTGTCTCTCTGTCAGAGGCAAAGCCTTAAGTATCCCACAGATAATTTGGAGAGGCCATGGCGCCGTCATCTTTGGATTGCCAGGACTGGAAAGGTGAAATGTTGGCAATGGGTTCCCCCTGGCATAGAGCAGGAGGGTCTAAGTCACCTCCCAAAGTCCCTTCCAGACTTGTTCTCTGTCACCCTCAATGCTGAATGAGACCTGCTCCATCATTTAAGCTTTGAATTAGGGAAATCTGAGATCTCTAATGCAACCATGAATGCCAGTAAACAGAAATCCCAGCCACGGTGGTACCAGCACAGGGCCAGCACTGTCCATGTTAGGCCCTCTCAGCCACCTGCTTCCATGGTGAACAGGCTGGACCAGCTACTGTCGTGGGAAACATGGACACCAGGCTGCTGCAGAGAGGCTTGAGCACCTTGCTTTGTCGCAGGTTTTGGGAACTAGTGATTAGTTTCGTGGTGAGCTTGAATAGTGGCACTTTAGGAAACTGGCACTAAATCCGTGGTGTGCAACTGGAGATGTTCCCATGGCTTGCAGCACTGCTGTGGCTGTATGAGCCATAGCATGAAAACCTCAGGGCTGAACTGGTACATTTGTTGTTGCTCTTTATGGTCTTCAGTTTTTCTGCTTGGTTCCAGCACAATTTGAATAAAAGCTCAGAATAAAAGTGAAGGGCAGGCCTGACACGTGCTCAGGCTGAGTGCTCAGCACATCTTTCACCAGAGCTGGTGGTGTTTCTCCAGGAACGTGAGTTAATTTAGTTCCCCAAGTAGGAGGCTAATGAATATTATTGAACCCATTGCACAGGTTCACTTCAGTCTGCAAATGACCCTAATTTAACCTCCCGTATTTACTTTTAGGAATTTAAAGCTGGGAGGAAATCACTTGATGAGTATCACACAGCAACAGCCACGAAAGGTTGGAGTCCTGAGACCCTGATTCCAACCCCATGGGCACCATTTCCTTCTCAGAAAGCAGGTTCAATATAGAAAAGTCACCTTGCTTTTGTTTGTGATGTGATTCAACTTATATAAAAATAGTAAGGTTTTAACCTGCTGTGCTAATTTAATTTAACTCCCTCCAGTTCTTTTTTCCTTGAAAACCCCGAGTTTGTCCTGGTTTGTACTGCAAGCCTTAATTCCCTGTGAATTCCCTACTTCAACATGAAGTAACCATCTCACCATCACTCAGGGCTAATCTTTTCAGAAAGGTTATGAACCTTTCAGTGGAGGAGAGTTTGTGAGGTGGGGTTAAACTGCTGCAGATTTGCTTGGTTTTGTGCTTCGTTGTGAGACTTTACCAAGCCACTGATTCTGCTGAAGTTTGGAACCCTCATTGTGGCTGGGAGCCTCTCCAGGAGATGCAGAGAAGCTCCCAGCAACTGGGCTTTTCATCAGGCAACGAGTGTTGGCTTCTTCAGACAACCTGGAAGTCCCAGAGCTCCTCCGCGGGTTTGGTATCCAAAACTTCGCTATAAACAAGTTTAATTTTCACAAAATGGAACTATTTCCATTTCTGCAAATACCATGAAATCCTTTTAGCGTCAATTCCATCTTCTTGGAATTTAAATCTAAATTAGGGCAAAATTCTTTCTGACTGAAGAGTTATTGCCCTCATTTGGCTTTGCTGGCTGTTAGCAGTCCTGGCTGTCACACAGCACATCCTCTGCCCGTGCTCAGAGGGTGACCTCTGCCAGGGCAGTCCCTGCCTGGTAAGTTGGACACATTAAGAGTCTTTCTAAAAGGTGAGCTGTTTTGTTTTAGTGTGCCCTGTGTGCTCTTTTTTCTAGATGCAAGGCATCTCAATCTGCACTGCTCAGACCCAGATGATGGCCAACAGAAGGAGTTAGAACAGCTCCTCCGGGCCACTTACTTGACACCCTTACTTGAAGTGCCCAGAGGAGCTGACATGCAAATCTGGTACGTAAATGTGCTCCTTTCCTGGCATTCATTGACCAGCAGATCTGAACAGAGGCTGGAGGTGTGAGTGATGTCTGCAAACCAGTGATGATCTGCTTCCATTGACCTTCAGAGGAGCAAGCCCATCCTTCCTTCTTTGGCAACAGGATGTTCGTCTGTATTTAACGGCTTTTTTTCATTGTTGCTCTTTCTGATTCCAGCTAATTCCAGATCCATTTTTATTTTGATCTCTTATTGTTTGCAGCGTGAAGAAGCCACAGTACTTCCTTTTCCATGGCAGTTCTGCAGGTAACCGGCCCGTGCCTGCCTGACGCGATGGTGGCCGGCGGCACGATCGCAGGTAACGTTTAGGAGATTCACATGGATTAATCATTATAATTTCCCTGTGCCCCCAGGGCCAGCACATTGGGCTCATCGTGCTGTCTAACCAATTGCTGGGATGGCGTTTAATCACAGACACAGCAGACGGCCTTTGAGCTGGGAGGTACAAAGGGACCGGAGCATCGTTTCAAACGCTCTGCACTGGCCTGATTTTTCTCCAGTTGAAATCGATGTAAATATTCTGCTGACTTCAAAGGGGAGCAGGGTGAGGTTACAGCCAAGTACTCTTGGAAATCCCACCCAGTGCTTGATTTTTCTTGACCTGAAGGCCAGTTCAGTCAGCTCTGCTTCCACAAAGGGGCTTTCAGGAGTCCTGGAAAAGCCGCCGGAGTGCTTTCAGCCCTGGGTTCACATGGTAGCAGCATGTGAACTGCGGCGAACCTAGAAGACGATTCAGCCCTCCCAAGTTCTGATTCCACTTCTGCAGATGTCTGGCTGGCATCGCTCTTGCTCTCTCCTCATTGACTGTGGGGGAGTTTAGGGCAATGGGATTCCCACAGAGGTACTTCAGTTTGTGGGGTGAACTCCTGCAGCAGGACAGCAATATTTGGGGTACCTTCACTAGACCTCTGTCTTTGCTGTGCATCAGCCAGGAGAACAAGCTGGTCTACGTGCCTGGAAAATCTTTACATCATCTCTGCAGCCCATGGCATGAGCTGTGGCTTAGTCTCTTCCCAGCACAGAGAAAATGGTCTTGAATCCTTTTTTTTTTTTTTTTTTGGGGGGTGTTTCTTCTTTCATAATTTTACACATTTTCTCTTGTGTTTCTGTAACACCATGGTTACAAAGCTCTACACGGGGTGGGAAATGAGACTTTTCTACACATTTCCAAACATTTCCATAAACTAATTTCCTTTTGAAGTCAATCAGATTTGTCAGTATGGAATGGTTATCTCCACAGGACCCGTTCCTGTCCCTGCCTCTGACTTAGTCCGTGAGCCCAGACCACTCACTCCCTCTGTGCCACAGCTTCCACCTTCCCGAAGGGGACTATAAAGCTCACAAGTGGGTCAAGTGACATCAGTTTATCTTCCAAATCCCAGCCTCTTGCCATTCCCGCAGAGCCATGTGTGAGTGTGAGGTGTGATTTGCTGCAACTGCAAAACTGTCAGGAAAAAATGAGGAACACAAGAATTGTATCTCCAGCCATTTGTTCACGCCTTAAGCTGCAGCTTAAGCACAGCCCTTTCTACCTCACACACACACATACTTTTTTTTGTTAAACTTTGCCATGGCCAGAAACCTAATACTGTAACTGTTTCAGAACATAAACTTTTTCGGCTCCTTTTTGATTAGTTTGAGGAATCTGGAGTACCCATGGCCATAGAAAACCGGGTTAGTGCACAGTAGAGGCTTTCATGGCCCCTAATCTTGATGACAAAATTATTCGAACAAACACTTCTTGTGTCACCAATATATATTATGTAAAACCTTGTGACTTTGATTATGTGTCTATAATACAGATTAGTCTGTTTGGGTGTTTGGTGCTGACCTCCAATAAGCTCCTAAAGTATTAGCAAGAATTTGCAAGTGACAGGCAGGCAGAGGTGCTGTTCTGCCTAATCCCATTCTCAAAACTCTGGCTATATATGTCTGAACAGCTTCTGCTGCTTTCCTTGAGGCACCAACGAGGTTATTTCTCTCTCAGCCCCCTCCCAACCACCTTTGTCATTCTCTCCACTGCTCTGATGTGTCACAAATGTTGGAAGATTTCACTAACCTTATGGTCTAGAGCCAGGGAGACAGTGAGAACAAATTTAGAATAGGAGGCAGAGAATGTACCAGCTGGGAGGTGATGCTGTCGATCTCCATGGAGACCTCTTTAGTTACAGCTTTGCTAATTACTCTGATGAATTGTACTCTGGTTGAAAGCCCAGCCAGGTCAATGGAGTGTTCCAAATTGACTTGCCGTGTCTCAGGACCACAAGGGGTGCACATGGCACAGCCCCTCAGTTATGATTTGCTTTTGTGGCTTTCTCCCTGATGGCCAAAACACAGCCTAAGGAGAATCCAAACACCCTGATCAGGTCTCCTGCATGGGCCCAGCTTCTTCTAAAGCAAAAATCCCTGCAGCAATAAATACAGACCTTGTCTTGGCAAAGCAATTTTTTTTTTTCTTAGACATGCAGGTGAACCATCCCCATCATCTTGTGAACTTCACGCAGGAGTCCTGCAGGAGATGAACTGGGGCAAGATCCAGAGGGAACCAGGGTCACACCTGGGGGCCCTACTGCAACCCCAACACAAGCAACAACCACCCTCAGGGGAGAAGTTTGGATCCACGGCACTGCAGTTCAGGCTTGTCATTACTTGAAGCCAAACTGGCTTTAGACACTAATCCACTGAACAATTTTCAGTTGTTATCAAAATCTATTGGACTTCTTAACCATGAGTCCCTGAGCTGATGTACCACTCCCCTCAGGTTCCTGTTCCCTGACTTGTTTGTTCAGAAATTATATATTTGTTCTACAAATAGGAACAATGTTAAATTAACAACTGAGAAAAAAAACAGCCACATACTATGCCTGATTTCTAAAGGGATTTGGCTGCCTGAGCAGATCTTTCCTCTGGAGATCACCATTCCCCCAAATATCAATACCATTTTACAACCCCTCCCCATCAAACTTCACTCCATGCTTCAGGCACGTGCATCTGTGTGAACGTGAGTGTGCTCACACTGGCTAAAAAGTCTCTTTTTTAGGCCCTCTGCTGCTCTTGAGCCCCTGCAGGATGCTCAGCAGGGCTAAAAACCCACAAGACAGCCAGTTGCACTGTGATTCAGGGATGTTCCAGGGGGCCAAGACCTGTCCTAAATTCCAGCCCTCTGTACCACTATCAGTGTTGCAATCCATGCCTGGTGATTTGGTGAAAAAGCTGTAATTTACGGTTAAAACAAAGATCATGTTTGAGTTCCCTGAAACTCTGGAATTTACTGGAAGAGTGTATTTATCTCATTAAGAATAGAGGAACTATTCTTGAGTTGTGTAGAGCCCCAGCCACCCTGCCTTCATCTGCTCATCTTGCCTGCCACTAGGCAGCTGGAAATGATCGGGTTCAAACCTCATTCCCTTCGGATCCTTTGACAGCAGGTAGAACACAAGAGGCATCTCCAGAGGATGATCTGGCTGTGCTATTTTAGATGCCTGTCCCAGAATGAGATGAATCAGCCTTCGTGCTGTGTGTTTCTTCCCATGGGCATGAAGTGAGCGTGGGGTGACACAGGCTCAGACTTGACAGTGTGGAGTTTTCAATTTAACCTAATTCACCTACAAACCCTCACACTGGGAATTCCAGGGGGCCAGCACAAAAACTGGTATAATATAAACTGCTTCTCACATGTGACTTTGACTTCCTCCTCTGAAATTGTCTCCTTTGCCTTCAAACACCCATTGAAAGGCCCAAAGTGGGCAGCATAAATTAGTTTAAATCTAGGTGAATATTGGGCTTGACTTTTAATTCCTTCCATCTTTATTCTCCACCAGTCCTTCCATTTCCTTGAGCCTTAATCCCATAGTGGCTTTAAATCTCTCTCCCTCTGTGCATTAAGTATAATATTTAAGGTTTGTGACTATCCCTAAATCTTATTTCTAATAAGTGCACAAGTTGGTTTAAATTGCCAGAAACATTATTTTGGTGGGTTGGGTGGGGATTGGGTGTTTCAAATATGATCATGCAGCTGTCAGTATCACTGTGTAACTGGGAATTAAGCCCTTAAAAACATGTTTAATCATAACTTTCAATGACTGAGAAGTTGGTTAAATGGGGAAGAATGGAGTTATTTGGGGAATGAAACCTGAAATGCAAAGGGAATGAAAAACTGTCAAAGCCTGGAAAAAAACAGGAGCAAATAGCGAACAGACAGACCATGGTTTCTCCAAAAAAGGAGAAAAGAACCAATCCAGAGATTCGGGCAGTCGGAAGCTTGCAAAAAGACACATATTAAAACTTAACCAATAAAATCTGGAAAACTTGCTCTGAGGACAAAGAATGGCCCAAGCCTCCCCTGTGGTTACTCCAAGCCTGTCACAGGGAAGAGGAGGCTCTGCAGTGCCAGGCGTGCACGGCGCTCCCGGCAATGCCTCAGGCTCAGGGCTGGCGGGCACGGCTCCCCTCGGATGGGGAACACACAGGGAGCACCGAGCACCTGTAAATCACAACAAAACAAAATATCACTGGCCTGGGCTATGCACACACACACACACACACACACACACACACACACACACTGTGGCTCAGAGCTCAGCGTGTTCCCACCAAAGGCCAAAAGCATTTAGCGTTTGGGAGGAAAAGTGGCTGCTCAAGCCACAAGTGCACAGCACCGTGTGCGGTTCCCAGCAGATTCCAAAGGGGATGGGCAACCCTCAGCCACCACCTGCCTCGGTGCATCTGGGTCCACGCAGGATCTGCTCTCGGCAGGGAGGTGTGTGCACGTGTGCCCTGCACAGGTACAGCACCGTGGGGGCCTGGCCAGCACGGGCACAGACTGAGCTGCCATATGGGAAAGGAGCAGGGAAAGGACAAGTTCTTGGCTCTGCTGGGATTTGGTGTGCGCAGCACTCGTGCCAATAAATGGGGAGGGGGCGATGCATGCGAGGGGCTCTGGGGCTCCACGTGTGGGGCACGAGCAGGAGGGCTCATGGCGGCAGTGGGGAGCTCTGAGTCAAGTGAACTCGCTGCTAATCCTCTTCCACACAGCCTTCCTTGCAGGAGGAGATCTCATGACTCCGGGGAGAAGTACATTGTGTAACTAAGCAATGGTGAGCCCGAGCTGCATTTAACAGGGCTTGGCACAGGCACGACAGAGTAGGATACTCATCCCAAGAGAGCGTGAGAGAGAGCATCTCAGTGCATCACCCGCCGGCTTCGAGTCCTTAAAAGCCCTGTGTGGCCTCGAGAGAGGAGATCAAGCAGAGGGGAAAAAAAAAAAAATAGAGAAAAAGCCCATAACCCCCCAGAAACCAGCTCCCTGCACCGGCTCCCCCGCGCCTGTGTGGAAATGTTGCATAATGTCCCTTTGCACCACACGGAGCTTTGAAATCCGTAGGATCAAAGCTGTATGGAGACACTATGGATGTGCCGAGACAAATCTAAAGGCATTTTACCATTATAGCAAGAAGCACAAAGCCACACTCCGGGCTCCTCTTGCTGTTCCACCGTGACATCTAGTGGCAGCAGTACTGGAGAACTAGGAATGGTGTTTCTGGTTTTGGGCCTATTCCTGCACTTTGCCACCCAAATAGCTTTTCCCCACCTGAGTGTTGTCTTATATGACTTCAGAAAAGACTCTTTTGCCACTTTATCCTACTGGATTTTTCCAGATGTAAAAAATTGGGATTTAAAGCTTTTACAGTGTGCAAGAGAGTGTCCTGCTCCCTATAATGTATCCCCAGGTCTCCACTTTTGTGTGCCTTGTCTTTGTTTTACAGCTTTATGCCACAGATGCTGAAAACAGACAAAAGGAATTGTGGGTTAAAAAGTGATCATTTAAGATGCTTTTACTGAAGCAAGTTAAAAGTAAAATATTCAGGTAACAGCAGTGTCCAGTTGAAGGCTGGTCTTCCAGGTCTCCGAGGTCGGAATTCAAGGCTGTTGCTGGGTAAATGTTGTTTGCAAAACATTCTCTAAATCCAGTTGTTTCTCCTACAGTTGGTTGAGTCTTATGGTATGAGCTGGGCAAAATTTTTGCCCAGCGTGTTGAAGCCTGTTGGATGACCAGCACGTGATCTGGTGTGAAAAACTTACCACTGAGTCACCGTGTAACCTTTGCCACGGTAGCTAAAAATGTCATCACTGGCTTGCGCCTCCAGCCTTCACAAGGGCAGTTTGCAGGGATGCTTCTCTCTTAGAGAAACAGAAATGTCTGGCCTGTGGGCCTCTGTCTCTCCTGACTGATTAAAAGGAAGATGACTGTTTGTGTTTTGAAGCTTCATTTATATGGATAGATATTTGGGAACTGTTTGGAAGGTAATGCTGCAGGCATTACCACAACCTAATTGCCACAACTGCCAGAGCAGGAACAGCAGACCAAAGGAACAGCAACTCAAGTCCAAAATTAAACGGTAGGTTAAAAATAATGTCACTAATAAAAAAATTAAGCAATAAAAGAGAAGCAATGAAATAAAAAGACCAAATAGCTTAGTGCAAATTTCTCCTTGGTGGCAGACGCTGATGCCAAAGCAGAAAGCCTGGAGTTAAATTAGCTCCCCAACACAGGTTGCAGTGATTTAATTAAGAGTGTGAGCAATGTGCTGGTGAGGAGATGACTGGGAATTGGAGGTGCCAGGGCTGGAAATGTCTGGGGGAAAAAAACCTGGTGGATTTCACTCCTGGCCCACGGATTTGGACCCATCCTTGTGGTACCTTCCTGCCCCAGCCCATGGCAGCCTCACAGCTCAAAGGCAGGAGGCAGGCTGCCAGTCAAAAACACCCTGAAAAGGGCAAGGCCTGTGTGATGGATGAATGGTTGCACTCGATGATCTTAGAGGTCTTTTCCAACCTGAAAGACTCTGTGATGTGCCTTTGCCGGGCAGGCAGTTTTGACTCACAGCTTTCTCCCTCTCCCCATGATCCTTCTCCCCTCAAGCCTCCACACAGGTCTCAAGGTGGTGAGCAAGGGTGGGATGAGCCCGTCAGAGGAAATGCTCGTTTTGGGCTTTTCACCCTGTCCAGGATCCCACCCCAGCGCCCGGAGGGGTCACACAGAATCACAGAATCACTGAGCTGGAAGGAAACACTAGAGATCATCCAGTCCAACCCCCTGCCAAGGCAGGGTCACCTGGAGCAGGTGACACAGGAACGCATCCAGGCGAGTTTAGAATGTCTCCAGAGGAGGAGACTCCACACCCTCCCTGGGCAGCTGTTCCAAGGCTTTGCCACCTTCCATGGAAAGAAGTTTGTCTTCACGTTGAGGTGGAACTTCTTGCATTTTAGTTTATGGCCGCTGCTTCTCGTCCAGTTGCTGAGCACCACTGAAAAGAGTCTGGCACCGTCCTCTGACACCCGCCTTGGAGACATTTATCTGCATTCATGAGATCCTCTCTCAGTTTCCTCCAGACTAATCAGGCCCAGCTCCCACAGTCTCTCCTCGTCAGAGATGCCCCAGACCCCTCACCATCTTTGCGGCCTCCGCTGGACCCTCTGGAGTAGCTCGTTGTCTTTTTTTGTACGGAGGAGCCCAGAACGGGACACAATATTCCACATAAGGGCCGTCACCCTCCCGGCCGAGGTAGCGCCGGCGCTCCCCGCCTGCCCCGGGCTCAAGATGGCGGCGGCCGCGAGGGCCGGAGCGGGGGCCCGGGGCGGGCCGGGCCCGGCGGGGCAGCGGCGCTGAGGAACCGCCCGGCCCCTCCCGACGGGCTCCGGAGCGGCGGGGAGGGGCCGAGGGGGGCCCTGCCCGGCGAGCCCGGCCCCGGCCATGAGCGGCGCGGCGGAGGCGCGGGAGCTGGAGGAGCGGCTGCGGGAGGCGGCGGCGCTGGGGGACGTGGCGGAGGTGCGGCGGCTGCTGGGCGCGGGGGCGGACATCGACTCCCGCAACGAGATCAACGGCTGGTGAGGGGCTGCGGGGGACGCGGGGCGGGCCGGGGTCGCTGCCGGGCTCGGCTCCTCTCCCCGCTGCCTTTCCCTGCGGGGTGTTGTAGGCGGTTGGACTCGGGGCGCCCCGCACGGCACTCGGGCGCCCATCCATGAGTGGGGGGGAGCGGCTTGGGGGGTCGCAGCTCTTCTGTTTCTTAGTTTCCCTATTTACAAAAAAGGAAAAGCTAATCTCGGGAGGCTCGGAGATTTACTTCTAAAGAGGATCACGATAAAAGCAGGCCGCCCTCCTTCCACCTGTCACTGCGTGTTTGCCCAAGGACCTCTTCCATTCGCTGGTGCCAGCCTGGGACAGCGGTGGGGACAGCGGTGGGAGTCACTCTGTGCCATAGGAAAGCAAAGGAGGGCCCTGCCCCACACAACTTACAGTAGATTCAGGACTTTAAAAAGCGACGCAATGAAGGAAACTTTATTCCCAGTTATCCTCACTTGACGCACAGCTCAGGTGAAGTAGGACTTGCTTGCCATGCATCCCAACTCCTCTCTTTCCTTCCCGCAGGACCTGCCTGCACTGGGCCTGTAAGCGGAACCATGCTCAGGTGGTGTCCTGCCTGCTGGAGGCTGGGGCGGATAAGCAGATCCTCACTGCCAAAGGAGAGCTGGCTGCACAGTTAACATCAAAACCAGACATCAGGAAGATTTTGGGAGGTACCGTTCCTGTCTTTGAAGTCATCTAGAATTCTTGGTCTGAACACTAAAGTGTTTTTAGTGCTTTTATCTGAGGCAGTGGATTGGTGAAACTTTGGCTGGGACCATTGTATCTCATTAGATAAGTGATTTTTAACTCAAATTCATACTTGGGCAAATAGACATGGGGATTTCAGGTAGGAAGGCTTTGTATTCTGAGCTGTGTCACCAAGGGATGGAAGAGCTGTATGCTTTGGTAAATGTGCTGCTGCAGTCCTGTTTGCTGTCACTAAGCAGAAGCTAACATGCAGGAGGCTTTCACAACTGTACAATTTGCCTGTTGTCTGACCATAATCGAAAATTACAAATCCTTTCGAAACAACTGCGTCATTCCAGAAGTTACAGCTTCTGAGCATGTTGTTATACTGCGACTTGCAGCATGATTAATTTTTGCCCCATAATTCTGCCATCTACACCTTTCATATGCAGAGCAACCCCAGTTAGATGCCTGTGACACTCCTGAACGCCACCAGTGTCTGTTGCCAATCAGAATTTAGGTACTGTGCTCCAGATTAAAATTTTTAAGTGCTTCACCTTTGGAAATGTTGATGTTCTGTCTTCTGCTAATTGCACTTAAATTGCCCTCTACAGTGATCTGCTCTTACATCAACAGTGTAGGGTTATCTTAAATGAAGTTGCAGCTAAATTGTGACTCAGGTTTCGACAGTCACCACTCAAGGAATGACATGTTCTTTGCACGATACCTTTGTTTTCTTTTGGGAAAGGTGCTCATCTTTTGGGCTTAGTTTGTGGCAAATGACTCACATTGTTTTTACCATCTACAGTCAAGCACATGAGGATGAACCCTGTTCAGAGCTGCCGTAATTTTCTGTCTGTTAAGCTTTAATGTATTTCCTAGGGAATAAACACATATCACTTAGATTCTCCTAGTTTTTATTCTGGGAGTGTGGTGCTATTAAGCTGATCTTTCTAAACTGCTTTGACATTACTATTAATGTCCTGTAATCCTCAGTCAGGCAGGAATGCCACTTACTGTAGTGTTTTAAGCAAGAGAAGAGTTTGTTTGGGTATTACAGCAAGTAGTCACTTGCCTGAAGAAATACTGGGTTGAATTTGCTGGCCTGGGTCATAGGAAACTATTTACAGCAGTGCTATTAAAGCATTGTAAATGAGATTTAATAAAGAACTACTGGTCATAGAATTCCTTTGAAAGCACTGGAATAACACTGCTAGAAATTACGTGTCTTTCAATGGTTATTTTTTTCCCTCCACTTTGTTTTTTAAACACAGGATACACTGTAGACATTTCTAGGTTTTTCTTTCAACTTTACAGCTACTTGCCTCCCAGGTATTTCATGCTAATGGTACATTTCTATCATCCTTTGATGACCTCAGAATGTGATGTAGTTTTAAGACACAACAGGAAAACTATTCAAGATGAGAAAGATCTGTCCAGTAACATCATGGTTTATTTTCTCTCCCCGTCCCCTACTTCCCATTTTCGAACTTCATTAGTAGAGGAAGAAACTGAATGCCAAGGAGTGAAGGATTTAAATTTGCCAATTGTTGCAAACTACTTGGCCAACCCACCATTCCCTTACGTTTACACCGAAGAAAGCATTCCAGGCAGCTTGGCAGAATCCCAGAATGAAAGTGCTTCCATCTCTTCTGCTTCCCAGTGCGAAACCAGCCCTTGTCCATCAACAACTCAGGTCGACAGCGTATGCACACCCTCGCCATGCAGCAGCCAAGAGGATTCCCCCGCGCTGGACGCCACGGCCCCGCCGCCCCCCGTGCCCACCGCCGGCACAGCCCCGGCACACGCCAGCCCAGCGGTGCCCAACGGTCCCCTGTGCCCCCCGGCCATGCCCCCCGGCACGGGGCTCTGCTCCCCAGGAGCACCCGGCCAGGCTGGGCCTCTGCAGTCCCACACATCAGTGACCAGCCCCACCCCGGCCTTCCAGCCCTTCTTCTTCACTGGGACCTTCCCCTACAGCATGCAAGGTAAGGAGGGGCTGTTTACTGCCCTTCTATCCCAGTGTGGGCCATGGTTTTGTTACTGGGTGAATAGTGTTAATTCCGCTTCAGACTCAAGTAGAACAGAAACAGAGATGTTGAGTTCTGTGGGCAAAAGTACCCTGAATCTTTTCTCCTGCTCTGCTGCTGTGATGCCTGTATTTTAACCACGGTAATACTTTGCAAACCAATAGAAAGATCAGTCCAAGTAACATGAAAAATTAAATTCTGCACTATATGATATAGAGTCAAATGCAGCTCTGGTAGTTTGGTAACAACTTGACTTCATGACTGGATGGATGAGAGTTTAAACAGTGTAAACATGGTTCCCCTGTGTATTTTTGCTGTAAGCTTCTATTAACTCACAGTATTTCTTAGTGAGATCATAGGGATTGCATTATAAAACCTGAATAAAAAAGATAATGGTAAATTACTGTAGTGTTGCCCTTTGTGGTTGGTTTGTTGTTTTTAAAAAAACCCACCTTTTAATCCTTTCTGTCAGAACTTGTGCTTAAGGTGAGAGTCCAGAACCTCAGAGACAATGACTTCATTGAGATTGAACTGGACAGACAAGAATTGACCTACCAAGATCTGCTCAGAGTGAGCTGCTGTGAATTGGGTGTTAATCCAGAACAAGTAGAGAAGATCAGAAAACTCCCCAATACATTAGTAAGAAAGGTAAGAATTGAAATCAGAGATTAACTTGACTTTGCACTTTGCAGACATCAGAGAAGGTATTTTTGTAAAAAGATTGGTAAAATGTCACCTTTGTTAAAAATCAAAAACTGACTTCAGCTCACAAATTCAAAAGGATGTTGGGCTTTTCTTAAAACTTCATCGTAACTTACTTAAAAATATTGTCAAAACAGGCAGAGTATTCCAGCTCCTAAAGCACATGAAACTATTACTGACTTTTTTAAAATGTATCAGAAGCAGTGCATTAGGGTGCTTTTAACATAATTGCTATGTACTACGTCAGCATCTGCTTGCCTAAAAAGAACAAACAGTAAGGGGAAATAACCTCCACAAATTGGCATATGAATAATTTAAAGATATGCTGTTAACAAATGAACATGCTCTTCTGTTCCAAAAATATCGGTTCGGGAGGTCTGTAAATGAGCCTGATCACAACTCTTAGGTGAGTGACACACACAGACACTGGCAAATCATAATGAGGTTCAAGAAGAAAACGTACATTTTAAGGAGAAAAAACAAACAAGTCTTCTTTGAAAGAAAGAAGGTATGCTGGTAGGATTTTTTTTCCCCTCTCATTATTTATTCCTCTCATTGGGTGTGACCTCCCCGAAATTTTAGTTTTTACTTTAGCTATTTTATAAATAATAACAACCAGCTATTTTTAGGATTAATGTGTCATTCTGTCTGTTCTTTAAAAGGACAAGGATGTTGCCAGACTCCAGGACTTCCAAGAGCTGGAATTAGTTCTTGTGAAAAGTGAGAGCTCTCCTTTCCGAAACGCTGCAGCCGCTCTGACAGAGAGGCCGTGCTACAACAGCAGAGCATCCAAGCTGACTTACTGACTCTTGGAGCTGCATCTGGAATGTGAACACCTGGTAATGACAGGCTGCTGCCTTTGGAAGGCAGTGAGTTGAGTGTGTGTAAAACCTTAAGTTATTGTTAGGGTTACTATTTTAACTAATAGTTTATATTTTATATTTAATAACCCCTTTGCTTTTATTTTTTTACTTGATACTGTATTCAGCTAAGGGATACCTCATTTGTCTACTAAAAATCACATGCTTCCAGTGTATTTCAAGGAAGTTTATTGGTTGTATTTGGCAGCAGAGGGCAGGAAAGACATAATTACTGTTAAGAAAAGTATGTTGAGTATACCCGCTCTGACCAAGGAAAAGGAGATTCAGGAAATTATGTGTCTCTGTATGTGTATACAGATATATTTTAAAGTTCCTGGTTAAGTTAAATGTCAGAGGGTATCTAGCAGACAATGAACAGTTTCTCCCTAAAAATGTAAAATGTGCAAGTCCTTAATCTCTTGCCCCTTCCCAAAGACTCAGATGGGTTACCTAGAAATCTTAATGCTCTGAAGTGACAGGAGAAAACACTTTCACTGGGCTGAAAGTAAATGGAGTGTGCCCACATTTAAATGTTTCTTTCCCATGTGAGAATATTGTACCTTAAGTGATGGCATCCCTCCACCAAATAATACAGAAGCCTCTCTTAAATGCTCCTTAATTAAGTCACAAAACAAGCTGAAGTGCCCTTTCAAGAGAAAGCCCTTATGCTTCAGGAGATAGGGAGCAGACCCCCAGTCTGTGTCCATGGTTTTATTTATTTCCTTTCCAACCCCTGTGAGCAAGGCACTGCTCACACCAGGTGTCAGTCCTGTGCAGTCAGGTAGGCTCTTTGTGGCCCACCCTCATTCAGCAGTTACAGGTTTCTGCTGTTTGAGGAGCAGGTGAAGCACAAGTGTCCCTGTGAGGGATCACAGCTGGAGGGAGCAAACCAGCTCTTGTGAGCCAGACTGAGTGGAAAACACAGCACAAGCAAGTAACTAACCTTCACTTTACACAATGTACAGCCTACTCTTGCTTTTTTTCAGTTAACATCCATCTGTGGGTTGAACAAAGTATTTAAGCCGCAGCATTGCTGGAGCATAAACAGGCTGGAGCTTTTCCTGTTAACATGGCAGCCTGCAAAGCTACACTTTTGGAGGCTTTTCGTTTTGTACCAAAAACTATGATGCTGACCTTTGCACCAAAACCTTAACTGGGTCCTGAGGCGGGTGGAGGCATGAGGGACTTTTTTTAGCATGAGCTGATTTTTCTTCCCCCCTGCCCAGCTGTATTGATTTTCCTTCCCTCTCTGCTTTATGAAGCTGCACTAGAGCAGAGCTGCACAGCTGGTGCTGTATTTGTTGTTGTTGATCTGCACTGCAATGTTGACAGTCAGACTATAAATAGTACCAGCACCATGTTTTGGTAGGAGCAGCATGGCTGCACCCTCCCAGTGTCCTGCTTTACTCCCAAGGAGCTCCCCAAGCCCGGTGTGTAAGTCTGCTGCATGCCAGGAGAACACAGAAACCCGTTCTGCCAGCAGAGACTACGGGTTCAGGATTTCACCAAGTTACTTAGGCTTAAAATTTCTTCTTACTGTATTGAAAATAATTATCATCCTCTTCCCCACATGCCCATATACATCTTATCACCTCAACCCTGCTAACTCTCCACTCTCAATCCTGGCCCTTCTCCAGCCAGGAGCTGAGCTACTTTAACGCCAGATTCAACTCCTGGGAAGCTCAAGACTGTGACACAGTATGAAGTAAAATTTCCTAACTAGGGCTCCCACTTTGTTTTTCTTGTAGGACAGGAAAGGAGGTTTTAACAATTGTGTATTTATCTTTCCAGCATAGCCTGGAGGTAGCTCAGAATATGTGCAATAACTGTTTGAAAAACAGTAGTGGTTAAATGGCTCTAAATTAATATGAGTATCTAATTTCCAGTTCCTTTGTTTAGGAAGTCAGTGTAAGGACTGTCTCCACTAACTACTGAACATTCTGCTACAGAAGCAGCTGGTTTAAAAAAGCTTTATTTGCTCTAGTTTCCACCAAGAATAACTGTTAATGTGTTAAGACTTTAATCATGATCTAACTGTAACAACAGTAATAAGTCTATGCATTCAGAGAAATATTTTTGTATGTTTTATGCAGTTTGATAAACTCAGAGGCACACTAATTATGTTAACTGTTTTTTGTTGGGTCTTTTTCTTTGAACAATAACTGTTGGTATGACAACTGAGACTAAGTTTACAAAACTTACCGTTCTTCCAAGGACTGCTTTTGTTTGCACTACAAACTTGTACTGAACTGACATTGCTACTCTTCACTTACAATAAAGTATCAGTTGTTTCAAGTACCTCAATCTCTTCGTTTTTGGGGTGGGGGTAGGATGTGGGGGGGTCACTTTAGAGTGGACAGGACACTCCTAAAATTTTAACACAACTTTGAAAAAATCACAGGCCAGTACATTTTTAACACCCAATAAAAGACTATTAGGCTGTCAAAAAAAGTATAGAAAAAGCACATAAGAGGTGCTTACTTTAAAAAGGACCTACTTGCATTTTGCTCTGCATTCCTAGAAAATCTGGGATGGTATTTATCCTGGGCTTGAGCTTTGAAGATACTTCTCACAAAGATGAACTTCTGGTGGAGATGTTCATACAGTCAAATCTGGAGGCAGTTATTAAAAAGGCTTTCCTATGCTCTGCAAAACAGTTTCCTATGCTCTGCAAAAGGTTTCCTATGCTCTGCAAAACAGAATTTTTCCTTCAAAGCACTAAAGACTCCACTATCAGACATGTCAGAATCTGAATCCCAGCCTAATTTACTACAAGGTACCCCATTTTATCATTTTTACTTCTGCTTAATAAGGGGACATATAAGTCCTGTAACAAACATGTAAGAAAAGGTGCAAGATGAACATTTTTGCTATTGAAAGAAGTGGCTGAATCTCGTATCACAAGTTCCAGAAGGAAAGTACCTGCTATTTGAACTTGGTAATAATTTTACTTGCTCCCACTTTCATTATTTTTTCCAAAATCCCCACCCCACCCAGGCTCAGTGCCCTGTGCCCCCCTGCATGCATACCTGCTTTAGAACAATAAAAGTCAAAAATGAAATTGGTATCGTCCCCTCATCCAAACCCCAGCACTACTCACCAGAGGGACCAACATGCAGACTCTGAGTGCACTTGCACACACACAGGCCACACAAGGCACACCAAGCACACCACTCAGCACAAGCAAGTCACAGTGGTGCTCTGTCCGTGTCTGACTTGGGTTACAGGGACAGTCATGTCCTGAATACTTATGGAAAGGATAGTGCTTTTTTAAAAGAATGTAAATTCAATGCCTTGGAGCCACAGCACTGACTAGTACAGGCTGCAGTTCTTTTACTCCTGCTTGCACTACAGCTTCACACAGAAACATAAGGCACATCTCCCTTCCCCTGTATCTGTTCTGACATTCAGACTGTGCTTACCAACTGCACTGGTTGTTAATTAATATCCCAAATGAATACTGCAAACCAAATATGGGGCAGTGTCATGGCCAGTCCCAGCACTGGCATCTTCCTGATAAGGCTTTCAAAGTTGAACTGCTTTTATGAAGACTTAATACCTACACTTTTATTGCACGATTTCTATAATTTAACCAACTGCAGCATAAGCTGCACTTTTTAGGGGACACTGAACCCAACAGCATCTAACTGCTGACAAAGTGACCTTGAAATTAAATACTGATGGCACCAAAAAATTCCAAACCCACAAACAGCACAGAATAACTAAGCATCCAAATTAATGGACTAAGCTTGAAGACATGAGTAGATTTATTAGGAAAGAAACTTATTTAATATTAAACGTTCAATGACAGAGACAATCAACTTTGTAACAGAAATTCAAAGATATTTTATTTCCATTTCTCGTATATCAAGAAGCTACGAATAGCTTAGTTGTAAAAATGGGATTCATTTTAGTTCGATTCACACAAATACTAAACATTTATTCCTGTGTTTTAAAGTCCGAGAATGAAAACTTGCAATTAAACACTGAGCAAGCCATGTGTTCAGGTTATGTTGGTTTCTTATCTTAAAAAGTCTTAAAAGAAAAAAAAAGTATACAGGACTTATATTCTCAGTAGCACATGTGCTATTATCAACACATCTTTCTGAACTCTGGGAGGAAACACCAGTCCTGAATTAAATTTTATAAAAAAAAATTCTAACTCAACTTTATATTTTTCTACGCCACTACAGCTTTCTTTCACCTCATTTTAAAGCAGATCTTCAGTTTAAGCTGTCTTCCACTGTCTTCGCAGACTCTTCACGTAGTAGTCCTATAATGCAAAATTTTGGGAGAACAGACGATTAGACAGCATTATGAGCATTTTGTTTACCACTCCTACACATTGGCCCAGTTGTTAGCTGTCATCTTAACTCTACAAAAACATCACCATTGACCATGACTGGCTTTAGAAGCAATGATGTAGCATTAATGGTTTAATATCAACATTAAGTGTTTAAGAGTTCCTAGCATACATAATGCAACTACAGTAACAAATTATGTTGCAAGAAGCTCATTTATCAGCTGAACTCTCCACTGTTAGTTCCTTACTTCAGGAATACAACTAAAGACCTTCTGTAAGAAAGCTATGTCAAGCGTGGGGAAAAAACTTCAAGTTTTCCTTTTAATACAATATCGTATTGCCTATTGTTTAGCTGCTTCATTTCCCACAAACAGTTTCCAGCATACATTCCTGCCATCAACACTGTAATCATTTGGTGGCATCTGTCTCTGCATTTACATCTGCCTTACAAGCCTGTTAACCAGCCATTCCACTGCTCTGTGCTATGGCTGACTGCAAATTCTCCTACACAGTAGGAAATATTAAGCACATACCTCTTAAAGACTTGAATTGCATTGAAAGTAACAAGGCGATTATTATGTAGTGTTTATTGCATTTTAAACTCTTTAAAGATATCTAATTCTGGGCAGCACTGCATCCCTACACACAGTTGAAAGAAAATTCCATTCTGTTAACATCAGATTTACAGTATTCACACAATACACAAAAAAGTCCTTTGCACTATCTTCAAAATCAAAAACACAACAGTAAGCTTAAAGATTACAGGCAACA